>NC_081183.1:86768582-87123582 GCF_029867415.1 Vicia villosa
AATTTTTTTGAGTTGTGTAGGTGAAATTTTGAGATCTCACCATGCCTTCAAAAACCCTAATTCCCGACTTTTCGCTCCTTGATGAATTTCTTTGAATTTCTTTGGCCAAATGACTTTGACATTCATATATTGATGATATTGATCTTTGAAAGTCATTTTTTGACCAAAAACCTTAAAAGTCAATGATGATCCTTCACAGTTGACTTTTTCCTAACAAAGTGAATTTTTGGGCTTTTGTGTAGAAATAAGATCTTCTCCCCAAATGGATGATATAAATGGATTATATGGAGGTAGTAGAGATCCTTGAATCATGTCTTGAGTTTTGGATTCATGCCCTGGTCAGAAGTCAACTATCTTGGTGAATTAGGTCAAAACCCTAATTTGTCGACCATGTGAAAATAATGACTGTAGACTTTGAATTGAAGTGTGATGTCTAGTAGATCTTGTCATATGAGTTATTTGAAGATGATTGATGTCTTTGAATGACCCTCTGAGGTTTTTTAGGGTTTCCCAAATGTGATCCCTGATTTTAGTCCTTGATAGGCTCAAAACCCTAGTCTGGTGACCTGAGTAAACCTGTACTCATATGACTGGATGTCTAATCAATCATAGATGAGAAAAGTGAAGTTTTTGAGCCCCATGATTGTATTAGAGACTAATCTTTGTATTGATTGATCCTTTGCCTGAGCTTTCTTGTCTTTGAGCATCCTCGATTAGGTACCAGATGGAGAAATGACTGATCTGGGTACTTGTCTTGACCTGATGAAAAATTCTGAAGATATGCCATCTCAGGGGGGTCAAAAATTAGGGTATGACAACCGCCCTTTCGGGTTTTCAGTCCACCGGGTATTTTATTCTGTTTATGTCTCTAATTTTTGCCTGGATCGCCCTTTCGGGTTTTCAATCCACCGAGACGCTCTTTTTTGCCTAAGCCGCCCTTTCGGGTTTTCAACTTAGCGAGCTGTTCTTTTGTTATTTAGGCGAAGTATTTCTTGACTACATCAGCATTCACGGGACGTGGGAGCTCTTCTCCATCCATAGTTGCAAGAACTAATGCACCGCCAGAGAAGGCTTTCTTAACAACATATGGTCCTTCAAAATTAGGAGTCCACTTGCCCCTTGAATCGGAGGTGAAAGACAAGATCCTTTTGAGCACGAGGTCGCCTTCTCTGAATACACGAGGTCGAACCTTCTTATCAAATGCTTTCTTCATTCTTTTCTGATATAACTGACCATGGCATAAAGCCGTCATTCCCTTTTCTTCTATCAAATTCAATTGATCAAACCTGCTCTGACACCATTCAGCCTCAGATAACTTGGTTTCCATTAAAATTCTCAATGATGGAATCTCAACCTCAATAGGGAGCACTGCTTCCATGCCATAAACCAAAGAAAAGGGAGTTGCCCCTGTTGAAGTACGAACAGATGTACGGTACCCATGCAAAGCAAATGGGAGCATCTCGTGCCAGTCCTTGTATGTAACAACCATCTTTTGCACTATTTTCTTAATGTTCTTATTTGCTGCTTCAACAGCTCCATTCATCTTCGGCCTATAAGGCGAAGAGTTGTGATGTTCAATCTTGAAGCTTTCACACAATTCTCTCATCATGCTATTGTTCAGATTCGAGCCATTGTCAGTGATGATCTTGCTCGGTACACCATATCTACAAATGATGTTGTTCTTGATAAATCTGACCACAACTTGCTTTGTTACATTAGCATATGAAGCAGCTTCTACCCACTTGGTGAAGTAATCGATTGCTACCAGGATGAATCGATGTCCATTCGAAGCCTTGGGTTCAATCATGCCAATCATATCAATACCCCACATAGAGAAAGGCCATGGAGAGGAAATAACATTGAGAAGTGTCGGAGGCACATGAATCTTGTCAGCATACACTTGACATTTGTGACACTTCTTTACAAACTTGTAGCAATCAGATTCCATTGTCAACCAATAGTAACCTGCTCTAAGCATCTTTTTAGCCATCGAATGTCCATTGGCATGGGTACCAAAAGAACCTTCATGAATTTCATGCATCAACATGTCTGCTTCGTGTCTATCCACGCATCTGAGCAAAACCATGTCATAATTCCTTTTGTACAAAACATCAGCATTGATGAAGAAACTGCCAGCCAATCTCCTCAAAGTTTTCTTATCTTTATTTGATGCCCCAAGTGGGTACTCTTGAGTCTGGAGGAAGTGCTTAATATCGAAATACCAAGGCTTTTCATCTGTTGCTTCCTCAACTGCAAATACATGAGCAGGTCTATCAAGACGCCTGATTGTAATTTGAGGTTCCTCATTATGGAAATTTACTTTGTACATGGAAGACAATGTGGCTAATGCATCAGCCATCTGATTCTCATCTCGAGGGATGTGGTGGAATTCAACTTTGTTGAAGAATGTCAATAACCTTCTGGCGTAATCTTTGTAAGGAATTAAACCAGGATGACGAGTTTCCCATTCTCCTTTAATCTGATTAATCACAAGCGCAGAATCTCCATAAACATCAAGAATCTTAATTCTCAAATTAATGGCTTCTTCAAGTCCCATGATGCAAGCTTCATACTCAGCAATATTATTTGTACAGTCAAAACATATCCTTGCAGTGAAAGGAACATGTGATCCATGTGGAGTGATGATAATGGCGCCAATTCCATGGCCATGAATATTAGAAGCTCCATCAAAAATCAAACCCCATTTGGATTCAGGATCTGGCCCTTCTTCTGGCAATGGTTCATCCCAATCTTGAGATCTCAAATACATTATATCTTCATCTGGGAAGTCCATCTTGATAGACTGATGATCATCAATTGGTTGGTCAGCGAGGTACTCTGCCAACACACTTCCTTTCACAGCTTTCTGAGCTCGATATTCAATATCATATTCTGATAACAACATTTGCCAGCGAGCAATCCTTCCAGTTAATGCAGGTTTCTCAAATACATACTTAATTGGATCCATTTTGGAGATCAATAGGGTGGTGTGGTTCAACATATACTGTCTCAGTCGGCGAGCAGCCCACACCAAAGCACATCAAGTTTTCTCAAGCAGCGAGTATCTTGTTTCGCACTCGGTAAACTTTTTGCTAAGGTAGTATATTGCATACTCTTTTCGACCAGACTCGTCATGCTGACCCAACACACATCCCATTGAGTTTTCAAGCACTGTGAGGTACATAATCAGAGGTCTTCCCTCAACTGGAGGGAGCAAAATGGGAGGTTCAAGCAGATATTCTTTGATGTTGTCAAAAGCTTTCTGACAATCTTCATTCCACACACATCCCTGATTTTTCTTTAACAGCTTGAAGATTGGCTCACAGGTGGCAGTCATATTGGAAATGAACCTAGAGATATAATTCAGACGTCCGAGGAAACCTCTCACTTGTTTTTCAGTCTTTGGTGCTGGCATTTCCTGAATTGCTTTGACTTTATCAGGATCTACTTCAATTCCTCTCTGACTGACAACAAAACCCAATAACTTTCCAGAACGGACACCAAAAGTGCATTTGTTTGGGTTTAAGCGGAGACGATACTTTCTCAAACGCTGAAACAACTTTAAAAGATCCTCCATGTGCCCCTCTTCTGATTGGGACTTGGCAATCATATCATCCACATAAACCTCAATTTCTTTGTGCATCATATCATGGAAAAGAGTAGTCATGGCCCTCTGATATGTCGCACCAGCATTCTTCAACCCAAAAGGCATCACTTTGTAACAGAATGTCCCCCAGGGTGTGATAAAGGTTGTCTTTTCCATGTCTTCAAGTGCCATCTTAATCTGGTCATATCCTGAAAAACCATCCATAAAGGAGAAAACTTCAAACTTTGCAGTGCTGCTACCAACATATCAATGTGAGGTAGAGGAAAATCATCTTTCGGACTGGCTTTGTTCAAATCTCTGTAATCCACACACATGCGAACTTTTCCATCTTTCTTCGGAACAGACACAATATTGGCAATCCATTGAGGATATACAGAAGTGACAAGGAAACCTGCATCTATCTGTTTCAAGACCTCTTTTTTAATCTTTTCTGCCATATCAGGATGACTCCTTCTTAACTTTTGCTTGACAGGAGGACATTCTGGTTTCAACGGCAAACGATGCTCCACAATATCGGTGTCCAACCCAGGCATATCTTGGTAGGACCACGCAAAAATGTCAACATACTCTTTAAGAAGCTCTACCATCCTCTTCTTAACATCTTGACCAAGCAGTGCCCCAATCTTGACTTCCTTTTTATCCTTTTCAGAACCCAAGTTGATGACTTCCAATGGCTCTTTATATGGCTGAATAGTGTCTTCCTCGTGCTCAAGCAGTCGGGAAATCTCATCAGGAATACATTCATCATTCTCTTCTTCCGCCTCATACACAGGACACTCGAAGTTAGGAGAGGGCGCAGGGTCATTACTTTCAACGGTTTTATTGATTAATCTGCACAAATGATTATTATTTCAGGAAAAGGAAAGATATATGCAAACATGTAATCGTGCAGATTATGGAAAATGAAAACATTTTTTAAGGTTTTTTGTGTTACCACTTTCCAGAAAAAAGCAAAAAGATAAAAAGCATTTATATGCAGAAACAAAATGACTTTTATTGATGATTTTAATGTTTAAAACAAACAGAAAACAACCCCAACAACTTCACTTTCATCTTGGGCAGAATGAAAGGATTTTGAAAAACATAAAAGCAAATTACTTTGAGACATGAGTACACTCAGGAATGTCAATGGTGATCTAGTTCTTAATCATCTTTCCATGGGTCACAAAGCTTGGCACTTCTGGCTCTGGTTCATCTTCAACAATAGCGTTCACCTCTGGAAGAGTCGGATGTAGAAACCCAGCACTATGAAACATCTCTTGATAAGGACGAAAAGCAGATTCAGACTTCATCACAGACTTGTCTGAGGCAGAAAATCCCAGACCAGCTCTATTCCTGTTCTCTTGAAGACTCACCACTTGTCCCCAGACTCCTGAATGTCCATTCTGAACCACCAGTTGAGCATCTTTGAAGGAGGCAATGGAAGCTTCATCTTTTTTGATTTCATCATTAACAGACAGGGCTTGGAATGCAGTTCCAATGACCACTTCATCAGCTTCTATGGTACGGAATGAAGAGAGATGACTAATCAGCAAAGCTTGTTCTCCATTCACAACAACCATCTTTCCATCTTTCACAAATTTCAACTTTTGGTGAAGAGTTGAAGTAACTGCCCCAGCCTCATGGATCCACGGGCGTCCTAATAAGCAACTGTATGCCGGAAAAATATCCATCACTTGAAAAGTAATCTTGAAGACAAATGGTCCAATACCAATAGGCAAATCAACCTCTCCAACCACTGATTTCTTCGATCCATCAAAAGCCTTGACAATCACATTGCTAAATCTCATTGGTGTGCCACCATAAGACAGCTTAGCAAGAGTGGATTTTGGCATGACATTCAGAGATGATCCAGTATCAATCAACACATTAGACATTGAGTCCTCTTTGCAACTGACAGAGATATGCAAAGCCAAATTATGATTTCTTCCTTCCTCAGGCAAATCTTCATCACTGAAGCTCAAATTATTACATGCGGTGATATTACTCACAACCCCATTAAACTGATCCAGCGTCACATCATGATCCACAAAGGCTTGATCAAGTATTTTCATCAGAGAATCCCTATGAGCAGGAGAATTCGCCAGCAGCTCCATTATAGAAATCTTGTACAGAGTGCGATGCAGCTGATCCACGATCTTATAATCACTCATCTTGATAAGCTTTAAAATCTCATCCATCTCCTTTTCTGAAGATGACCCAGCATTCACTTTTGTCACATCATTATTGTTCACAGGCACTTGAGTAGGATTCCTCTGGACATCCACAACTGTTTGGGGCTGAGTAAAAACTCGTCCACTTCTAGTCACTCTACTGACATCTGCTATATTCTCAACAGAAGACAGAGGCTTAATCTCAACTTCTTTTCCAGCTTCCAACATGGTGGCATTATATCTGTAAGGTACAGCTTTATCAGAACTATAAGGTACAGATCCAGGCAAACATATCACAAGAGGTTCCACAGCAGCTTTGCCATAATAACCAATCTCTACACATTCCGGGATTTCAAAGCATGGTTCAATCACATTGACATCATCTTCATCTCTATCCCTCAGAATCTCAATGAGCCTTTGATCTATCATCTCTTGCAAGTCTCTTCTTACAATGTAACACCCTCGAGGATTGACTGAACAAATCCTACAAGCAGCATGATTATGTTCATAATGACTGTATTCACACAGAGTGGCATGCATCTCTACCAATGATCCTCTGATGTGTTCTACACGATAAATCTTATACTTCCCAGGGCATCCATATACCATATTCACAGCAGATGCTTCATGAGTTGGCAACGGATTGTTCTTCACATTTGGGCCAATATCACGGAAAGAGAGCATTCCAGAACGGACCAATCTCTGAACTTCATTCTTCAGGGGCCAACAATTTTCCAAATCATGCCCAGGAGCATTCTGATGAAAAGCACAAGTGGCATCAGCCTTGTACCACCAAGGGAGTTTCTCTGGAACAGGAGGTGGTGACCTTGGTTGAACCAGCTTCTTATGAATTAGAGCAGGATACAGTTCAGTGTACGTCATAGGGATAGGATCAACATTAACTCGAGGATACGGATTCCGCCTTGCTGGTTGTTGATTAACAGGAGCTACAGGCACTGAATTCACAACAGGAGTTACTGACGCCACTTGTTGAGATTGATTCCTGACTCGACTATTCCTCCCATGAGAAACAGCATTGGCATCTGACTCTTTCTTCTTCTGGAATGAAGAACCGTACTTCTTCGCACCACCAGATGAATTGTCATTTCGAACCAAACGACCTTCTCGCACAGCTTCTTCTAATCTGACACCCATACCCACCATTTCGGTGAAGTCTACAGGAGCACTAGCAATCATCCTCTCATAATAAAACGGACCAAGAGTCTTCAGAAAAATCTTAGTCATCTCTTTTTCTTCCATCGGAGGAATCACTTGGGCGGCAACCTCACGCCATCTCTGAGCATATTCCTTGAAGGATTCCTTCTCTTTCTGCATCATAGCTCGCAATTGATCCCTATCAGGAGCCATGTCCACATTATACTTGTATTGCTTCACAAACGCTTCAGCTAAGTCATTGAAAGTGCGGATATGGGTGCTATCAAGGCCCATATACCACTTAGAAGCAGCTCCAGTCAGACTGTCTTGGAAATAGTGAATCAACAGACGTTGATCATCAGTGTGAGTGGACATCTTCCTTATATACATCACCAGGTGTGCCTGAGGACAGGAATTTCCTTTGTACTTCTCAAATTCAGGCAGCTTGAACTTAGCAGGTACTTTCACATTGGGAACAAGGCAAAGATCATGCACATTCTTTCCAAACAGTTCTTTCCCACGGAGAGCTTTCATCTCTTTCTGCAATTCTTCAAACTGATCTTGGAAACCATCCATTCTGTCATGAATTTCACTTGGAGCAGCATCATAAATGGGCTCTGGGACAAAAGGACCAGTATGAACAATAGGAGATGTGTTGACCATAACAGGAGTCAACGGGCGAGTCATTTCAGGAACAGACAAATAACCTTCAGGCATGCCCCAGGGGTATCCATTAGGCATACGTTGCTGAGTAGCACCAACAGGAATAGCAGGAATGGTTGTGGCAGCAATTTCAGAAATCACAGTGGTCTGACCCTGAGCTTGGGCATTGGGGGGAGGAACTTGATTTTGATTCTGATTCTGAGCAGCCATCAATGTCTCAACCAGAGTAGTGAGACGATCCACACCAGATCTCAAAGTAACAACCTCTTCACGTAGCTCACGATTCTCTTGTTCAAGACCTTCCATCTTCTTCTTGCAGTTAGCTCGAGTATTATACCGGTGAGACAGCTTGATTCTGTATGAAGAACACTGAATAAGACCTCGGGAATACTCTCGGAAGCAGGACCAAAATGCAGAATGATGCATGAAATGCAATGCAAATGATTTTTATTTTTTGGTTTTCAAGGAACTTTTAAGACATTAATTGTAAACATTAGCAAAAAACATCATAAAACATAACAATATTCTTTCATTAATCATGGAAAAGCATACAAAAGGATCCAAAGATCCAAAATTACAAGACCAAGGAAAAAGCTAAAAACTAGAAGGGAACACTTCTGATGAAGATCCAACTCCTCTTTGCAGCTTCCTACGGAGCTTCTCCAATTCATCTTCATAAAAGGCCTTCAAATGAGCATTCTCGACCATCAGCTTATCAGCAACTTCTTTCCATGCGACTGAATCTTCTTGTGGTCTCTTTCGCTTTTCACCATGTTGTTGAAGCAACTCTTCTTGATGACGAATCTGATCTTCCTTTTCCATCAACCAACCATCTTGGATATCAAGCATTTCATCTTTTTCTTTCAAGTGTATCTTCAACTCTTTGTTCTCAAACTCCAAAGCATCTCTTTCCGCTCTCAACTTAGCCACGAGCTCTAGATGTTCTTCACTACTTTCAACAGGAGTAGTGGAAGACAATGGCGGAGTAACGAGTAGAGAAGGCTCCTCGAGTAAATAAGGCATCTGAAAAGTATGAGCTCTAGCTCGAACCCAATCAGTATAGTCTTTGAGAGCAACACATTGTTTTGTTCCCAAATGTCTCTTCCTATCAACATGGTGCCAAGCACGCACAAACCGATTTCTCATATCCAAATTTCCATCTTGATTAAGATAGAAGATTCCTGACACAAGAATACTAGCGGGTCGCTCCTTCATGGGGTAGCAAAATTGACGCCTTGCAAGAATGGGGTTGTAGGTAATCCCTCCTTGTATACCAAGAAGAGGTACATTAGGGAATTCTCCACAACTATCAATAATCTCACCAATGTCATAAGCAGGATTGTACCAATGGATATTCCCATTAGTAAGAGGCATGATCTTCTGAGACCAAGAGAGACCATCAGGATTGTTCAGGAAGCTCTTAGCTTGAGGTAAGTGCGAAATAAACCACTTATAGAGCAAAGGAGTGCAACAGTTGATAAGTCCACCTTTCTTATCATTCCTATGGTGAATGGAATGATAAGTATCCCCAAGCAAAGTAGGCACAGGATTCCCAATCATGAAAATCCGAATAGCATTAACATCGACAAAGTGGTCAATGTTGGGAAAGAGTATCAAACCATAGATGAGCAAGGCCAAAAATGTCTCAAAAGCAATCATACTTCCTTTACTAGCCAACATAGAAGCCTTTCCAATCAAGAACTTAGAAGTCAACCCCCAAATTCCTCCTTTTTTGGTCATGTTTGCTTTTACATCTGATATTTTTAAATGAAGGAGTTCTGCTATCTCATCAACCTGAGGCTCTTTCTCCAAACCACTAAACGGTATGTCATCCGTAACGGGCAAACCAATCCAATAAGAATACTCCTCCAAAGTAGGCATAAGCTGATAATCAGGAAAGGTGAAACAATGATAAACCGGGTCATAAAACTGCACAAGAGTCTCAAGAATCCCTTTTTCCACTTTGGTCTTCAAGATAGAGATCAATTTCCCATAACGGCTTTTGAAGTTGTCAAGATTAGGAACCAAAGTTGCTAGCTCTTTCAATTCCTTTGCACTTGAATTTCTGAAAGTGTACTTCTTGATGCTTCTCTTTTGATCCATGGTACCTGTTATGTTTACAAAAAATGTCTCTAAGTTCCTTGAAAACCATTTGTGAATGTCATTTTTATGAATGCATGAATGCATGGTTTGTGCACCAATCACAATCAAGAGCACACAAGATCACATCAAATTACACAAATATCAAACAGTCCAGGTTCAAAGGTTCGACGTCACGAGCATGGAGCCATGGGTCTACCCATCCCACAAGGAGTGATCTAGGGAATTTTGTACCTGCCAATCGGGTTCTACCAAGGTTCCCAGAGTTTTCAATCTTCTATCGGATATTACCGGCACGCACAATCGCTCATGGGCGCCAATAATATGCCTAAAAAGACCTCGTCTGAGCGTAGTATCGCATGACAACAAGCTCAAATTGGTACTTGATCTTGTTTCTGCACTACATCCTAAAAAGGCTTAGATTGGTTAAAAGGGTTCTAGGTCATTCAGCTTCTACGGACACTCACTATTGAAAGTAATAGCGTTATCACGATGGTTCGTAACAACCTCTACTACCTTCCATGAGGCCTCCACTGATTGGGGTTCCACCATATGACGCTCATGGTAAGGATTGCTCCTGACATGCGACTATTGGTCTTACCACCTCCTATCTCAAGTTACTCACCAAAGTTCGGGTTAGAACTTTATCTCATCACAGAGGAACCATCGAGCACCAAAAAGAAAAAAAAGAAAATAACAAACAAAGCACACAGCAATATATACAGATAAAAACACACAGATAAACAAAAATAGGCTTAACACGCTTAAAAATCGGATCCCCAGTGAAGTCGCCATTTTTCTGTAGCGGGGAAAAATCTGATATCGAAGCCATGGGATTGACTCGAATCAATATTCCGTTTGAAATCGCCACCGCGCTTTATTTTTTTCAAAGGAAAAGGGAAAAGAACGAAAAACCCAAAGTTTTGTTTTTTAAAACAAGAAAGAGATCTCAGGTACGGGTGTTGATTATATGAGGGGAAGGTTTAAAGCACCCCTCATATCCGTGGTACTCCACGGGAACCTTTTTGAAAATCTGTGTGTGTGTGTGCAAAAAAGGGTTTGTTTTATTTTTAAAATAAGCTCGACAAAGCGTTAAGCTTTGGGCCTACATACCTCCTCGGTGCAATGGAGAAGTCAGAGCTAATGTAGTTCCGCTTTTGGGAAAAACGTTTTTTAAAACGAATAAACACTTTGTTGTCGTTAGAGAGAAATACTCAGCCATTGATCTTGAGCATGAGAACAAACAAGTTCTTTGCATCGCAAATGAAAGAAGGGCTCCAACTCGGATAAAATCAACGAGTATGCCACTAGCTCTCTCACGCGGAAAAGATCTCGTTATTATCAATCAATTTCAAAATCGTGGGGTATAACCACTCGTTTCGACAATTAACGGTGTCTAAACTTTTGAAGAAAAGCCACTAAGGGCGAAAGATATTTTTTAAGAAAAAAAAGTTTTGAAAAGGTTTGCAAACATAAGAATATTTTGGAAAAAAGGGGGAAGATTTTGAAAATTTAAGAATGGGAGGAGATGAAGAGGCTAACCTAATGCATAAAATAAAAGCTAAGGAAAGAAACGGTCTAACCGAATAAGAAGCCAACACTTGACATTAAGAGCCAAGGTAGTTTTCCCATCCTTTGGATTTATCAATACCAACACATTAACACTTGGGGATCCACATGAACTTATTGTCTTAGCACCATTTTTCATTAAGCATATTAAGATTCTGACGAAAATTGGGCAGAGTAACGGCTGTTTTTGGGTAAAATCCTTATATCAGTGCCTTGGAATTAACCATCAAGGGCTTTCAAGGAAATACCTGCACACATAAACATACAACAGAACAATGCCAGACAGACAGAACAATCACAGGATAGCAATAGAACGAGTCCAGAGGTACTAGGTCCATAAGTCTGAATCTCCAAAGCGCTAGGGATAGTAACTGATAGTCCAAAGAGAACCTTATGTATTTTTTAGATTTTGGTTATTTATTAGTGTTTTAGCAAGAAGAGTAGAGTATGGTCCAAGTGGACAAAAGAAAAATAACGGAAACATAAACATATGTCCAAGTGGACAAAGAGAAAATAGCGGAATTATAAACGTCCAAATGGACAAAGAGAAAATGGCAGAAAGTAAATATGATGAAATGATAAAGTAAAGCGATAAGGCGAGAAATATAAAGAGCGGTAATATAAAGAGCGGTATAGTAAAGGTGCGGAAATTAAAGTTAGTTGTTAAATGTTAAAGATAACCATCTTGAAACTTGTCAAGTATGTTATCAAAGTTAGTAGGAAGATCTATGGTGAGTGAATGATGTACTCGGATTTAAAGTCAATGGGGCTTATCAGAAGCTTGATAAAATCATAGCGACTACACGATAAGAACCTCCACAAGTCTTAAATCAACCGCATACAATTCTCTTCCATGTTTGATCTTTTATCGAGTCGGGACAAATGTAGGAGAACTCTCCATGTATCAAGATTATTAATCAAAAGAAATAAGAAGGAGAAGAAGAAATGATCTAGCCTTTATCAAGAATCCATAGAATTCTCAAGATATTAAGACTTTCATCGATCAAAAGCAAATATGATGAAAAGATAATAAGGAAAACAAATTGATCTAGTCTTCATCAAGAATCCATAGAATTCTCAAGATATTAAGACTTTCATCGATCAAAAGAAAGATAAGATGAAATTAAGAATGAAAACAAATTGATCTAGTCTTCATCAAGAATCCATAGAATTCTCAAGATGTTAAGACTTTCATCGATCAAAAGAAAGATAAGATGAAAATAAGAATGAAAACATAAAAGATAATCAACTCACACTATCATTAATATCATTCATCTAATATTATGGATTAGGTCATTTCAAACCTATCAACATCCTAGATCCAATGATATTAATGAAGTGGAGGAAGTAGGAAACCAAAACAAGCATAAAAAAGGCAAAAAAACACATTCTGCCAGCAGGAAATCGATTTCATGCAGAGGGAAATCGATTTCCATAGTGCAGTTTTCAAAAAAAAACAAGTCACGCTCAGCAGGAAATCGATTTCAGCCTTAAGGAAATCGATTTCCTCAGTGTAAAAATCAGCAAAAACAGCATTTAGAGGCATAAAACTTGACTTGAACAAATGTACAAACACCTTATGATCAAACATCAATTGGAGCACGAATTTTCCATCAAATCACCATCAAATAGCACCAATATAGCATCAAAGATGCATCACACACAAGCAACAAAGATCTACATCATGATATACAAAAAGGATGAAGAAAATTTACCAAATCTTGAACAAAACTTAGATCTACTTCAAGAATCACCAACACAAATCTTGATCTCTCAACAATTGAAGAAAAAAGAGTGAAATGGATGGTGGCTTAGCTCAAAGTTTGTGAGGTTCAAGGTGTAACTCACAAACTTTATGAAAGAATAAGAGCTTTGGTGAATTTGGTAGGAATGAGGAGAGAAATTGCAAGAGGTTTTTTGGCTCTCAAAAGCTTGAGAAATGAGAGAGTAGTGGGCTCTATTTATAGGATGAGAGCAAGAGTAGTGGTAGTTTGGTCTTTTTGCATTTGGTAATTAGCTTGTGTTTAATTGGTGATTAAAGTGGCAATTAAATGGTAAAAAGTGGTAAAATGGGGTTAAAGAAGGTTTAATGAAGAGAATTATTTTGATGAGGTGGAAAATTGGTGAAATGACAAAGATGGTCAAAGAAAATAGGTGCCAAAATCAAATCAAGCTTCCCTCTCTATTTTTTTTGAATTTCGCCTGAAGGAAATCGATTTCCCCAGGAGTGAAATCGATTTCACTCTGTTCCAGAAGAGAATTTGGCGCAAAATACACTAGGGAAATCGATTTACCCAGGAGGGAAATCGATTTCATGCTGTCCAGAATGTGATTTTGTTGAAGATTGCTGCAGGGAAATCGATTTACCCAGTAGGGAAATCGACTTCATCAGTTCAAAACATGAAAAATGCCTTGTTTATTGCATGTCTTGGCTTGGTACCTACAAAACAAAAGCCTACAAAGAAACAAAGCAATATTTTTGGTATTTGGGTTAGTATAATATGCATAAAAGATAAACAATCATTGGTGCTTGATGGTCCCTCTCATTGATGAGGTGAGTGCAACACCATAAACAAACTTCCAAGTGAAGCTCTTGATTAGTGATTGGGATATGAATGATATAGGATCTTAGGGTCAAAAATTGGGGTATGACAGATAGAAATGTCCAACAAAACAGTTTTGGGTGGAAAATAATATAGCTAATGTGGTTGAAAAGATATTATCCAAGAATGGCCTAAACGCTAGCCTTCATAGGCCCAATTTTGTTTATGCCTTGTCTGAATATGTTTTACAAGCTGAACTTCCCAGAGGTTGGAAGATTCCTAAGTTTAAAAAGTTAATAGGTGACACTAATGAGTCCACTATAGAGCATGTTGTTGGATATCAGTTAGAGGTATGAGATCTAGCCAATAATGAAAACCCTAAAAATGCAACACTTCCCCAATTCTCTAACTGAGAATGTCTTCACGTAGTTCAACACCTTACCTCCAAATTCTATATTAAATTGGAATCAATTAGAAAGGGTATTCCATGAACAATTTTACATGGGACAATCGAACATAAGTCTGAAGGAGTTAGTTAATGTGAAACAAAAAATTGGCTGAGTCGGTAGATGACTATCTCAATAGATTCAGGATAATGGATTCGTGATGTTTCACTTAAGTACCTGAACATGAGTTATTCGAACTGGCTGTAGAAGACCTAGACTATTCCATTAGGAAGAAGTTGGACACCCAATATATGAGGGATATGGCTCAACTAGTAGACAGGGTTAGGCAAGTCGTGTTGGTGTAAGCCCTAGAGGCCAATAGTTTTATTAGAACTTGGTTCTTGTATCGAGTTATGTATTAATAATTAAAAGACCTTTCTTTATTATGTTTGTTATTTTCAAAATAATAAAGTCCTTAGAATAGCTAGTTTTTTCAATGAAATATTAAGTGTGACTTAATCATGAGATCCCATTAAACATAATGACATTATTCTTAATGTATCCGTAGTCGAGCTTTATTGTGAAGTAAGATAACATTAAAGCATTGAGATTAGTGGACAGGCCGATGATCACATCTCATGAATAAAAATTTATCAAGTATTTACATTTAGGATCTCATGGATAATAAGTATGAATATCAGGACTAATATTTATACTGGATTGACCCGCTATGAGAATACTGTTAGAACAAGATTTGTTCTGATCAATATTCTTAGTTTTGATGATAACAAGGATATGAATTTTGTGTGAGATAATGTGGTACTCTAATACATTGCAATTTCCCTTTCAGGAAATATATAGAGTATGCACAAATCAGCGCTCCGAAGCTTTGTCTCAGAAGGTTCAGCATGCAACATCAGAACATGGTCTGGAAAGACATCAGAAGATGGTCAAGGCAGAATCAGAACATGGGTCTATGGAAGCATCAGAAGAACTTGAGGTCAGAAGCAGAAGCACTGAAGTTCTCATGGTATCACGCTCAGAAGCACTTCAAGGTCAGAAGACAAGAAGATGCTATGCACCAAGCTGTTTGACTCTGATGATATTCAAATATTATATTCAAACATCAGATCAGAAGAAAGTACAGGTGGCAGGCTACGCTGACTGACAAAAGGAACGTTGGAAGCTATTAAAGGCAACGTCAGTAGACACAGCGTGAACAAGGCTCGAGGTAGTTGACAAAAGCGTGAAACATTAAATGCAAAGCTGTACGGAATACGCAAAGCATTAAATGCGCTCAACGGTCATCTTCTCAAACGCCTATAAATATGAAGTTCTGATGAGAAGCAAGGTTGACGATTTTGAAAGAACTAACTCAGAAAGACTTGCTGAAACGCTGTTCAATTCAAAGCTCAGAAACTTCATCTTCATCAAAGCTCCCTACATTGCTGTTGTAATATATTAGTGAGATTAAGCTTAAACGTTAAGAGAAATATCATTGTTGTGATTATAGCTTTTCAGAAGCATTTGTAATACTCTTATTTGATTACATTAATTTGTAAGTAATTAGAGTGATCACGTGGTGGTCAGGATACTCTAAGAAAGTCTTAGCTTGTGTCTAAGCATTTGTTCCTGGAGTGATCAGGTTGTGATCAGGATACTCTAAAAGACTTAGTTGCGGACTAAGTGGAAAACCATTGTAATCTGTTGCGATTAGTGGATTAAATCCTCAGGTGAGGTAAATCACTCCGTGGGGGTGGACTGGAGTAGTTTAGTTAACAACGAACCAGGATAAAAATAACTGTGCATATTGTTTTTATCGTTCAAGTTTTTTAGACTACACTTATTCAAACCCCCCCTTTCTAAGTGTTTTTCTATCCTTCAAATACTACATAGAATGTTATGCAAAGTATCATAAGTTATTCTCATGGTGTTAGTGGTGTATGTCTCCCCTGGACCTGAAACCACTATGGACTCTAGATGAGGAGTTGAGTACTTTAAAAGGAATGGGAAAATATCTATACAACCAACGAAAGAAAAGAAACTGGTTGTTGCAACCAAGAGCGGGTTCAGGAGTCAACTATGCAAGGGGAAGGTATTAGCACCCCTCACAACTGTTAACTCAACGTGACCCATTTAGTTAGTCTTAGAAATGAGTGTTAATCCTGTTTGCTGCAAAGATGAATGGTACTAATGGTGTTTCGAATCCTCCTGCATACTCGAAGTTGTACATTCACATGTATGTGGCTCTTTGGAGGAGCATACCATTGGTGGAAATAGGTATTTTGTCTTATTTGTCGATGAGTATAGTCAAAAGCTTTGGATCTATGTGATCAAGCAAAAGGATGAAGTATTTGAAATCTTTAAGAGATTCAAGAAGCTTTTCGAAAACCAGATTTAGAATAAGATCAAAGTTCTACGAACAGGTGGAGGTGGCGAATAAACATCCAAGATATTTGAAGATTTATGTGTAGAAAATGGTGTCAATCATGAGGCAACTTCCCCATTCATGCCTTAACATAATGGAACTTCAGAAACAAGAAACATGACCATAGTGGATATGGCGAGATGCATGCTAAAATAGAATAATTTTCCAAAATCCTTATGGGGTGAAGCTATCACCACTACTGTTTATATTCTGAACATGTGTCGTACAAAGAAGTTGAAGAACAAGGTTCCTGAAGAAGTGTGGAGTGGAAAATGACCATCAATGAGTCATTTGAAGGTGTTTGGCTCTATTTGTTACAAGCATGTTCTTGATGCAAAAAAAGGAAGCTTGATGACAAGAGTGAACCTATGATTCTAGTAGGATATAGTAAAATTGGAGCATACATGATGTTCAACCAAATTAATAAGAAGATCGTGATAAGTTGAGATATTGTGATTGATAAAAATTCTGCATGGGATTGGAATTCTGGTGATACTTTTAACAAGCCATTGATGAGCTATGGCTTCGACAAAGAAACTGATAAAGTCGAAGATGAATTTTTTTTTGAAGTCGAAGAAATGAATGAAATTCTCGACACAGTCAAAGTCAAACAGGGTGTGGCTAGCACAAGGATATGACCTCTAAGAACTAAAGTTCGTTCAACAAGACTTCAAGATTATGAAGTGACTGGGGATGATAAAGTAACACTAGATGGAGAATTAGTTCATTTTTCTTTACTTGCAGGTGTTGAACCAATCAACTATAACGATGATTTAAAGAATAAATAATGGAAGTCTTCTATGTTCGAAGAGTTACAGGAATTCAAAAGAAATAACACATAGGAGTTAGTCGAATTGCCAGCGTACACAAAAGTTATCAAAGTGAAGTGGGTGTTCAAATTGAAGCGTAATGGTGATGGGTCGATAGCAAGACATAAGGAAAGATTGGTAGCTTGAGGATTTCTTCAAAGATCAATACTCGACTACTCTGAAGTATATGCTCCAGTAGCAAGACTGTAGTCTGTTCGACTAGTGGTAGCCTTCGCATGCAAGTAAGGCTAGTAGACATTTCACTTAGATGTGAAATCAAATTTTTTGAATGGTCCTTTAGATGAATAGGTGTATATCACACAACCTCCTAGGTTTGTAATTTAGGAGGAAGCAAGGAAAGTATACAGGTTGCATAAAACGCTCAATGACCTCAAGCAGACACCTAGGGCATGGAGCAAGAAGATCTACTCATACTTAGTCGAATTGGGATTTGTCAAATGCGAATTTTAGTATGGTGTCTATGTTTAGGTTGTGGCACAAGATATAACAATCATCTGATTATATGTCGATGACTTGCTGGTAACTGGAATTAGCTTGGAGAACTTGTCAAAGTTCAAAGAGCTGATGGTGAGGGAATTTAAAATGTCGGATCTGAGAAACTTGTCTTATTTCCTAGGCATATAATTTCAAATGTCGAAGCAAGGTATGGTGCTACATTAAAGGAATTATGTCAAAGAGACACTCAAGAGATTCAAAATGGATGGGTCAAATTCTGCATCCTCACCTGTTGAACCAAACTTGAAATGGAGAAACATGGAGAGGAGGAAAAGGTCGATGCTACTTTGTTCAAAGAAATTATGGGATCTCTTAGATATGTGTGAAACAGTCGACCATATATAGGTTTCACAGTCGAATTAGCGAGCAGATACATGAGTGAACCATGGGTGTCACACATGAAGGCTGCAAGAAGAATCCTGAGACAATTAAAAGGGTCGATAAACTACGGTGTTCTATTTCAACGATATTCTGAAAGCAAATAAGTTGTGACTAATTTCTATTAAGATGCTGATTGGTGTGGAGATAAGGAAGATCAAAGAAACACAATTGGTTACTTGCTTCAAGTCTTCCGTGCCCAAATCTCATGGTGCTCGAGAAAGAAACCTGTGGTGGCATTGTCATCGTGTGTGGCTGAATATATAGCTGGATCATATGCGGCGTGCCAAGCAATTTGGATCAGATCTGTGCTGGAAGAGTTCGAGGTTGAAGTGAAGAAACCTTTGGTGTTGTTGATCGATAACAAGTCATCCATTAATCTTGCAAAGAATCCAGTTATAAATGGAAGGAGTAAGCACATTGAAGCTAAATTTCACTTCTTAAAGGAGAAGGTAAATTGAGGTGAACTTGAAGTAAGACATTGATCAAGTGAAGCAAAGTTGGTCGACATTTTCACCAAATGATTTAAGATTGACAGATTCCTGAATTTGAGAAAGAAATTTGGAATAGTTCATATCGAAAATGATTACCGTATGTTCGTCAACTTAGATTATAGGGGGGGTGTTGTGATATAATCTAAATTGTATAACTCAAGCCCAAAGTTAATTAGGTTTTATTACTTAGTACACAAGTTAATTGTATCTAAATAGACATGTTGTAAGTCAGTTTCATATAACTCAATAATAGTTATCCTTATTTTTCTTATTCTCTCTCTTTTCCCTCCTCACTAAAAGTGCCTCACGCACTAACACTAATCACACATAGTCGGTGATGCTCCATATACCATATTCATTGTCTTGATGAGCCAATGAGGATGCCAACTGATTCATGCAAATTGTCTCCAACCATTTGAACCTCACATGACATCCTCGGGTCTGCAGAAACTCCTTTTCACTTCCTCGATATAATCTCCTAACTCATCAACCAACATGTATAGTGCCCTGACTCTATGATTTAGATTAAGGTCCAAAATTCATCTAATGATAAGAAAGTGGAGTGGATATAACACATTGTTCACGAGATGAATTATCCCATCAATAGGTAGATGGAAAGATGACGTCTAAAAGTGTTATACCTCAATAAAAACTTACAATAGTATGTGGTCTATATTAGTATAATTTGTCTATGTAACATATTTTATACCATATGATGTCAATACATCTTGAAATCTTGCTTTTTTTTTGGATGCTCTAGTGGGGATATCTTCCGACATGGCTAACATACTTCAATGGGTCACAGACACAAAACTACAATTTTTTTATGTAATCAATACATATGCTCTACATAAATATGTAAGTGACACCAAAATTTAATTTAATATTTACCTTCCCATTCTATGTATGATCAACAACATAGTGAGAATAAAGATGCAACACACACGTCTGACGCCTCATAGGAAGTAATTCATGTGCATGAGGCTGAGTCTGAGAAAGAGACTAAAATGTGGTCTGAGATCAAGATGGAGACCTGGCCTGGATATGTGGTTGTGGGGACGACACACTTGTCTGTGCCTAAAATAACTACCTTGAGTCTTGCTGAAATGACTGTACTGAACCCCATCTTTGTGAATCCTCTCTACAAATTGATACATGTTAAACAGTCCTACGTGTCTTAAACATTATGGTCTATTCTCCATTTTAGTATAAAGTTTTAATAAAAGTCCAGAAACCATGACCAAATACAAAATAAAAGAAATATAAGATGTTTACCATCATTCCATAAGGATCCTTCCGAATTGCACAGATTCATACTTTCGAACATGTCCTTCTAATGTGATTGTTTCCTAAGGATCTTTGAAAAAAAAGTTGTGTGCGGAAGGATCCTTAGGAAACAACTGCAAACATGAACAACCATTGACAAAATAATATAAGTGATAAATACATTGTAAAAGTAAACTTACTTAATATATAGTAATGAGATTGACAACAAAATGTAATCCTTTGTTCTTTAATTCATTAAATAATTTTTTTTAATAAACAACACTTGTATTAAGAGAAAATGGTACTAGGGATACACCAACCCTTACAAGAGAGGAACCGAAACAAAGAAAAACAGAGAAATTAAATACAATTCGCTGGATTTTTGAACCACTCGTAAAAATTACAAATAATTCTCTCCTTTGATTCAATAGCAAGCCACCATCAGGAAAACTACAAAATCAAAAAGAATAGTTCATCTTCATCCAATACTACGTCTTTAAATACGATATCATTTCTAGACTTTTAAATTCACCAACATATTGTCAACCAAATAACTCAAACTCTGCAGCTAGACATCTTTCCACTTAACATATCAACACGCTTAAGCAAGTGGCAACAACAATCATCCATAACGGGTATATCAAAATTCAGCCATGTGTGAATTTTCCTCCAAAGAAACTTCAACTTAGAACAATTCATCATAAGATGATTTAAATCCTCCTCCTGCATTTGACAAAAAACACAAAATGCATCATGGCTCTGAGTTATACTGCCTCTTCTTAAGAGTTACTTTCTAGTAGCCAATCTATCCTGCATGACCTCCAACCAAAAATCTTCAATTTGAAGGAACGGGAGCCCGCCAAATAACGCTTAATTAAAGTTTCGTTGTCCATTTCATTCTCTTCAAAGAGCTGATTGCAATAAGCATACCAGGACCTAACAGTAAAAGCTTTATAATTATCAAAAGGCCAAATAATAACATCATTATAATTCGCAACGGGGTTTATCCCTTGGAGCGTTGCACTCAGGTCCAAATATTCACCAAAGGACTCCCTCCCAAGCACTTCATTCCCGCGTAAGATCTTCCAGAACCAGGCCGATCCACTCCAGAACCCCATACTATTAACAACTTCATTCTTGAAGAAGCATTCCTAAAACAGATTTGGATATTGACCTGCCAAACAGTCCCTCCCCATCCAACTAGAATTCCAAAAGTTGGCCACATTATCATCACCCAACTTAATTGTGATTTTTTCTCATGATTCCTTGAGAATATTTACTCAACACCATTAGATCTCTCCACCATATTGAATCTTTAAGATTTGAATAGTCCTCCTCAAAATTCTAAAGTCTTTTCCTCAAATCTCCTCCATATCTTGCTTGCAAAATTCCTTTCCAGATGGCGTCCTAATCAGTCACAAATCCCCATAGCCATTATGAAAGCAATGCCTGATTAAGTCTACGGATGTCTTTGACTCCCAAACCACCTAACTTCCTAGATTTGGATATAGTATTCCAGCTCACCCAAGCCAAACCTCTCTTTTCTACCACACCACTCCATAAGAAATTCCTTTGAATAAATATAATCTCTTGCAGCACCTTAGCCAGAATACTATAAAAAGATAATTGGTAGATCGGAATATTCATCAAAACAGAATTCAGTAATGTAAGTCTTCCACCTACGGGTAGAAATCTACTCTTCCAACATGTTGATCACCGGATTCCAAAAGCTAACCTTCCTTTGATTACCACCAATAGTTATGCCCAAAAATTTACAAGGGAATTGCTCAATCTTACAACCAAGAAAAGAAGAAGAGGCTTATAGCTCAAAAGAGGAAATTCTGATACCATACATCTTACTCTTACTCAAATTTATAATTAGCCCCGATGCCATCTCAAAACCTCTTAATAAAGCCTTCAAAGCCCATAAATTAGAAGAAGAGTCGTCCCCAATAAGGAGTGTGTCATCTGCGAACTGAAGGAGGCTATATTCCACATTATTTGAAATTTTAAAACCTTTGTATAAACCCCCTGAAAAAGTCTGCTTAACCATACCCGCCAAACCTTCTGCCACAATTGTAAACAAGAATGGGGATAATAGATCGCCTTGTCTTAGTCCCCGTGAGACTTTGAATTCTTCCATCGGGCTATCATTAACCAGAATCGACATAGAGCTAGCAAAAACCACCGCTTCCATCCTAGACAGCCATTAAGCACCAAATCTCATTCTTCTTAGCAAAAGTCTCAGGTAGTTCTAATCTAAAGAATCATAAGCTTGAGCGAAATCGATTTTACAAACCAAAAAATTCCTCTTTGAAAAATCTTTGATTTTATTGGCAACCAAAACCCCATTAAGAATTTGTCTACCCAGAATAAAAGCCGTTAGATTGTTAGACACCAGCTTCTCGATATCCTCCTTAATCTAACTGCAAGCAATTTTATTATAATTTTGAGAAGACCACTAATCAAACAGATTGGCCTATGATCCTTACGGCTTTGAGGAATGTCATGTTTGGGAATTAAAGCTAAAAACGATGAAGTGACAGACTTGGATAGCTTTCCCCTTTTATGAAACTCTTGTATCACTCCCACAACCTCCTTGCCAATGGTATCCCAACACTTCTTAATAAACTCCAAATTAAAACTGTCAGGTCCTGGAATTTTATCACCATTACCTTCAAACACGACACTCTTTATTTCCTCCTCTAAGAAATCATCCTCAAGACTCGCACGATCAAAAGAAGAAATACATTCAAATGTGATGTTACACAAGAAAGGTATAGGAACAGGGAGACTTTGAAACTTGTAATCAAAGTGCTTCTTAATTTCTTCTTTCACCCCAACAACAGAATCAACCACACCAGAACCATTCTTAACCTCCAATATTGCGTTACTTTTAAATCTTGCTTTCATCACCGCGTGAAAAAATTTAGAATTATTGTCACCCTCCTTCACCCATCTATACCTTGATTTCTGTTTGAGAATGCTCTCTTTATAGTGTAAATTCCTCCAAAATGACTCTTGTTTCCTTCTTCTTTCACTAGTGACCTCTTCTGAATGTTGAACATCAGACTGGCACATTTGTTCTTCTAAACAACTCAATTCTGTGACATCCTCCTCAATCTTCATGTCCACCTAACCGAATACATTAGTGTTCCACCAGCGCAACCTTCCTCTTAGAAGCTTGAATTTCTCTTTCAAGACAAAATGTTTTCTCCCTCTCATATCAAATGAATCCCACTCCTTTTGGACAAAAGCTTTGAACTCCTTGTGATCATACCAACAGTTTTCAACTTTGAATACTTTAGGCCCCCAATCCAACCAACTTGATTTAATCCACACTGGTTTGTGATCATAGACATCCCTATTTCCCATCTTTTGAGCCACCACGCCCCATTCCGATTATAAACCTTCAAATAATAAAATATGATCTAATCTACTGCAGGCCTTCCCATATGATTTTACCCAAGTAAATATATTGCCAGAAATTTGAATATCAACTAACTCCATATTCTCTATAAAGCATCCAAATTCCTCCATTTCCACAGATCTTCTATTTCTCACCCTACCCCTCCTTTCCTTTCTACTTTTTATGGAATTGAAATCTCTCCCACCACCCAATTACCTAACTCTAATTTGTTCTTCCAATATATTAATTCTTCCCACAGAACTCTTTTCTCCCCCAAAGTGCAAGGCGAATAAATATTGATGAAATACAGAACAATACCGTTACACAAAGCCTTAATCCCTACATAGCCCTTTCCAAAGAAATTGAACACAGGACAAAAAGCTTCCTTTCTCCAAAGTGTTAGAATTCCACCTGCACTGCCCTCAGCATTTCTATAACCACTCACAATCTTTAGAACCCCACAGAGCTGACACCAATGGATCCAACATATTTGTAAACTAGGTATCTTGAAAAAACATCAAATATGGATTACCCTTTCTCACGGTATGGAAAATTCTTCTGCGTTTTACCGAATTTATGCACCCGCATATGTTGAATGTACCAATAATCATGGTACCAAAGTAGTCACCTCCTTCGCTTCTTCCCTAATCACCCTCTCATTCTCCTCCATGAAACGAATTATTCCTTCAAAAACTTCTTCATCTTTGTTAGAACAAGATTTGGTTCTGCAATACGTCTCTGAGTTTTGACGATAACAATATGTATGAACAATTTTGTTATTATTATGCTAACATTTGTTATTTTTGAGTACTTAACAAGCAGGTTTGAATCTGATGAGAAGGCATGGCCAAAACATCAGAAGCCATTAGGTTATATTTCCACGCTGCAAAGTTCTGATGAACAGTAGAAACAACTTCAGAAGCAGAAGCATCTGAAGTCATCACTCTGATAGAAGCTCTGAAGAAACCAGTTCTGAAGACCAAGTGCTGAAAGAATCTGAAGACGTGGTTTTGAAGAGTCTAAAGACTTGAAGCTCTAAAGACTCAAGTTTCTGAAGACAAAATGATTCTAAAGACCAAGTGCTGAAGACTATGAAGACGCGGTTCTGAAGACTCTGAAGACTTGAAGCTCTGAAGAATTCAAGGTTCATTCTTTTTCTTCCAACTCATGCTGAGAGCCTCTGAAGTTCAAGAAGAAAAAGTTAACGTTACACTGTAGTACGAAAGTACAAGGTACAGAAAAATATTTCGCTCCACTCCAAGAAAAAGGACGGACGTTGCGTACTATCTTGTCAACCACTACAAGCAAGCCGCCAACATTGTGCATGATTCAGAATTTTCCCTCTAACGATTATATTTCTCTATTAGCTTTAAAAAGGCTTGAAGACTCAAAGAAGAAGCTAAAAAACTTCAACGAAAACACTCACTCTGTATAGATTGTTAATAGCTTCATTTTTATTTTAGTCTAAGATTTGAAAAAGAGAGTTTACATCCTGCTTGTGTAGAAGCACTTATATTGTAAAAAAACCTGTGATCAAAGGTTGTTTGATTGTTCCTTGAGAGACCAAGTGAAGGTCAACTGTCTCAAGAAGTATAGGGCTAGAAAGTCTTAGAGGTTGTTAGTCACAGGGGGTACCTGTGCAGGTGTTAATCACAGGAGTTGCCTGTGCAAGTTGGTAATCACAAGGTTATTTGTGCAAATGTTAGTCACCAGTAGTTGGCCCATGCGATTGTAATCAGTTTGGTTATAGTGGATTAAGTCCTCGCTTGAGAGAGACAAAATCACCTCGGAAGGGTGGACTGGATTAGCTTGAGAGTTCTCAAGTGAACCAGTATAAAAAACCAAGTTCTTTCCTTCTTGCATCTTTTTATTATTATCCATAGTAAAGAACTTGTAGTTTCAAGAAAGGGGAATGTTTTTATAAAAAGCTATGTGTTTTAAATACCCTATTCAAACCCACCTTTCTAGTGTTTTTCACACCTTCAATCTTCATCCCCCTCTACTCCCATCTCTTTGATAGTATTCCAAACCTTTTTAGGTACACTTTCAATAGCTCTCCAGATTCTATGATTTCCTTTACGAACATCAAACTCTATAATTGACTCAATTGGTGAACAATTATCTTCCACCAACCTTGATGATCTCACCTCATTAAGGGCCCCTTCACGAATTGGCATTTGTGGTAATGAATGAATATTATTCCTAACCAATTTAGCGTCGATTTGAGAGTGAAGGAGGGCCGTGAAATATGAAAGGGGCATAAGGGATTTTCAAGGAATCATAAATATCCACTAATGCTTTTTTTGATGGTTTGGTTACTTCTCCGTGGGCCTCTAAGATCCAAGTGAGAACAGGTAATTGGGTCCGAAGACCCCGAAACTTGGGACGTAGATACCGCTTTAGGATCCAATATCTCCCCCAATAAAACCCCTACACTTTTTTGGGCCCCACAAGTTGACTTCACTCTTTCTTCTGCCCAGTCTACAATAGCATTCAATGTTGTAATCTCAAACACGTTAAAAATGCCTTTTCCACCGCCTACTTTCTCGGAAGACCCACAATCTTCTAAAACTGCATAATTAGCATAGGTATCTGCCACTACACTAACACCTTTTCCCATTTTTCTATTTTCATCTGTATTTTCGCCGTCATTAGTAGGGCGCAAAGACTCGTTAATATCCTTCGAACTATTCGCACCACCTTTGTCTTCCCTAGAATCACCATGGATACTCCATTCACCATCAACCTCCTTATCTTCTTCCGAGGAAGAACCATCTAATGAATCGACATGGATTGTTTCCTTTTGAAATACGATACGTTTAGGGCCATGCATATCTTCAACAAGTTTTATCTCATAGACAAATTCATTAACTTCCACATTAAACGACTCATTCAACACCATAAAACTCTTAGTTCTTATAAGAAATCTAGCAAAATCCATTCTAGAATACTCACGGGTTTCATTAGATGACCATACGGAAGCTCCCACCAAACTTGAGATAAACGCAAAAAACCTTGGGTTCCATGTGTGGCAAGGGAGGCCATATCACCTCATCCATATGAGTCTCTCGTTATCTACATCAGCCGGAGACCAAGGGCGGATATCTGTAAACCACTGACTAATCCTATCTTTTGCTTCCTCCACTATAGCTTTGATTTCACCTTCTTTCCGTTCTTCCAATAAACATAGGTTTGCCCATAGTGGTGTGTTTACAGTGATTTCTAGTAAACAACCGCTAGTCTTCCAAATTCTACGTATTTGGTAACAAACAGGATTGACTAGATTGATCCTAGGACATGTGTCTAAGTGATGTTATTCTTTTAGTTGAATTCATTTTCTGAATCTACTCTTTTTGAAAAAAGTATTGAAGATTTCTATAAAGGTTGTGGTTATATGCAAATAAAATGCCTTCGATTATAAAATATAAATGTCTGGAATAAAATATTCGAGTTAAAGTTTAAAGGAAAGTAAAAGACATGTGAAAGGAAATGAAACTTAAAGATTTTGACTGAAATGTGAAGGAATTCGAAAGGAATATTCAAAGGAATGGTATTGATATAATAAAAACAACATTGAAAGTAATATTGGTGTTTCTCATACATGCATTCTCAATAAACTCTTTCTCTTATGCTGGTACTTAAGTATTTTTGAGTGATTTTGTACAAATTGAACACCTCAAATCCTAACATTAAGACCCCTATTTATACTAATTCGACCCTAACGGTCTTTTTCTAACGAAACGCCACGTTGCCCCTTTGCATGTGCTTCGATTCTCTGGGGCTTCCACGCGTCCCTCTGACTAAAACGAATCACTTTGAAATTCAAACCATCACGCTCGAAGTTTTGAAACCCGACCAACGTGACTTGTTAAAATATATATCTTCGAAGTATCTCGAATTATCCTAAATTCTTATTTTTAAACTTCGAGAATATTTCAGCTTAAGCTCCAACTTGACATAGAGAAAAAGCTTCCACACGAAGAAACTTGAAATAGCCTCACACAACCATTTCTCCATTTTTCCTTCGAAGCATAAAGTTTAAGATACTGCGTCTTTGATTGTCGAAATCTTCAACTAAAAAATTGCCACCAATAAATGTATATTTCAAATAAAATGCAGAAATGGGCATTTCTTGTCACTTTAGATTTGGACCATTGAGCCTTTCAGTATCCCTCAACTTAATGACGTCATAATAATCCTGACCCTCTTTTTCCAAAACGACTCATCAGGACGTGCGTAATCAGGGTGATAATTACCCCTAATAAGTAGGAGTAAGGATAAAATTATGCAACCTCCTGAACGACCACTCGTTATTCAACGCGTGTCCCACTAACTTTTAATCACAAAATCTTCATAATTGCAAAGATCAATTTTGGACCTTTATAAATAGTGACTTCCGTCACTTTCAAAAAACGTTTCCTTTGGCTCTCTCATAAAACAAAACTTTTTGTCATCTTCTTCCTCAAAACCCATTCAAAAACTCGTATTCTACTCACAAACCTCAACATCAATGGCTTCCGCTGATCAAAATTCCAAGCAAGCACAACTTGATGATGCTTCTCAACCGATCATGAAGATATCAATACCGCTGCAAGTGGGGAATCAAGAGTACGTACCAAAACCTCTTTATGTTGAAGAGAAACGCCTAATCTATGCTTCTCAGGTACTCATTCCTCTTGATATTGCTGGAGAAACACATGCATTTACGGGTCCAATCCCCGACCTTAATGTAAGCGTAAACTCTGTTTTTTTCCTAGTTATCATAGGTCTAGGCCTATTGTAAGCAAATACAAAGTTGATGATAAAGGGAAACCCATTTTTGTTGAAATCTATTTTTGTGGAAAGACTTAGGAATTTACAATTTGATCGCGCTATCAAAAGCTGGTATTGAATATAACCAACCTATGTTGGTGGCGTCTTTGTACTTTTGGGACGCGCCCCACAATACTTTCCACCTTCCATGCGGAATGGTAACACCCACACTCTTCGATGTGGATGATATTACCGGGCTTCGCCCAATTGGAGAGGACTTCGACCCTAATTATATGGATGTGGATACTATTAAGTTTGGTGCGATTAAGGCTACCTTCACCCTTTTTACCGCTAAGCACCACAACAAGGATAGCGATGACATTTCGAACAAAGAACATATTGCTTTCCTAGCACTCTGGCTGTCGAGATGTGTTTTTTGTTCAAGATCTCTACAAGTTGCAGAGAGATATCTGGCCATGGCGAACCAACTCAATTATGGTCGAAACCTTGATTTGAGCCAGATGATTCTCGGATACCTTTATGAGTCACTAGGTGAATCCATAGATCTTTTGAAGGCGTATGAAACAGGAACCTCTCTGTTGCTCGCTGGGCCCTTTTGGTTACTCCAGTTTTGGTTGAATGCCACATTCGAAGCTGCTCGACCTAAGAAAGGCTTGGTGAAAATTCTAGTAAATCACACAAGATGTCGTACTTGATGTTATGACATCCACAATAACACAGAATAATACTTTAAAACAGAAAAGTATAAAACAGTAAAGAACACATTGAATTGTTTACCCAGTTCGGTATACAACAATACCTACTATGGGGACTACCAAGCCAAGGAGGGGATCCAATATTATCAGTATTAATTCAGAGCTAAACTCCCCCGTTTACAACTCATCACTTAAGACCTACCCAATGCAATTCCAATCTAATTCTAGACCTGAGTATCTCCAATCACTCCCCCTCAATCACTACAGTGATTACAAACAGACTTTAATCAAACGAGAAAGAAGACACACTTCAAAGACACACCTTGATCTTGCTTAAAAGCTTAAATTAAGAGACACACACTCGTGCTTAAAAGCTTTGAGTGACAAAGTACAAAAACAACCTATTCCAATACAATCATCAAAAGACAATTGCTTGAATTACAAGAGAATAAACACACACAGACACAGAAAAAAATTAGGGTTAACCAAGTTAACCTAATTCACACGTCATCAGGCTGTTACAAAATATGCTGTTAACAAAATCTTCTAGGAGAAATATTCAGCACACAATAAAATGTTTTCTAAATTGTAGATTGAGAGAAATCAGGAAACATAATAGTAAAACATAACAGCTTCTGCTGTCAAACATGGATGTCATGACATCATTCATGACATTCAATGATAAAACCTGTATTAGCTTAAACATATGCAACCTGCAAAACACCATATAAAGCATGTCATGACATTTGTCAATTCAATAAACACCCAGGTATGTTTTACCACAAATGCAGCCAACATGAAAACATCTACAATCTCCCCCTTTGGCAAATTTTTGGCTAAAACAACCTGTCACACCATATCAGAGAAACACTTGCAGCAGAAAACATACAACCACACACAATCAGAGCTAATACAGTACATCATACCACATAAACATGCAATCACTACTACTACCATCAACATGCATACATCAACCATAGTTACTGCTTCTTCTACAACAAACATCAAAGCACATAACATGGCTATACTACCACTACAACCATACCACATGAGCAACTGTCAAGTATAATAGAAACAAACTGCTATACTACACACAATCAAACAGATCAACACAAAATAAGCTATCAGTATTGTTGATCACACACACACTTGTTGTTATGGGGTGACATTCCTACTCCCCCTATTTGGCCAGAAAAGTTGCCAAAGCAAACATTCCCCTTCTCTCTCTCTCTCTCTCTCTCTCTCTCTCTCTCTCTCTCTCTTTTAATTTTAAAGAGATCTATGGTTCCTCATAGATGCAGACTCTTAACTTGCTTCGCAAGTTTTCAAACTATGTTGCATCAAGAGTTTTGTCTCAGTGCCATCATCAGACATGTTGTTAACCTCCACAATATTAGCACCTTTACTAGACGCACTTGTACCACCACCACTATTATAAGCATCAACACCACAAACTTTAGTGTCAATGTCATTGATATTGTCAGGAACATTGTTAGGGACATTGTCATCATCTTTAGGAGCATCTTCAGTCTCCTTCATAGAACTACCATCTTGGTTCACACCAGAATCTTTTGGAGGGTCAGCCATTACAGAGTTCGGAGGGACGGATATCCTAGGGACTTGATGGTATTCATCCGATATACGACTGAAAATTTTAGCAATGGCATTGTGAACATACCTTGATCCTTCCTTGGTTAAGTCCTCATGAGCTGTGGATGATGAAGACTTTGTGGCCTTGGCATGAACAGATTCCTTAGGTCTCCATACATGAGAAGTCCTAGGTTTCTTTATCTTCAAAACATGCCCCATTATCAAAGGCGCATCATTCAGAATCTCATTAGCATTAGTTACCTCAGCGCTTGTAGTAATGGTATGCACATTGAGAGGATACCCTTTTTTGGGAGAGAAGGAAGATGATTGTTGAGACATCTTGATGAAGAGAGTGAATTTTGAGAAATACTCGGTGGAGGAAGAGCAATTTGAGAGCACACGATAGTTGTTGTAGAAAGATGGCAACTGAAGAATCCTTTTGAGAACTAGGGGAACCTTTACATCCAAGCCCTTTGTGAAAATATTAGCAAACTCTAGATCAGTGGCCATATGCTTCATTGTAATATTTGTGTCCTCCACAAAATCTTTGATGTAGAGATGTCTAATGATGTTGCAGGACATTGTTACGACATCCTCCTTGACATTATGCTTAGATAAGCCTTGTTGTATCCACCTTAATTTAGACCAGTCTAAGCCTTTTGTGTGAATCACACCCATCATCAGATTTACACCTTCATTTGTGATAAGAAAAATCATGCTCTCCTTGTTTTTTTGATTTCCCAGGTTGATTTGTGAAGCATTTGCTCTTTCAATCCAGGTTTTTGAAGCTTGGTCTATTGCTAGTGGTTCCTCTCTTAGATGAAATTGATGATCAATAGATAGCTCCCTTGGGACCATGTTCCATACAGTACTTTCCTTGAACAGGTAGACTTCTCTTTTCATATCTCTAGTCCATATGTCATTAAGGGAAACCATCATTGTTTTCATTAGGTCAAGGTTGTGAGTACTCCAGGAAGTTGTAGATGATTTCATTGATCTTCTAACGGCTTCTGGTATTTGGTTCCTAACAATAATCTCCCTATGGAGAACATTTATGATACTGAAAGATGAACATTTATAAATTCCAGAAGCATCTTTTATCTCAATGCACACAGTTGATTTTTTAGTATATTCTGATGTTAAGACATTTGTTTTGACATTTTCACATTCCACTAAGATAGTAGTCTCACCTTCTTCCACAGCATCGCACTTCATTGTTGTGTTCTTGCTTATAGCAGGAATGAATTCTTCTTTTCTGGGACCTTCATCTCGTTTAGGTTTCCTTTTTCTAGGGATTCCTGTTTTCCTTATAGTCTCCTTCTCATTTATGCCACAACTTGAGTGTTCAGTATCAACATATAACTTCCGCTGAGGTGGCTTTATCTTGGCCAGATTTTTCTGTTGAGGGATCTTCCTTCCGGTAGGTGCATGAGTTTCAGGACATGTGAACCTTAAGTGACCTATCTTGCCTTATTGATGGCATCTCTGGGCTGAGATAGGTGTATCCTTTTCTTGATGTTTTTCCGGATGTTGAAGATTTTGATTGGACTTCTTTTTCTTCATCTTATTAGGGATGATTCTCACCTCTGACTTGCTGATATTTATGCCTTGATTACTTCACATTGTTGTCTTATTGTTTGATCTTGTGTTTCGCACTTCCTCTCTAGGTCAAAAATGTTTGTCATGAGACTTACTCTTTCTTCTTGTAATAGTGCATAAGCATTTTTATACACTGCCAATCTTTTACACAATCCTTCATTTATTAGACACGTCTCAGAATATCCAGCAGCAACTTCACTAATGGTGATTTCTTCAACATAAGACTCATCATCATACTCATCCATTTCTTCAACAAGATTCTTTGTTCTGGGAACGGGAACCTCTAGTTTGATAGTTCATTCTTGATGATTACCCTCAATTTTTTCTGTGGCCATGGAACAAGTAAAAGGAAACTTTGAGGTTTTAGGCTCCCATAGGTAACAGTTATCCTTAGACCTAACTCCCTTCATGACTTATTCATTTTCTTCATTTGTGATAATACATTCTTCTTTAGTGAATCTGACATTGAACCCTTCATCACACAGTTGGCTGATACTTATAAGATTTGCAGCTAGTCCTTGTACCAGCAAGACATTATTCAGATTAGGAGCACCAGGACATCCTGACTTGCTAACACTTTTGACTTATCTTATTTCTCCATCACCAAGAGTCACATAACTGGTGCCATCAAGTTTGATGTCAACTAATAAGTTCTTTCTTCCAGTCATATGGTTTGAGCAACCACTGTCAAGGTACCAGTCTTCCTTGGCAGGCATTTTTAGAGAAGTGTGTGCTACTAGAGCAACATTCTAAGCCACCCACTGTTGCTTCCTGTCAAGAGTATCATGTTTAGGTTTGGCTTGATGTGTTTGGTTGGGATATCCAACTAGTCTGAAACAGAATGGCTTTATGTGTCCAAATCTTCCACAATAGTGACACCTCCATCTTTGGAATTCCTTCTTTGTTTGGCTCCTTCTTCTGTTTCCTTGATGTTGTGACATAGGTGTTGACATCTGGTTTGTCAAGAAAGCTTGAGGTTTTGATCTTCTGACCCCAAAAGTGAATTCTGTTTTAGCCACAAATCCTATCCCAGACATGTCTCATGCTCCCTGTCCAAACTGCAGAATTTCTTCCAGAGTGTCAGTTCCATTATTCAGCATCCTGAAAGATTTAGTCATTTGATCAAGTTTGGAGTTTAACATTCTCATTTCAATACTGAGAGAGTCTATGGTTGCAAGATGTTCATTCTTCTCAGTTTCTAGCTCCTTTATGATTATCTTTTGCTTCTCCACTAGTTTTCAGACTTCAACATTCTTGACACACAACTTCTTGTATGAGGCAGTAAGCTCATTAAAGGTTAGCTCATCATCATTGGAGTCATCATCAGATGCATAGACACTTGTTAGAACTGTGACATGTTTTGTTGTTTCCTCTTCAAACTCATTGTCAGAATCTTCATCAGACCAAGTGACAAACAGTCCTTTCTTATGCTCCTTGAGGTAGGTAGGACATTCAGCTCTAATGTGTCCATATCCTTCACATCCATGACACTGAACCCGTTTTCCTTGATTGGGGTTCTCTTCAGCTTTAGATCTTCTGCTAGGGTCATAAGTCTTGCTGATGTCATTGGAAGTGTTCTTAACATTGGGTCTGGACTTCTGATCAACCCTTTTAATGAACCTGTTGAATTGTTTTCCAAGCATGACTTTGGCTTTTGATAAATTTTCATCACTTCCACCATTTCTTTCTCTTGAATTATCTTTAGTGTTGGAAACAAAAGCTATTCTCTTGTTCTTATTTTCAACAGTGTCACAAATACTCATCTCAAAGGTTTTTAGAGAACCGATGTGTTCATCCATCTTTATGTTGCTGATGTCCTGAGCTTCTTCTATAGCAGTCACCTTCATAGCAAATCTTTTAGGCAGTGATCTGAGGATCTTTCTTACCAGCTTTTCTTTAGACATTTTTCTCCTAAGGCTCTTGAGGTATTTGCAATCTCAAGGATATTCATGTAGAACTCATGAATGGTCTCATCCTCTTTCATCTTGAGATTTTCAAACTTGGTGGTAAGTGTAGCAACCTGCCCTAAAAATTAATATTTTAGAGTCGCCACCTATTCTACCAGGGCGAATAGGAAACCCTACGCAGTATAAAGATCTGGGTAAGATTATTATAATCAGGTCGAGGGAAGGTGTTAGGCACCCTTAACCCTTTCCTAAGGTTTTGAGTTAAGGTAAAGGTTTTATGGCCAAACATAAAGAAAGGTGACAGAAAGTTAATAGGGTAAATGATTAGATTTAAATCTGATTAGAATTTTGAGGGAGGGGACTCGCCTTGTTGCCAAGTGCCTACGTATCTCCTTATGGAGAATCAGAGTCAACGTAGTTCGGGCACAGGGTTGTACGCCTTAGAATTGATTATGAAATTTGTTTTTTGAAGGCTTTTTGAATGGCCTATCGTAGTTTTGCATTTTGTGGTTTGCAAGGCATTTTGAATTTCCTTATTCGCAGTATTGAAGAGATGAAAATCCATAGTTTGAAGGAGTGTTTTAAGATTCGAGCGTACAACCCTGATTTGATGTGTTTTCGTTAGGTGCGATGATCAATAGATTTGATCATGATAATTAACGAATTAAATAATGTATTGCTGGCCATTCTGACCGATAGATTCGATCGTCACGAGCAGCAAATGAAGTGTATTTTAATCTTGTAATTAAATTATGAGTTTTATCATTGCCTCTCATAACCAATAGATTTGGTTATTACATGACAACGAATTCCATTACTTATGTTTTATTATTTTATCTCTCGCCAATGCGACTAATCGATTTAATCGGATCGAGGAGAGAATTAGTCAAGAATTAGTTAAATTAGCATTAATAAATTAATTCGATTAATTTTATTTCTCGCCAATGCGACTAATAGGTATAGTCGGATCGAGGAGAAAATTTTAAATTAATCAAGAATCAATTGAATTAATATTTTTTGCCCAAATGGTAATGGGATTGGGCAAACCCTAATATTGATGGCCTTTCTAGGGTTTTTGTAATTTTTATAATTAACACTAATTAAATCAATTAAGTCGAATAATCGAAATAATCGGGATAATCCTAAATAATTAGTCATTAACCTAATCCTAATTTATTATCCTAACTGTATTTAAATAAATAAATTAAATTAACTATAATTGATTAATATTAATCTAAACAATTAAATAATAGAACAAATAAAATATAGAAAACCTGGGCTTGGATTGCATATGACTGGGTTGGGTGTCCATGGTATGCACCTTCATCTCTGATGCGTTGGATCCACTTGGCAGATAATCTGATGGTTGATGAGTGAAGGACCATGGTACGCGCGTCCTGGCCAACCGTATGGGATCCGCAAGCATATTGAAACATACAAGTTATCAAAAATAAACATGTCGCGTGTGGGGTTCAAACCCCAGTTCTCTCATTCGCCAACAAGATACCTTGCCAAATGCACTAGGTTTTTTCAGCTGTCAAAAAACACGCCCATTAGATATTATACGAAAATAGATATTACATGGAATCCAAAACGCGCGCCCTCCTGGATTTAAAACAAACCAATTATTGACTGCCACGCAGTCATCTTCTTCATGTTCTGAAACCAGCATTTTTTAGCTACGAATTAGCGGCCAATTTGCTTCGGTTCTGAACCTAGTTAAAACCTTGCGACACCCAACTCACCAAATACCATGAATAAACTCCAGATGAACACATGAACCAACTAGAAATCGGCCACTGAGTCCATTGGTAATCTCTATTAATCCTAATTTTGCCTCCACCAGAAACCCCCAATTTGAGAAGCAAAAACCCTAACAATGGCACCTCTTTAAACCTGTATTCAAAACTCAATTAAACTATTCAAGTAGCTTCGAAACTTTCTTCTAAACACAAATACACAATCAAATCATGTTAAATATGCCTCTGTGTATGAAATCGAAACTAAAAAAACAATGATAAATTGTGAGTTGTGGGGACCGGTTCTGAGTGCTTCGATCGACGGTGATGCTCGTGTTGGCTTCAGAAAACTCTGGTGAATCGATTGGGACCGTTTGTTTGGCTTGAATCGGTCAATATTTTGTTCTGCTACCTTGTTTTGGCCATACGGTTTTTGAAGTTTCTGTATGATTCTTTGTTGCTGAATTTTTGTCAAAAACCCCCCTTCTCCATTGGCACAAGTTGTTTTTATATATTAGATGGAATTAGGTTAGGAATATTGATCTAAATCTCTTTGAATCAAGAGATTGAATTTTGATTGAAATCACTTTTAATTCTTTCTAAACTTAGCCTAATTCCAATCTTCTTCTTCTAATTATGTGGAGTACGAATATGAACCAAATATAGGTGATATGGATTATTTGATTTGCTTGGGAAATAAAACTAAAATCAATCCTTTCACAATTTTCCCATTTATTTGATTTAAATCGAATCTTTAATAAATCAAAAATCCATTAAAAATCAAATAAAAATCAAATGGGCGTGGTATTGGGCTTGGAGGTTCTTTGTAACCTTATAACCAAGTTTGGATCCTAAAAGGATAGGCCCATTTGCAAAAATATCCATTTTGGCACTCATTTACTTCACATTTTTTTTTCAAAATTGCCCAACTTCGACAAGGCATATCTCCCTCAATTTTTAAGGTATGGGAGAGTTCTAGGACTTTTTGGAAACCTCAAGATGTCCTCTACAAGACACTTTGGAACATATTTTTCATTTGGAGATTTTATCTTGATGATATGCCCTTTGACAAAAAACTGCTTTCGGTTAACCTTTGAAAAGGACCTATAATCTTTTGTACCATATCTCTCAAATGAAGCATTTCTGGCCTTGGCATGTGAGAGACAAAGTTGTAGAGGATTCAATTTCCTTCAAAATAGGCTTTGAGTGAGAAATTTCTGACACTCCATGTGGAAGTTATGACCAGTCAAAGTTGAGTTGACTTTTCCTATAAAAAACCCTTAATTTGAACCCTTTGACTTTGTTCATTTCTGAGTCTTTATTAACGGATCATGATCAACCTTTGATCAAATGATGGATATGGCCTCAAATACTTGATGTTTACCAAAAGTCAGGAGTTTTGGCTGTACTTTGCCCATAGTTGACTTTTAGGTCAAACAAGTCGACTGTGGATCACCTGAGCGTTTGAATGAGAAATCCTTGGGGTTGAAGCTTGATAATTGTCATGTAGATACCTTGAGACATATGATACACCTTGAGATCCATTCGAGGCCTTAGAGATTCAAATTCTTTTGACGAAGTGCAAACCCTAATTTTGAATAGGAGAGAGTGACTTGAGAAAAACCCTTGAACCTTGAGCCCTTGATGATGAAATGAGATGAGCAAATTTTGGGGTATGACAGTAAGCATTTGAAGTTTAGACATCTTCACCTTGGATGCGCCTTCATGAGTTATTTTGAGAATATCCCAAACTTCTTTAGCCAGATCACAGTGATGCACAAGTCTGAATATGTTCTTGTCAATTCTATTGAACAAGGCATTTAGTGCCTTGGAATTGCCCAAATCCAGCTCTTCTTTAGTTTTGCTCCATTGTTCTTCAAGAATTAGAACAGTGGTTCCATCTTCCACTACCTTCTCAGGATGTTTCCATCCGTTTTCCACAGCTCTCTAGGCCTTGCTGTCCACAGACTTTAGAACAACTACCATATGGGGTTTCCAGTAGTCATAGTTAGAGCCATTCAGAATGGGTGGTCTATTCCCAAACACTAATAATTCCTTCTCCATAGTACCCGAATTTTTTTGTCCCTAGATCTCACCCAGATGTAAACAGGCAGGGTGCCTGCTCTGATGCCAATTGAAAATTCTAGTAAATCACACGCGATGTCGTACTGGATGTTATGACATCCACAATAACACAGAATAATACTTTAAAACAGAAAAGCATAAAACAGTAAAGAACACATCAAATTGTTTACCCATTTCGGTATACAACAATACCTACTACGGGGGCTACCAAGCCAGGGAGGGAATCTAATATAAGCAGTATTAATTCAGAGCTAAACTCCCCCGTTTATCACTCCTCACTTAAGACCTACCCAATGCAATTCCAATCTAATTCTAGACCTGAGTATCTCCACTCACTCCCCCTCAATCACTACAGTGATTACAAACAGACTTTAATCAAACGAGAGAGAAGACACACTTCAAAGACACACCTTGATCTTGCTTAAAAGCTTCAATCAAGAGACACACACTCGTGCTTAAAAGCTTTGAGTGACAAAGTACAAAAACAAACTATTCCAATACAATCATCAAAAGACAATTGCTTGGAGTACAAGAGACTAAACACACACAAACACAGAACTATGGTTCTTCACAAATAACAAATCTCTTTGTGTTCCAAATTAGGATTGCAGTCTTCTTATATGCAGCTCTTGGGCCTTGGTCTTTCCAAGAAACAAATTAGGGTTAACCAAGTTAACGTAATTCACACGTCATCAGGCTCTTACAAAATGTGTTGTTAACGAAATCTTCTAGGAGAAATATTCAGCCCACAATAAAATGTTTCCTAAATTGTAGATTGAGAGAAATCAGGAAACATATTAGTAAAACATAACAACTCCTGCTGTCAAACATGGATGTCATGACATCGATCATGATATTAACTAACAAAACCTGTGTTAGCTTAAACATATGCAACCCGCATAACACCATATAAAGCATGTCATGACATTTGTCAAGACATTAAACATCTAGGTATGTTTTACCACAAATGTAGCCAACATGAAAACACCTACACTTGGTTAACGAAGACGATGAGGCTATCAAGAACAGAGTGGTCGAAGGAACAAGATTGGCATACTCGACTCCTCAAGATGAAGGAGGACAACTTCCTGAGGCCTTTTGATCTTACATGATGATGTTTGTAACACCCTTCTACCAAATAGGAATATTCGCAATATAATACGAATAAATGTCAAAAGAGAATCACCAACAAGGGTGTCACATCATCATAAAACATCAAATCAATAGTTCGGCTCTATAACACGGGTTACATAAGAATTCATTTCAAAACTATATCTCGTTCATCATCATAAAATCAAAATATATTATCTCGCAGCAGAATCCACAACTTTAAAAATAATAGTCACACAACATAAATTGAACTTCTTGGTTCATGAGTCATAGCTCAAATCATCAACATCAAAATCTTTTTAAATGTAATTAAAATTTAAAGCAATTAAAGTGAACAAGATAGTTATAAAACATAACGACCCATCCCGATGTTACGTATCAGAGCAAGACTCCCTTCAATCTAAACAATGGTAAAAGGACGCCATGAAGCTATCCTTCACTCCTACAGACTATTTCATAATCATTATGTAAGACATAAGGAATAAATATAGAAGTTGTATCCAAATAATCAATCACAATTATCAATTAGGTACATCACAATAATTCAAGTCCTCCAATCACACATCATCGAAAACAACGCAATGCAACAACAATGGACTGATGCATGTGGTACCAAATCGTCACTGATGACTCAATCATCATTCTCCAAAGATCCTCACCATAGGATCGATTCCCGCTGGGAACCGGTGCACATCACAAGCTGCACTCAATCCGCACAATGGGATTAAGAGCCATCACTAGACCAAGGTCCTACAACATCACTGGACTTCCATCCTACAATTATTCTATGAATGCATGATGCTCAACTTCACAATCAACGACCACGGCTAGTCAAAATAGAACCATCAATCATATATTCATTAACCTCATGTCATAATTTAAACACACCACTCACAAACGTCTTGTTCAACGCAGCACACAAATCACGAAATATTCATGTTATCAATCAATACAACAATCATTCACCAATGTCGATGGTGGAACACAAGATTTCATAAAGTCAAGATTCATACGAAATGCCCCTTAAACCCACTCAAAAGTGCACAGTAAATTCTAGAAAATTCTAATAAAATATAAGTTACCATATTCTAGAATCAATTTTCAGAAAATACAATTTTCAGAAAATACAATATCTCGTTTTTCAAAGCGTGCTAAGCGCATTCCACCATGTGACGCGGGCTCCTCTCTGCCTCAACATTCTTCTCTATTTATCAGAGCGCGCTACACGCCCTCCACCGTGCGATGCAGGCTCTGCGAATTCTGCATAATTTTCCTGCGCGGCCTGCATCACACCAGTCCCAATCATTTGCCCAAAACTGATTTTTAACACTATTTTCCTGTGATTTAAGGCCTATTTTCCTAGTTCTAACATGGTTTAATTATTTCAAACCTAAAATCACAATTATTCATTATATCCCTAATCATCTTCCTCAACCCTAAACCTTCTAAATCATATTAATGGAGGATTTAACTCAATCTAAGTGATCAATCACCAATACAATCATCATCATCCTCAGACAACATAATATTCGTAAAATCCAATAAACAATCATCACAGGTTCATCAATTTCATCAAGAACAACCCAAACCCCAACATGCAATTACCGAACCCTTAAATCAAACATAATAATCACGATAACTCCCCTTACCTTAGATTTTTCGTTGGTTTGATTATCTTCCAATTCCTACGGTTGAATTCCTCTCCTCTTCTTGCCCTAGCTCTCTCTTCTTTCACGGTCTCCAACTTTTCACGATCGTACATAATGGGACTCTTTTCTCTTCTTCCCTAGTTTAACCCTTGGACCCCTAATATTAATCTTCCCTATTTACCCTCACTTATTCCTTCATATGACCGCCATGCCCTTATTGTTTCTATTATTCTAATTATTTAATTATTCTATTATTCTTCTAACTCTATAATTTCCACTTAATTAAAATAATTATTCTAAAAACCACATAACCACTTAATCATCACAAAATCATCCAAGCATCAACATCACAATACTCCTAAACATCACATAATTCGCCAACAATTCACAATTACTCGATTTGACTCAATTAAATAAATAATTCAAAAATTTGGGGTGTTACAATGTTCGCCAAACGTTATAATTTTACTCCCTTGATGGCTCATTTTTCTAAAGAACCATAGGTCCAGAATGGTTCACAAGAGAATTCCCTGCTCCTTTCCTAGAGCACCAAGCTGAATCGATGGCTATTTGAGAGGCGTTCTTAATCCCCAAGATGTTATCTCATAGGTTAAGGACTACAAAAAGCCATTATGGTCTACTGAGTTATCAACCCAATCTGGTTTCAAAACAATTCAGTCTTATTCAAATTAAACCAAAATCCATGTATGAGAAGAAAAGCCATTTGTGTCTTCATTCTATGTTTTCGACCGGGGAAAGATTTGAATCAAGGACTGCTAGACATATTAGGGTTACTTCCCTTACCCCCACCCGTCATACCCCAATTTGACCCTAAGATCATACATCAATTGCATTTTATTCATCAATCAAGGGCAGCATTTCGAAGCTCTATTTTTGATATTGTGATCATCTCTGAGGGGAACCATGAAGCACCTCTAGCTTTTAATTTGTTTTATACTAACCAAATTCCAAAAAATATGTATTTTGTTTCTTTTGTTTATATTTTACAAGTAAAAGATCGGGCAAAAATCAAAACAGTGCAAGAAAAGCAATTTTTAAAAATTTGGCTGTGGAAATCGATTTACCTATATGGGAAATCGATTTCCTGAAACAAAATTTGAAAAAAAAGAGGGAAGCATGACATCATTTTGGCACCAAACACATTTTCCTTGATTTTTCTTTACCATTTACCAATATTCCACCTCACCACAAATTAATTTCTTTCATTAACCTCACTTTAACCCCACTTTATCAAATTAAACACAAGTTAATTACCAATTGAACAATTACCAAATTGACCACACCTCTCTCTCTCCAATTCTATAAATAGAGGCCTTCACTCCCTCATTTGACAAGCTTGAATAGCCAAATAAACTCTTGCAATTTCTCTCCTCATCCCTACCAAATTCACTCAAAGCTCTCTTTTCTTTCATAAAGTTAGTGAGTTACATCTTGAACCTCACTAACTTTGAGCTAAACCATCATCCATCTCTCTTTTTCTTCAATTGTTGCTAGATCAAGACTTGTGTTGGTGTGTTCTTGAAGTGGATCCAAGTTTGTGCAAGATTTTGTAAATTTCTCCATTCTTTTTCATCTTTCACAATGTGATTCTTTTGTGCTTGTGTGTGATGCATCTTTGATGCTATATTGGTGACATTTGGTGAAGATTTGATGGAAAATTCGTGCACATTGATATATGAGATCATAAGGTATTTGTGTTTTTTCTTAAACAAGGTTTTATGCTTCCTAATGCTGTTTTTTTGAAAACTGCACGCAGGAAATCGATTTCCTACAGAGGGAAATCAATTTCCACTCTACTTTTGAGCCAGATTTGAAGTCTGCAGGCAGAAAATCGATTTCCTACAGAGGGAAATCGATTTCCAGTGAGGCAGAATGCTATTTTTTTGCTTTTTTATGCTTGTTTTGCCTTCCTTCTTCCTCTACTTTATTAATATCATTGGATCTAGGATGTTGATAGGCTTGAAAAGGCTAAATCCATAATATTAGATGAATGATATTAATGATAGTGTGAGTGATTTTATTTTATGCATTTTTATTCTTCTTATCCTTCTTTTTTTCTTTTGATCGATGAAAGTCTTAATACCTTAAGAATTCTTATGGATTCTTGGTAAAGACTAGATCGCTACCTATTTTCTTTTCGTGCGGTATTGCTTTTGGAGAGTGATCTATATATCGCTTCTCTCACATGCATTAGCACATAAAGTTTTGACCGGCCTCGTTGTAGGGTGATTTCTACATAAATCACTTGGCGATCTGCTTAATATAACGCAATATTTCTTGTCCCGAATAAAAAAGATCAAACATGGAAGAGAATTGTATGCGAATGATTTAAGACTTATGGAGGTTTATCGTGTAGTTGCTATGATTTTATCAAGCTCCTGATAAATTTCCATTGAGTTTAAATCCGAGAACATCTTTCATTCACCATCGATCTTTATTACTAACTTTGATAACATACTTGACAAGTTTCAAGATGGATATCTTTAACATCTAACATTTGACTTTAATTTCCGCACTTTATTATATTGCTCTTTATTTCTCGCTTTATACTTTATTTTATCATTTCATCATGTTTACGTTTCCGCTATTTTTTCTTTGTCCGTTTGGACGTTTACATTCCGCTATTTTCTCTTTGTCCATTTGGACGTTTTGTTTATGTTTCCGCTATTTTCCTTTCATCCACTTGGACCATACTCTATTTTTGTGCTAAAACACAAATAAATAACAAAAATCTAAAAAACACCTAAGGCCCTATGAACTATCGGTTACTATCCCGAGCATTTTGGAGACCTGGACTTATTGGACTTAGTACCTCTGGACCCTACTGTTCTATTATTACTCTATCGTTATTCTGTCTGTCTGGCATTGGATTGTTGTCTGTTTGTGTGTGCAGGCATTTCCTCAAAAGCCCTTGATGGTTAATTCCAAGGCGTCGTGATAAGGATTTTACCCGAAAACAGCCGTTACTCTGTCCGATTTTTGTCAGAATTTTAATGTGCTTAATGCAAAGTGGTGCTAAAGATAATAAGTTCATCTGGATTCCCAAGTGATAATGTGTTGGCTTAGTGTTGATAGTCTAAAGGATGGGAAATCTACCTTGACTCTTAATGTCAAGTGTTGGCTTCTTTTCGGTTAGATCGTTCTTTCTTTAGCTTTTATTTTACGCACTAGGATAGCCTCTTCATCTCCTCCCTTTCGTAGATTTTCAAAATCTTCTCCCTTTTTCAACAAAATCTTCTTATGTTTGCAACCTTTTTAAAACATTTTTTCTTTAAAAACATCTTTTGCCCTTAGTGGCTTTTCTTCAAAAGTTTAGACACGATTAATTGTTGTAGTGAGTTGCGATACCCCATGATTTTGAAATTGATTGATATAATGAGATATTTTCCGCGTGAGAAAGCTAGTGGCATACTCGTTTATTTCCATCTAAGTTGGAACCCTTATTTTATTTGCGATGCAAAGAACTCATTTTTTCTCATGCTCAAGATCAATGGCTGAGTATTTCTCTCCGACGACGATAAAGTGTTTATTCCTTTTAAAAACCGTTTTCCCTTTTAAGCGAAACTACATTAGCCCTGACTTCTCCATTGCATCGAGAAGGTATGTAGGCACAAGGCTCAATGTCTTGCCGAGCTTATTTTTAAAAATAAAACAAACTCTTTTTTTTAGAACACACGACACAGATATTCAAAAACGTACCTAAGATCTTTTTTTTTGTTTTAAAAACAAACTTTGGGTTTTATTCGTTCTTTTCCCTTTTCCTTTGGAAATAATAAAGCGCGGTGGCGACTTTCACTGAAATAATGAGTCGAGTCAATCCCATGGCTTCGTTCTCAGATTTTCACCGCTACAGAAAAATGGCGACTTCACTGGGGATCCAGTTTTAAGTGTGTTAAGCCTATTTTTTGTTTATCTTTGTGTTTTTATCTGTATATATTGTTGTGTGCTTTGTTTGTTTATTTTCTTTTTTCTTTTTAGTGCTCGATGGTTCCTCTGTGATGAGATAAAGTCCTAACCCAGACTTTGGTGAGTAACTTGAGATAGGAGGTGGTAAGACCAATAGTCGCATGTCAGGAGCAATCCTTAACATGAGCGTCATATGGTGGAACCCCAATCAGTGGAGGCCTCATGGAAGGTAGTAGATGTTGTTACAAACCATCGTAAGAACGCTATTACTTTCAATAGTGAGTGTCCGTAGAAGCTGAATGGCCTAGAACCCTTTTAACCCATTTAAGCCTTTTTAGGATGTAGCGCAAAAACAAGTTCGAGTACCAATTCGAGTTTGTTTTCATGCGATGCTACGAGCAGTTGTGCGTGCCGGTAGTATCCGATAGAAGATTGAAAACTATGGGAATCTTTGTAGAACCCGATCGGAAGGTACAAAATTCCTTAGAACACACCTTGTGGGATGGGTAGACCCATGGCTCCATGCTCGTGACGTCGAACCTTTAAACCTTGATTGTGTGATTTGATGTGATCTTGTGTCCTCTTGATTGTGATTGATGCATAAACCATGCATTCATGCATTCATAAAAACGTTCTTCACAAATGGTTTTCAAGGAATTTAGAGACTTTTTTTGTAAACATCACAGGTACTATGGATCAAAAGAGAAGCATCATCAAGTACACTTTCAGGAATTCAAGTGCGAAAGAGTTGAAAGAGCTAGCGACTTTGGTTCCTAATCCTGACAACTTCAGAAACCATTATGGGAAATTGATCACTATCCTGAAGACCAAAGTAGATAAGGGGATTCTTGAGACTCTTGTGCAGTTTGACCCGGTTTATCATTGTTTCACCTTTCCGGATTATCAGCTTATGCCCACTTTGGAGGAGTATTCATATTGGATTGGTTTGCCAGTTACAGATGATATATCGTTTAGTGGTTTAGAGAAAGATCCTAAGGTTGATGAGATAGCAGAGCTGATTCAGTGTAAGATATCAGATGTAAAAGCGAACATGACTAAAAAAGGAGGAATTTGGGGGTTAACTTCTAAGTTTTTGATTGGAAAGGCTTCTATGTTTGCTAGTAAAGGAAGTATGATCACTTTTGAGACTTTTCTGGCCTTGCTCATCTATGTTTTGATACTCTTTCCCAACATTGACAACTTTGTCGATGTTAATGCTATTCGGATATTCATGATTGAGAATCCTGTGCCTACTCTGCTTGGGGATACTTATCATTCTATTCACCATAGGACAGATAAGAAAGGTGGATGTATCAACTATTTCACTCCTTTGCTCTATAAGTGGTTTATTTCGCACTTACCTCAGACTAAGAATTTCTTGAGCAACCCTGATGGTCTCTCATGGTCTCAGAAGATTATGCCTCTTACTAATGGGAATATCCATTGGTACAATCCAGCTTATGGCATTGGAGAGATTATTGATAGTTGTGGAGAATTCCCTAATGTACCTCTTCTCGGTATACAAGAAGGAATCACCTACAACCCTATTCTCGCAAGACGTCAATTTGGTTACCCCAAGAAGGAGCGACCTGCTAGTATCCTTGTGTCAGGAATCTTTTATCATAATCAGGATGGAGATTCGGATATGAGAAATCGATTTGTGCGTGCTTGGAACCATATTGATAGGAAGAGACATTTGGGAAAGCAGCAATGTGTTGCTCTCAAAAACTACACTGATTGGGTTCAAGCTAGAGCTCACACTCTTCAGATGCCTTATTTACTCGAAGAGCCCTCTCTACCCATTGCTCCACCATCATCTTCCACTATTCCCATAGAGAGTAGTGAGGAACACCAAGAGTTCGTGGCTAGGATGAGGCTAAAAAGATATATTTGGGAGAAGAAGTTTCATGCTTCGGAGATTGAGAAGAAAGAGTTGAAGAAACAGTTGAAAGAAAAAGATTGAAGGATTGAAAAACACTTAGACATGGAAAAGACAACATTTATTACGCCATGGGGAACATTCTGTTACAAAGTAATGCCTTTTGGGTTGAAGAATGCTGGCGCGACATATCAGAGGGCCATGACTACTCTTTTCCATGATATGATGCATAAAGAGATTGAGGTTTATGTGGATGACATGATTGCCAAGTCTCTGTCAGAGGAAGGGCACATGGATGATCTTTTAGAGGTGTTTCAGCGTTTGAGAAAGTATCGTCGCCGCCTGAATCCAAAAAAATGCTCTTTTGGTGTCCGTTCCGAAAAATTATTGGGTTTCATTGTCAGTCAGAAAGGAATTGAAGTGGATACTAATAAAGTCAAAGCAATTCAGGAGATGCCAGCACCAAAGACTGAGAAACAAGTGAGAGGTTTCCTCGGACGTTTGAATTATATCTCCATGTTCATTTCCAATATGACTGCTACCTGTGAGCCAATTTTCAAGTTGTTAAAGAAAAATCAGGGATGTGTGTGGAATGAAGATTGTCAGGAAGCCTTTGACAACATAAAAGAAGATCTGCTTGAACCCCCCTGTAATACGGTGAACTGACTTTTATATCGAAATGTGCGGTAAGCAAGAGTCGCCACCGACTTTTATTTTATCCAAATATCAGAAAGGCTAAAAGAACAGGAAAAACCTTTTAAAAGAAAACTGAGTTCGGGGGGTAATTTATGCAAAGGGAAGGTGTAAGGCACCCTTTGCATCCATGGTTTTCCATGGGCTCTTAATTGCTTTGCTCTTTTTCGTTCAGAAATGTAGAAGAAGTGAATACGGACTTTAGCTTGTAAATGAGCGTAGCCATATCGAAGTTTTTTTTTTAAGAAAAGGGTAGAAAAAAAGAATTTAAACCAGAGCATGCAATTAAGGGCAAATTACCTTGATATTCGTAAAAAAGATTCTTTTAGCATTTCAGGGCGAAAGGGTCTATCCATGCCATAAGAGGGCAGGAAGCCTTTCATTTGGAGATTGAAGGGTCGTCGCAATATCGTTCGCCATAAGACTGTCCCATGACATAGAGAGGCAGGTAGTCTAAGGGAAGGATCAGAATAGTCTTTCGTTTAGGCAACCAGAGGATACCTCAGCACTTCGTAGGCAACTTCGAGGGACGAGGTCATATTTGGCAAACCGAAGGCAGCATCATTAGGGACTTATGACCTTTGAATGAACTGAGGCCAACATTTGCTGAGGTATCCTCGTATTCGAGGGACATGGCTATTCTGCAAAAAAACACAAGGCAACAGGCAACATGCTACAAGAGGGGTACCATAAAAGGTGCGTGGGTGCAACAATCACGTGATTAATTCAGATATTTATCTTGTAAAAATTAAATGATTCTAAGTTCAATTTCAAGGTTATCACTCCCTAGGGTTACTAACCACATCAATTAATATACACAGTAATAATAGTTAAAGAAACATGGGGAAGGGGAAAAAGAAACCAGCGGGGGAAAGGGAGAATGAAGCCAGAGGGTTTGACATAAGTAATAATTAAAAGCAGAAAAACAAAAGAGATTAGAGTTTTAGGGTTACTGACTATTCGAGCTTTGGCGGTTGGCAAACCCTGAAAATTGGAAAAGGGAGAAATAAACAGAAAATAGGGGTGAGTGCATTATCAATTCAATGACAAATAAAGTTAACCCTAATCTGATAAAAAAATGGCAAAAGGAGATTAAAAGTAAAATATGAAATAGGACTTAGCTTTTTATTTGATCTGATATGGTTCGTAGTCGGGGGTAGCCTTGGGGTTAACCCTGAAAATTGGAAAAAATAGGCAAAATATGTGAGTGCAAAAGAGTCCATTGACTTTCGAGGTTTTAGCCCTAATAACAATTTTATAATGTAAATAAGGAATAAATAATAAAATAGAGTCGGGACTTAGCTTCGTAAAAGGCGTGGCGCGTGGTCAGAGGAAACCCTGTTGCTAACCCTGAAAAGATGCACTAAGAAATATTTTTCAGTGTATGGCAATTTCTCGCAAACCCTGATTCGGACATAAATTAAACTATGGTTAATAGAATAAATAAAAAAAACAAATTAATTAATTATTGGTTTTCAACCTAATTAATTAATCGACAAACATAGGTTTTCGATTAAATGGTCTACCCTACTTATGTAATTTAACGAAATATTTGTAATTAATTAAGTTATTAAAACAATTTAAATTAATTTTAAAATTTAAATCAAATAAGAATATTAATTAATTAAAATAAGATAAATATTTTTATTTTTAATAGTTTTTTATGAAGAAAGGAAAATTAGAAATAAGTTTTTTTTTTAAAACAAAAGAAATAAACAACAAAAAGAAAAATAAAATAGATAAAACAAGTTACACAATTAAAAATAAACAAATAAACAAAATAAAAAAATTAGAAAGAAAAAAAACTCTTAGCTTATAATCCTGTGTGGAGGCTTCATGATGGACCATGGTGGACCGGCGTGTCCACATGCGTAGGATCTGGGGAGGAGGCAATTCGTTGGAGGAGATCAGCGGGCATATGGTGATCTTGCTTTGATTAAGCGCACTGGATCTGCAAAGTTTCCCATTGTAAAAATAAATGTCTAGCCATTGGATCGAACCCAAGCTCCATAGCTCGTTAAATCCACAACGCCTTCCACTGTGCCATTGAACATTCGCTGTTAATTGAATCATCAACAAACATAATATAAAAAATAAACCCTCAAGACAATTTCAAAACCAACGCGCGCCAACGCTGCAGGTTGTCTTCCTCCTTTGACCTCAATATTTGCCTACGAGCCTGTTGCGGTTTAGCTAGGAGTTCCTCCATAGCCAAAACCTGCAATCATTAAAATCAAAATACAGACCAAATAAATTTCTAAGGACCCTCCAGATTGATTATACATGCTCTCTTAAACACGAAATCATGGTTAATTTTGACTGATTCATCTTCTAATCATGCGGCCCCAAATTAGAGCTTCAGAACCCTAATCATGGCACCAAGCTAAATCTGCATCAAAAATCAAATTAAATGGTCCAGAAAGTTCAAAAACATCTTCATGAATACAAATATACGCTCAAATTCGATTCACCATGCACATACGACGAAAATCGAAATCGAAAAATTTCGTCCAAACCGTGATGGCTGGCGTCGTGATTCCAGGGGCCTCGATCGATGATAACGATTCGTTTACGTTCAGTTACTTCATATTTATTTCACTTATTTAATATTTAAAAGAATAAAAATTCGAATAAATAAAATAAATGTCATAAAAATAAAATAATTGCTTTAAAGGTCTTTATTCAGCTTATGGACATGTTTGAGATTCAAGAACTTGGCCCAATAGTCCAAAATATCACAATTCACCACTTTTCCTTTTGTATATTTTCCCAAAATTGTCCCACTTTAGCAATCCATAACTCTCTCAATAATGATCGAATAAGAGTGTTCTAGGACTTTTTGGAAACATCAAGATGTCCTCTACAAGCCACTTTGGAAGCTTTTTCCCATTTGAGGATTTTATCTCGATGATATTGGCTTTGACAAAAAACTGCTTTGTGTTGACTTTCAAAAAAGACCTATAATCTTTTGACCCATATCTCTCAAATGAAGCATTTTTAGACTTGGCTTGTGAGAGACAAAATTATAGAGGATCAAATTTCCTTTAAGATGAGCTTTGGATGGAAAGTTTCTGATGTTCCATGTAGGAGTTATGGATGGTCAAAGTTCAGTTGACTTTCTCCTATGAAAACCCTAATTTAGAAACTTTTGGAATTGTTGATTTCTGATCTTTCCTTGATGAACCATGATCAATTCTTGATCAAATGGCAAATGATACTTCAATATGAGGATGTTGACAAAAAATCAAGAGTTTTGAATGTACTTTGACCACATTTGACTTTTAGATCAACTTAGTCGACTGTTGACTTTCTGAACAATTGAGTGATCAATATTTTGAATTGAGACCTGAAAATTGTCATGGAGGTAGTGTGGGGTATCATAGACCATATGGGATGCCTTGGAGCCTTTGGTTCGTTAATTTTCCTTTAGAACAACACAACCCTAATTCTAAGTCTTGTTTAGGAGAGAGGGTGTTTTTGAACATTGTGCCATGATTTGAATTTGAACAACAGAAATAGCATGGACAAATTTTGGGGTATGGCAGCTGCCCCTGTTCAATTTTCTTATATCTGAAGATGTAGACTGGCATGTGTGTCTGTCGGAATCTGAAGGTAGAAGAGGATTGAACACTAGAATACCCAGAATTTTGCCCTCGCTGAAGTAGGGACTTTCGTTGGAGATGGGTTTAAAGATGCCATCTAGACAGAGTGTTGTCGGAGATGGGCTTAAAGATGCCATCCAGGATATTGAGAGAAAGTTTATTGGAGATGGGCTTAAAGATGCCATCCAACTTGATAGATTTGAGAGTCAGAATACGTCGTACGCTAGACCGTTTCTGAAGGATATACTTAGGTTGAGTCGTACGTTAGACTGGGTCTAGTTTGCATCAGCAGATGTCTGGAAAACTGTGCGTTAGGTTGAAGGATGTGCCGTACGTTAGATCAGATCCAATTTGCATCCTTAGATGTCTGGAAAACTGTGCGTTAGGTTGGAGGATGAGTCGTGCATTAGACTAATCCAATTTGCATCCGTAGATGTTTGGAAAACCGTGCGTTAGGTTGAAGGATAAGCCGTGCGTTAGACTAATCCATTTTGCATCCGCAGATGTCTGGAAAACCGTGCATTAGGTTGAATCTGAGCTTAGTATGTTGAGAAGTGTTTGTTGGAGATTGATCGTGTCAGCACCGTTCGTAGTAACTGAATTAGACTTGGGAAGGATGATCGTGTCTACACCGCTCGTGATGACAGAATTAGATCTTCGAATGTTGATCGTGTCAGTACCTTTCGTAATACCTGAATTAGATCTCGGGAAGATGATCGTGTCTATACTGCTCGTGATGATAGAATTAGATCCTTAAAGGTTGATCGTGTCAGTACCGTTCGTAGCAACTGAATTAGATCTTTGGAAAGATGATCGTGTCTACACCGTTCATGATGATAGAATTAGATCTCTTGTCGTGTCAGCACCTTTCGTAGTAACTGAATTAGACTGGCGAGGTAATTGATCGTGTCCAAACCGTTCGTGATGATGGAATTAGATCTCTGAGAGTTGACCGTGTCAGTACCGTTCGTAGTAACTGAATTAGATCTTTGAAAATGATCGTGTCACCACCGTTCGTGGTAAATGAATTAGATCTTGGAAAGTTGGAGATTTCGTTCATTTGTCTGTACCTGTATTCTGCAATAGGTGTAGCAATTTATATAATGTCATGATGCATGCATTATGTAATGAGTCCCTCAAAATAAATGAGAAACTTTGTATGTTATGCATGAGTTCATTATGAGGTAATGTATGCGATGTATGAATATGTTTATGATTTATGACGTAGGACTATGATTTATGCTATTTGACACATCTTGATTGAGAAGATGGATCTTTCCATGGTTGATCTTATCTTGGAGATGCTTGATTGGAGATTTATGATTTCTGCTTGGGGATGATCAGCAACTTGATGTACCCTGATTGGGAATAAAAGATATTAGTAAACCATGTTGGAGAAGAGCCAAGTGTTGGAGAACCGGTAGTGTTGAAGATGTAAACTCTGTTGGGGAGCCATGTCTTTGTCGGGACGAGAGCATTTGAAGATGATTACTCTGTGGGGATATGATTTTGTGAACCCGGCTCTGTGGAGAGACATGGGTGTCTTGAAAGTTGCCCCCAGTATTATAGTAACTACCATTCCTGGATTTAATTAGGACACACCACTGAGTATTGATCAAGATGTCTGACTGGACTTGCATCGATTTCCCCTGCTAGTAGGAACTTTAGAAAGATTCGCCTCGCGAGGACTTTATGAGATGTGCACTATGGGCGACATGCCCCTAGTAATCATAGGCCCAAGACAATGTCCTATGTTGGTTGAGAAGCAGCTTCAGATCTACTTGGATGCATGCCCCTGATTGTTTTGGCATTCTTGAGATATTCTTGGAATCTTGACTTGATTGCCCCAGATTGATTGGGAAATAGTTTGAAACCCACTTGGGATATATGCCTTTGACTTTTTGGCATTTGAGAGATTCTTCGAATCTTGACTTGATTGCCCCAGATTGATTGGGCAAAGCGTGTCATGCCCCTTGTATACGTAGGAGACATTGCTTCTTGGAGTAATCTTTGTTGGTCGGGATAACTTCGAGTCATTAGTCATACCCTGTGCAAATTTTTTCTGATGATAACATTTGAAATTATGTAGCAGAATATGCTTAATAATGAATTCATGAGATGCGATGCATACGTTTGTCTTGAGTTTTTGAAAAACGTTAAAACAAGAGATGTAAGAGCATGATGTCTATAAAACGTGAATTTTGTAAAAACAAGATATCAACTTAGCATTAATGGCAAACCTTAAGGAGTCGGGATACCCTGTTGGTGACAGTACGCTTTCGAACTAACCATGCTTCAGTTAGGACTTTCAAGGGTTGTAACGTGGCTTGGTTCACGGTTTAAGAAACAAAGGATAAAGGCTCAAAATTTTATTTATACCCATCCCAATCTTCGTGATGTTCTTTGATCTTATGCTCAGTTAACTTTGCGTTTCAGATTTAGCAGAGCTTGAAGTATTAACATTGAAAGTTGATGGTGGTTGAAGCACCCAAGTTTATTTGGACAGTCAGTCATCCTTCTTTGTAATTCTTTTTGCTTTGGTAGAGGATTTGTAGTAACCTCCTTTTTTACTTTGATTTTTGTTATCCCTAACTTTTGCCTGAACTGTTTATTTTGTGATTACAGTCAGCGGGATGTTTCGACTTTTCGATAAGTCTCCTTCATAGGTTTTGACTTAACAGCTATTTCTTTTTGGCGGATATTGACTGCATGACTTGCTGGTTGCGGGAACCCATCATTATTTGTATAAACACAGCTAGTACAATCGAGTTAACTGAGTGACTACCCTGCCCCAGGTTGTAATTAAGGGTTTAATTTTGATGAGAAAGAAACTTCTACTTCTTAGGCTCAAAGGGGTTGACGAGGGATTAACATCCTTATATCTCCACTGTTTAGGAATTGAAACAATGCCTGTACATCGTCAACATAGTCCGTTCTAAAGCATACTGTATAAGGTTGCAGTATCGTTTTCGTCATCCTCCCTCAAAAGGCATACAACTTTAGCAGGAGTCGAGTATCACAAAACATATGCAAAGTAAAGACATAATTTAAAATGAGTGATAGCGAAATAATTTATTCAAGACAAACATATGCAATGCACTGATGATGATTATTAAAACAGATAATGTCTATCATGATTCAAATGTTTAAACAAACAGAAAAGCAACTTGCAAATGAAAGTAGATCTAATGATCCAAAAGTTGGTCCGTCTTAGACGTCAATCAGCCTTGTCATGACTAGGCATAGGAGCGGTGATCACCACAGGAGTTTCGGGAGGGTTGAATTTGATTTCCCCGTTATCGATTAGATCTTGAATCTTATTCCTCAATGTCCAGTAATTGTTTGTGTAATGTCAAGGAATGTTGGAATGGTACGCGCACCTCGCATTGAGTTTATAGCCAGGAGTGTAGGTGTTAGAATTCTTAGGAGCATCCCTCAGAGTAATCAATTTGATCTTCAACAGATGTTGTAATGCTTGAGCCGACGATATATTGATTTTGGTGAATTGACACTTAGGTGCATCTGGCTTGCGTCGTTGTTGTGGAACTGGTGTAGAGATTCAGAGTATCCGGGGTTCGAGCTTCCGAAATGTGTATCTAATAAGAATGTTTCAGAATATCCGGGGTTCGAGCTTCCGGAATGTATATCTGATTGGAATGTTTCAGAAGTCTGGGGGTCAAGCTTCCAGAATGTACATCTGATTGGAACTTTCAGAATGTCCGGGGTTCGAGCTTCCGGAATGTATATCTGATTGGAATGTTTTAGAAGTCTGGGGGTCAAGCTTCCAGAATGTTCATCTGATTGGAACTTTCAGAATGTCCGGGGTTCGAGCTTCCGGAATGTATATCTGATTGGAATGTTTCAGAAGTCTGGGGGTCGAGCTTCCAGAATGTTCATCTGATTGGAACTTTCATAATGTCCAGGGTTCGAGCTTCCGGAATGTATATCTGATTGGAATGTTTCAGAAGTCTGGGGGTCAAGCTTCCAGAATGTTCATCTGATTGGAACTTTCAGAATGTCTGGGGTTCGAGCTTCTAGAATGTATATCTGATTGGAATGTTTCAGAAGTCTGGGATCGAGCTTCCAGAATGTTCATCTGATTGGAACTTTCATAATGTCCAGGGTTTAAAGATGCCATCTAGACAGAGTGTTGTCGGAGATGGGCTTAAAGATGCCATCCAGGATATTGAGAGAAAGTTTATTGGAGATGGGCTTAAAGATGCCATCCAACTTGATAGATTTGAGAGTCAGAATACGTCGTACGCTAGACCGTTTCTGAAGGATATACTTAGGTTGAGTCGTACGTTACACTGGGTCTAGTTTGCATCAGCAGATGTCTGGAAAACCGTGCGTTAGGTTGAAGGATGTGCCGTACGTTAGATCAGATCCAATTTGCATCCTTAGATGTCTGGAAAACCGTGCGTTAGGTTGGAGGATGAGTCGTGCATTAGACTAATCCAATTTGCATCCGTAGATGTCTGGAAAACCGTGCGTTAGGTTGAAGGATAAGCCGTGCGTTAGACTAATCCATTTTGCATCCGCAGATGTCTGGAAAACCGTGCATTAGGTTGAATCTGAGCTTAGTATGTTGAGAAGTGTTTGTTGGAGATTGATCGTGTCAGCACCGTTCGTAGTAACTGAATTAGACTTGGGAAGGATGATCGTGTCTACACCGCTCGTGATGACAGAATTAGATCTTCGAATGTTGATCGTGTCAGTACCTTTCGTAATACCTGAATTAGATCTCGGGAAGATGATCGTGTTTATACTGCTCGTGATGATAGAATTAGATCCTTAAAGGTTGATCGTGTCAGTACCGTTCGTAGCAACTGAATTAGATCTTTGGAAAGATGATCGTGTCTACACCGTTCTGTTAGAACAAGATTTGTTCTTATCAATTATCTTAGTTTTGATGATAACAATAATATGAATTTTGCTTAAGATAATATGGTACTCTAATCCAATGCAATTTCCCTTTCAGGAAATATATATAAAGAGTACGCATAATTCAGCGCTCAGAAGTTGTGTCTCAAATGGTTCAGCATGCAACATCAGAACATGGTCTGGCAAGACATCAGAAGATGGTCGAAGCAGAATCAGAACATGGGTCTATGGAAGCATCAGAAGAACATGAGATCAGAAGCACTGAAGATCAGAAGATGGTATCACGCTCAGAAGCACTTCAAGGTCAGAAGATCAGAAGATGCTATGCACCAAGCTGTTTGACTCTGATGATATTCAAACGTTATATTCATAAACATCAGATCAGAAGGAAGTACAGGTGGCAGACTACGCTGACTGACAAAAGGAACGTTAAAGCTACTAAAGGCAACGTCAGTAGACACAGCGTGAACAAGGCTCGAGGTAGTTGACAAAAGCGTATAACATTAAATGCAATGCTGTACGGAACACGCAAAGCATTAAATGCACTCAACGGTCATCTTCTCAACGCCTATAAATATGAAGTTCTGATGAGAAGCAAGGTTAACGATTCTGCACCAAAACAACTTATATCAAACTTGCTGAAACTCTGTTCAAATCAAAACTCAGAATCTTCATCTTCATCAACTCACTACATTGCTGTTGTAATATATTAGTGAGATTAAGCTTAAACGTTAAGAGAAATATCACAGTTGTGATTATCGCTTTTAAGAAGCATTTGTAAACTCTTAGAATTGATTACATTAAGTTGTAAGGAACTAGAGTGATCGTGTTGATCAGAATACTCTAGGGAAGTCTTAGGAGTGAACTAAGCCTAGAGTGATCGTGTTGATCAGTAGACTCTAGAAAAGTCTTAGAGGGTATCTAAGTAGTTGTTCCTGGAGTGATCAGTGTGTGATCAGAAGACTCTGGAAGACTTAGTTGCTGACTAAGTGGGAAACCATTGTAATCCGTGCGATTAGTGGATTAAATCCTCAGGTTGAGGTAAATCATCTCTGCGGGGGTGGACTGGAGTAGCTTCGTTAACAGCGAACCAGGATAAAAATAATTGTGCAATTTATTTTTATCGTCCAAGATTTAAAGTCACACTTATTCAATCCCCCCCTTTCTAAGTGTTTTTCTATCCTTCAATTGGTATCAGAGCGCCGGTTCTAAGGTGCAAGCACTTAACCGTGTTTAGAAAAGATTCAGGAAGAGAAAAACGCTTCAGTAAAAGATGGTTGATGAAAGTGAAAAGTCTACACCTACACCTGCATCTACATCTGGCTCTGCTGAGCAATACAACGGTAACAATGGTTATACTAGACCGCCGGTATTTGATGGTGAAAACTTTGAATACTGGAAAGATAAACTGGAAAGTTACTTTCTGGGTCTAGATGGTGATCTATGGGATCTTCTGATGGATGGTTACAAACATCCTGTAAATGCCAGAGGCGTAAAGCTAACAAGGCAAGAAATGGATGATGATCAGAAAAAGCTTTTCTGGAATCATCATAAATGCAGAACTGTTTTGCTGAATGCTATCTCTCATGCTGAGTATGAGAAGATATCTAACAGGGAAACGGCCTATGACATATATGAGTCCTTGAAAATGACTCATGAAGGAAATGCTCAAGTCAAGGAGACTAAAGCTCTAGCCTTAATCCAGAAGTATGAAGCCTTCAAGATGGAGGATGATGAAGACATTGAAAAGATGTTTTCGAGATTTCAAACTCTGACTGCTGGATTGAGAGTTCTTGACAAAGGATACACCAAGGCTGATCATGTAAAGAAGATCATCAGAAGCTTACCCAGAAGATGGGGTCCTATGGTGACTGCATTCAAGATTGCAAAGAATCTGAATGAAGTTTCTCTGGAAGAGCTTATCAGCGCCTTGAGAAGTCATGAAATAGAGCTGGACGCAAATGAGCCTCAAAAGAAAGGTAAGTCTATTGCATTAAAATCCAATATCAAGAAATGCACTAACGCTTTTCAGGCTAGAGAAGAAGATCCTGAAGAATCAGAATCTGAAGAAGAAGATGAACTGTCCCTGATCTCCAGAAGGCTAAATCAACTCTGGAAGACCAAGCAAAGGAAGTTCAGAGGCTTCAGAAGTTCAAGGAAATTTGAACGTGGAGAATCTTCTGATGAAAGAAGATTTGACAAGAAGAAAGTCATGTGCTATGAATGCAATGAGCCTGGACACTACAAGAACGAATGTCCAAATCTTCAGAAGGAAAGTCCCAAGAAAAAGTTTCATAAGAAGAAAGGTCTTATGGCAACCTGGGATGAGTCAGAAGATGATTCTGAAGACGAGCAGGCTAACTGTGCGCTGATGGCGACAGAAGATGACGGATCAGAATCTACATCAGAATCAGATTCTGAAGAGGTATTTTCTGAACTTACTAGAGATGAGTTAGTTTCCGGATTAACTGAACTTCTGGAATCCAAGTCTCAGATTTGTATTAAATACAAAAAGCTGAAAAAGCTATTTGAATTTGAAACAAAAAGGCTTGAGTTGGAAAATTCTGAATTGAAAGATAAACTTTTAAAATTATCCAATGATGTTGGATCTCCTTCTAATTCAGAAAAATCCACTCCTAGTCTAAACCATATTCTGAAAGAATATGATTTAAGTTTCAGGAAGTTCTTATCTAGAGGTATTGGCAGAAGTCAGCTAGCTTCTATGATATATGCCGTATCTGGAAACAAAAGAGTTGGCATTGGTTATGAGGGTGAAACCCCATACAAACTTGAACCTGTTGATGAAATGAAACTCACATACAAGCCATTGTATGATCAGTTCAAGTATGGCCACTCTCATGATATTAGGCACACTTCACATGCACAAAGTTTTCACATAACACACACCAAGAAGCATGTGACACAACCTAGGAAATATCATGAAACTCATATTAAAAATTATCATGCTGTTCCTCCTATTGCTTATAATGTCAAACCCAAGTTCAATCAGAACTTGAGAAAATCTAACAAGAAAGGACCCAAGAAAATGTGGGTACCTAAGGATAAGATTATTCCTATTGCAGATATCCTTGGCTGCAAGAAGGACAAAGCACAACATGTCATGGTACCTGGACTCTGGATGCTCACGACACATGACAGGAAGAAGGTCTATGTTCCAAGACCTGGTGCTTAAGTCTGGAGGAGAAGTCAAGTTTGGAGGAGATCAGAAGGGCAAGATAATTGGCTCTGGAACTATAAAGTCTGGTAACTCTCCTTCCATTTCTAATGTACTTCTTGTAGAAGGATTAACTCATAACCTCTTATCTATCAGTCAATTAAGTGACAATGGTTATGATATAATCTTCAATCAAAAGTCTTGCAAGGCTGTAAATCAGAAGGATGGCTCAATCCTATTTACAGGCAAGAGGAAGAACAACATTTATGAGACAGATCTGCAAGATCTTATGAGTCAGAAGGTGACTTGTCTTATGTCTGTTTTTGAAGAGCAGTGGGTCTGGCACAGGAGATTAGGTCATGCTAGTTTGAGAAAGATCTCTCAGATTAACAAACTGAATCTTGTCAGAGGACTCCCTAATCTGAAATTCAAATCAGATGCTCTTTGTGAAGCATGTCAGAAGGGCAAGTTCTCCAAACCTGCATTCAAGTCTAAGAATGTTGTTTCTACCTCAAGGCCATTAGAACTCTTGCACATTGATCTGTTTGGACCAGTCAAAACAGCATCTGTCAGAGGAAAGAAATATGGATTAGTCATCGTAGATGATTATAGTCGCTGGACGTGGGTAAAATTCTTGAAACACAAGGATGAGACTCATTCAGTGTTCTTTGATTTCTGCATTCAGATTCAATCTGAAAAAGAGTGTAAAATCATAAAGGTCAGAAGTGATCATGGTGGTGAATTTGAGAACAGATCCTTTGAAGAGTTCTTCAAAGAAAATGGTATTGCCCATGATTTCTCTTGTCCTAGAACTCCACAGCAAAATGGGGTTGTAGAACGAAAGAATAGGACTCTGCAAGAAATGGCCAGAACCATGATCAATGAAACCAATATGGCTAAGCATTTCTGGGCAGAAGCAATAAACACTGCATGCTATATTCAGAATAGAATCTCTATCAGACCTATTCTAAATAAGACTCCCTATGAATTGTGGAAGAATAGAAAGCCCAACATTTCATATTTCCATCCCTTTGGATGTGTATGCTTTATTCTGAACACTAAAGATTATCTTGGTAAGTTTGATTCCAAAGCACAGAAATGTTTTCTTCTTGGATATTCTGAACGCTCAAAAGGCTACAGAGTATACAATACTGAAACATTGGTTGTAGAAGAATCAATCAATATCAGGTTTGATGATAAGCTTGGTTCTGAAAAACCAAAGCAGTTTGATAATTTTGCAGATTATGATATTGACATATCAGAAGTTGTTGAGCCAAGAAGCAATGCATCAGAAGCAGAGCTTCTCAGAAGCAAAGAATCTGAAGATCAACTATCAGCTTCTCTGGAGGATCTAAGTATTTCTGAAGAACCATCTGTCAGAAGATCATCCAGACTCATCTCTGGTCATTCAGAAGATGTCATTCTTGGAAAGAAGGATGATCCAATCAGAACAAGAGCTTTCCTTAAGAACAATGCAGACTGTCAATTAGGTCTTGTATCTTTGATCGAGCCAACTTCTGTTGATCATGCTCTAGAAGATCCAGACTGGATAATTGCTATGCAAGAAGAACTGAATCAGTTTACAAGGAATGATGTTTGGGATCTTGTTCCTAGACCAGATGGATTCAATATAATTGGTACAAAATGGGTCTTCAGAAACAAGCTCAGTGAGAAAGGTGAAGTGGTAAGAAACAAAGCCAGATTGGTGGCTCAGGGTTATAGTCAACAAGAAGGGATTGACTATACAGAAACCTTTGCACCAGTGGCCAGGTTAGAATCTATTCGTCTATTAATTTCTTTTGCCACTCAACATAACATCACTCTCTATCAGATGGATGTTAAGAGTGCCTTCTTAAATGGTTATATAGATGAAGAAGTTTATGTCCATCAACCTCCTGGTTTTGAAGACTCTATGTCTCCGAATCATGTGTTTAAACTAAAGAAATCATTATATGGATTGAAGCAAGCTCCCAGAGCTTGGTATGAACGCTTAAGTTCTTTCCTTCTAGATAATGGTTTCACTAGAGGAAAAGTGGACACTACTCTCTTTTGTAAAACCTTTGATAAGGATATTTTAATTTGTCAAATATATGTAGATGATATTATTTTTGGAACATCTAATGCTACACTTGGAAAGGAGTTTGCTGAGTCTATGCAGGCTGAGTTTGAAATGAGCATGATGGGAGAACTCAAGTATTTCCTTGGAATACAAATAAATCAAACATCAGAAGGAACATATGTTCACCAAACCAAGTATGTGAAGGAACTTCTGAAGAAGTTTCATCTTCTGGACTGCAAAGAAGCCAAAACTCCTATGCATCCAACATGCATCCTAGGTAAGGATGAGGTAAGTAAGAAGGTAGATCAGAAGTTATACAGAGGTATGATTGGATCTCTTCTATATTTGACTGCTTCTAGACCTGACATTCTGTTCAGTGTTTGTTTGTGTGCTAGATTCCAATCAGATCCTAGAGAATCTCATTTAACTGCTGTTAAGAGAATTCTAAGGTATCTGAAAGGTACTACTAATGTTGGCTTAGTTTACAGAAAATCTAAAGAATACAACTTGGTAGGATTCTGCGATGCTGACTATGCTGGAGACAGAATTGAAAGAAAAAGTACTTCAGGAAGTTGCCAATTTCTTGGAAGTCATTTGATCTCCTGGTACAGCAAGAAGCAAGCAACTATTGCTCTATCAACGACAGAAGCAGAATATGTAGCTGTTGCTGGTTGTAGTACACAGATGCTCTGGATGAAGAGTTAGTTAGAAGATTATCAGATATTTGAGAGTAACATTCCTATATTCTGTGATAATACTTCTGCTATATGTTTATCTAAGAATCCTATTCTTCATTCAAAAGCTAAACATATTGAGATTAAACATCATTTCATAAGGGACTATGTTCAGAAGGGTGTCATATCTTTAAACTTTGTTGATACAGACCATCAATGGGCTGATATCTTTACAAAACCCCTGGCTGAAGATAGGTTTAAGTTCATTCTGAAGAACATCAGTATGGATTTATGCCCAGAATGAGAAGATGAGAAGTTCTTATGTATGAGTATCTTCTGAAATGAAAATGGATTATTTTTTTATCAGAAGTTCTGATTGAAATCTTTTAGAAATTATGATTCGGTTATTACTAACGTTTCATTGTCTAAGTTGATTCAGAACCTCTGTTAAAGCAAAACAGCTGTTACGTTTTATCTCGGGATGGTAAACCTGTCGTTACTATTCATGGATAAACGCGCGTGCAGTTGAAGGGACGCCGACCATAGGTAACTGTGCTAGTCACCTCATTTGTCTTTATTATCTCTCCTCACGTCACGTAACATTTAATGCTAGTCATCATTCGTTTCATTTTATTTCCTTTTAAATACTCTTCAAAATGGTTTTTGGTTTCCTATCTCTTTGTTTTCCTCTTAAAGTTTTTTTTCTTCTCTCTCTCTCTCTCTCGTTTTTCATTTCTTCTCTCAAAACCTAGCGTTCACCCTAAGCCTGTTGAAGATCTATGACTCAAAAGGCGACAGATCTCTGTGCATCTCGGGATGGCTCTTCTAATACCGCTCAAGTCAGACTCTTCTTTGATGTTGTTATCAACTTTCATCCAAAGACAGAAGACTTTCTTGAGTTTTAGGAAGATATGCTCAACTTCTATGTTGAGTTTCTTGACCGAATGTTGTATTTTTTTTATTTTTTGTAGTCATTTCCTCTTTGGAAATTCTACTTTGTATTTGCTAGGAATGTTTTTCATCTTGTTAAAACATAGGAACCTTTTGTAATATCTTTTGATTATCAATAAAAAGTTTCTTTGTGTCTTACATTCCAGTAAATGTTTTCTTTTGCCGTTTTATGCATCTGAATTTTTTTTATATTCTTTTTGATGTTATGACAAAAAGGGGGAGAAGATAAATGATAAATGATTTGATTAAATCTATCAGTTGCTGGGTAAAGGCTCCCACACATTCACTAACAAGAACTGCAAGTTCTATATGGTTTAAGTGTTTTGCAGGTACAGAGAAGTGAATCTTCAGAAGCAAACACTAGAAGCAAAACCATAAGAAGCGTTATTCTGTAAAAGGAATAAGCTCTTGGAAACTGAAGCAAGCTGAGTGCTGTCAAGCTTCATAGATCAGAAGCAAGAAAGAAGAATGAATCAGAAGCACTGATAATAGAATTTGAATATCATTGTCTATCCTGTTCTGACAAAATTCTATTTGCTCTGATACATATAATGTTATGGCTCTGATACATTATTTGCTCTGATACATTATTTCAGCCTATATGGCTCTGATACATATAATGTGTTCAAACATACATTTTATGTTCTAACTCGTTCATGCTGACTTTTGTCGTTTAGTTTTTGTTCTGTAACATTTCAGGATGTAGAGATGCTCTGATGATGCTCTGGTACATTCAACAATGTTCTGATACAAATCTAGCATGAAGTGATGTTGGTAGACATTCAAAGTTCTGAAGCTATCCGAGGGAAGCAGAAATCAGAAGATGTGAATGTTCTAAAAGATCCAGAAATTCAAGTTCTGAAGCTGTCCTGAATGGAAGCAGAAGTCAGAAGTTGTGAATGTTCTGAAGATCAAAGAAATTCAAGTTCTGAAGCTGTCCACGATGGAAGCAGGAATCAGAAGCTGTGAGTGTTCTAAGGATCTAAAGAAATTCAAGTTCTGAAGCTGTCCAATGGAAGCAGAAGTCAGAAGCTATGAATTCTCTGAAGGCAGAAGCTTATATGATCGTCTCTACCGAAATAATCAGGGAAGTCTTTTATCAAAGTTCTTCGAGTATTTATTTCAGGGGGAGATTATTTATCTCAGGGGGAGATTGTTAATCTCAGGGGGAGACATATTCATATGCTTATGCTATAGCTGTGTAATTTGTCTTTTGCCGTCTACTCTTTCTGATCGCAAATTCATATCATTTATATATGTTTTTGTCATCATCAAAAAGGGGGAGATTGTTAGAACAAGATTTGTTCTTATCAATTATCTTAGTTTTGATGATAACAATAATATGAATTTTGCTTAAGATAATATGGTACTCTAATCCAATGCAATTTCCCTTTCAGGAAATATATATAAAGAGTACGCATAATTCAGCGCTCAGAAGTTGTGTCTCAAATGGTTCAGCATGCAACATCAGAACATGGTCTGGCAAGACATCAGAAGATGGTCGAAGCAGAATCAGAACATGGGTCTATGGAAGCATCAGAAGAACATGAGATCAGAAGCACTGAAGATCAGAAGATGGTATCACGCTCAGAAGCACTTCAAGGTCAGAAGATCAGAAGATGCTATGCACCAAGCTGTTTGACTCTGATGATATTCAAACGTTATATTCATAAACATCAGATCAGAAGGAAGTACAGGTGGCAGACTACGCTGACTGACAAAAGGAACGTTAAAGCTACTAAAGGCAACGTCAGTAGACACAGCGTGAACAAGGCTCGAGGTAGTTGACAAAAGCGTATAACATTAAATGCAATGCTGTACGGAACACGCAAAGCATTAAATGCACTCAACGGTCATCTTCTCAACGCCTATAAATATGAAGTTCTGATGAGAAGCAAGGTTAACGATTCTGCACCAAAACAACTTATATCAAACTTGCTGAAACTCTGTTCAAATCAAAACTCAGAATCTTCATCTTCATCAACTCACTACATTGCTGTTGTAATATATTAGTGAGATTAAGCTTAAACGTTAAGAGAAATATCACAGTTGTGATTATCGTTTTTAAGAAGCATTTGTAAACTCTTAGAATTGATTACATTAAGTTGTAAGGAACTAGAGTGATCGTGTTGATCAGAATACTCTAGGGAAGTCTTAGGAGTGAACTAAGCCTAGAGTGATCGTGTTGATCAGTAGACTCTAGAAAAGTCTTAGAGGGTATCTAAGCAGTTGTTCCTGGAGTGATCAGTGTGTGATCAGAAGACTCTGGAAGACTTAGTTGCTGACTAAGTGGAAAACCATTGTAATCCGTGCGATTAGTGGATTAAATCCTCAGGTTGAGGTAAATCATCTCTGCGGGGGTGGACTGGAGTAGCTTCGTTAACAGCGAACCAGGATAAAAATAATTGTGCAATTTATTTTTATCGTCCAAGATTTAAAGTCACACTTATTCAATCCCCCCTTTCTAAGTGTTTTTCTATCCTTCACGTTCATGATGATAGAATTAGATCTCTTGTCGTGTCAGCACCTTTCGTAGTAACTGAATTAGACTGGCGAGGTAATTGATCGTGTCCAAACCGTTCGTGATGATGGAATTAGATCTCTGAGAGTTGACCGTGTCAGTACCGTTCGTAGTAACTGAATTAGATCTTTGAAAATGATCGTGTCACCACCGTTCGTGGTAAATGAATTAGATCTTGGAAAGTTGGAGATTTCGTTCATTTGTCTGTACCTGTATTCTGCAATAGGTGTAGCAATTTATATAATGTCATGATGCATGCATTATGTAATGAGTCCCTCAAAATAAATGAGAAACTTTGTATGTTATGCATGAGTTCATTATGAGGTAATGTATGCGATGTATGAATATGTTTATGATTTATGACGTAGGACTATGATTTATGCTATTTGACACATCTTGATTGAGAAGATGGATCTTTCCATGGTTGATCTTATCTTGGAGATGCTTGATTGGAGATTTATGATTTCTGCTTGGGGATGATCAGCAACTTGATGTACCCTGATTGGGAATAAAAGATATTAGTAAACCATGTTGGAGAAGAGCCAAGTGTTGGAGAACCGGTAGTGTTGAAGATGTAAACTCTGTTGGGGAGCCATGTCTTTGTCGGGACGAGAGCATTTGAAGATGATTACTCTGTGGGGATATGATTTTGTGAACCCGGCTCTGTGGAGAGACATGGGTGTCTTGAAAGTTGCCCCCAGTATTATAGTAACTACCATTCCTGGATTTAATTAGGACACACCACTGAGTATTGATCAAGATGTCTGGCTGGACTTGCATCGATTTCCCCTGCTAGTAGGAACTTTAGAAAGATTCGCCTCGCGAGGACTTTATGAGATGTGCACTATGGGCGACATGCCCCTAGTAATCATAGGCCCAAGACAATGTCCTATGTTGGTTGAGAAGCAGCTTCAGATCTACTTGGATGCATGCCCCTGATTGTTTTGGCATTCTTGAGATATTCTTGGAATCTTGACTTGATTGCCCCAGATTGATTGGGAAATAGTTTGAAACCCACTTGGGATATATGCCTTTGACTTTTTGGCATTTGAGAGATTCTTCGAATCTTGACTTGATTGCCCCAGATTGATTGGGCAAAGCGTGTCATGCCCCTTGTATACGTAGGAGACATTGCTTCTTGGAGTAATCTTTGTTGGTCGGGATAACTTCGAGTCATTAGTCATACCCTGTGCAAATTTTTTCTGATGATAACATTTGAAATTATGTAGCAGAATATGCTTAATAATGAATTCATGAGATGCGATGCATACGTTTGTCTTGAGTTTTTGAAAAACGTTAAAACAAGAGATGTAAGAGCATGATGTCTATAAAACGTGAATTTTGTAAAAACAAGATATCAACTTAGCATTTATGGCAAACCTTAAGGAGTCGGGATACCCTGTTGGTGACAGTACGCTTTCGAACTAACCATGCTTCAGTTAGGACTTTCAAGGGTTGTAACGTGGCTTGGTTCACGGTTTAAGAAACAAAGGATAAAGGCTCAAAATTTTATTTATACCCATCCCAATCTTCGTGATGTTCTTTGATCTTATGCTCAGTTAACTTTGCGTTTCAGATTTAGCAGAGCTTGAAGTATTAACATTGAAAGTTGATGGTGGTTGAAGCACCCAAGTTTATTTGGACAGTCAGTCATCCTTCTTTGTAATTCTTTTTGCTTTGGTAGAGGATTTGTAGTAACCTCCTTTTTTACTTTGATTTTTGTTATCCCTAACTTTTGCCTGAACTGTTTATTTTGTGATTACAGTCAGCGGGATGTTTCGACTTTTCGATAAGTCTCCTTCATAGGTTTTGACTTAACAGCTATTTCTTTTTGGCGGATATTGACTGCATGACTTACTGGTTGCGGGAACCCATCATTATTTGTATAAACACAGCTAGTACAATCGAGTTAACTGAGTGACTACCCTGCCCCAGGTTGTAATTAAGGGTTTAATTTTGATGAGAAAGAAACTTCTACTTCTTAGGCTCAAAGGGGTTGACGAGGGATTAACATCCTTATATCTCCACTGTTTAGGAATTGAAACAATGCCTGTACATCGTCAACATAGTCCATTCTAAAGCATACTGTATAAGGTTGCAGTATCGTTTTCGTCATCCTCCCTCAAAAGGCATACAACTTTAGCAGGAGTCGAGTATCACAAAACATATGCAAAGTAAAGACATAATTTAAAATGAGTGATAGCGAAATAATTTATTCAAGACAAACATATGCAATGCACTGATGATGATTATTAAAACAGATAATGTCTATCATGATTCAAATGTTTAAACAAACAGAAAAGCAACTTGCAAATGAAAGTAGATCTAATGATCCAAAAGTTGGTCCGTCTTAGACGTCAATCAGCCTTGTCATGACTAGGCATAGGAGCGGTGATCACCACAGGAGTTTCGGGAGGGTTGAATTTGATTTCCCCGTTATCGATTAGATCTTGAATCTTATTCCTCAATGTCCAGTAATTGTTTGTGTAATGTCAAGGAATGTTGGAATGGTACGCGCACCTCGCATTGAGTTTATAGCCAGGAGTGTAGGTGTTAGAATTCTTAGGAGCATCCCTCAGAGTAATCAATTTGATCTTCAACAGATGTTGTAATGCTTGAGCCGACGATATATTGATTTTGGTGAATTGACACTTAGGTGCATCTGGCTTGCGTCGTTGTTGTGGAACTGGTGTAGAGATTCAGAGTATCCGGGGTTCGAGCTTCCGAAATGTGTATCTAATAAGAATGTTTCAGAATATCCGGGGTTCGAGCTTCCGGAATGTATATCTGATTGGAATGTTTCAGAAGTCTGGGGGTCAAGCTTCCAGAATGTACATCTGATTGGAACTTTCAGAATGTCCGGGGTTCGAGCTTCCGGAATGTATATCTGATTGGAATGTTTTAGAAGTCTGGGGGTCAAGCTTCCAGAATGTTCATCTGATTGGAACTTTCAGAATGTCCGGGGTTCGAGCTTCCGGAATGTATATCTGATTGGAATGTTTCAGAAGTCTGGGGGTCGAGCTTCCAGAATGTTCATCTGATTGGAACTTTCATAATGTCCAGGGTTCGAGCTTCCGGAATGTATATCTGATTGGAATGTTTCAGAAGTCTGGGGGTCAAGCTTCCAGAATGTTCATCTGATTGGAACTTTCAGAATGTCTGGGGTTCGAGCTTCTAGAATGTATATCTGATTGGAATGTTTCAGAAGTCTGGGGGTCGAGCTTCCAGAATGTTCATCTGATTGGAACTTTCATAATGTCCAGGGTTTAAAGATGCCATCTAGACAGAGTGTTGTCGGAGATGGGCTTAAAGATGCCATCCAGGATATTGAGAGAAAGTTTATTGGAGATGGGCTTAAAGATGCCATCCAACTTGATAGATTTGAGAGTCAGAATACGTCGTACGCTAGACCGTTTCTGAAGGATATACTTAGGTTGAGTCGTACGTTAGACTGGGTTTAGTTTGCATCAGCAGATGTCTGGAAAACCGTGTGTTAGGTTGAAGGATGTGCCGTACGTTAGATCAGATCCAATTTGCATCCTTAGATGTCTGGAAAACCGTGCGTTAGGTTGGAGGATGAGTCGTGCATTAGACTAATCCAATTTGCATCCGTAGATGTCTGGAAAACCGTGCGTTAGGTTGAAGGATAAGCCGTGCGTTAGACTAATCCATTTTGCATCCGCAGATGTCTGGAAAACCGTGCATTAGGTTGAATCTGAGCTTAGTATGTTGAGAAGTGTTTGTTGGAGATTGATCGTGTCAGCACCGTTCGTAGTAACTGAATTAGACTTGGGAAGGATGATCGTGTCTACACCGCTCGTGATGACAGAATTAGATCTTCGAATGTTGATCGTGTCAGTACCTTTCGTAATACCTGAATTAGATCTCGGGAAGATGATCGTGTCTATACTGCTCGTGATGATAGAATTAGATCCTTAAAGGTTGATCGTGTCAGTACCGTTCGTAGCAACTGAATTAGATCTTTGGAAAGATGATCGTGTCTACACCGTTCATGATGATAGAATTAGATCTCTTGTCGTGTCAGCACCTTTCGTAGTAACTGAATTAGACTGGCGAGGTAATTGATCGTGTCCAAACCGTTCGTGATGATGGAATTAGATCTCTGAGAGTTGACCGTGTCAGTACCGTTCGTAGTAACTGAATTAGATCTTTGAAAATGATCGTGTCACCACCGTTCGTGGTAAATGAATTAGATCTTGGAAAGTTGGAGATTTCGTTCATTTGTCTGTACCTGTATTCTGCAATAGGTGTAGCAATTTATATAATGTCATGATGCATGCATTATGTAATGAGTCCCTCAAAATAAATGAGAAACTTTGTATGTTATGCATGAGTTCATTATGAGGTAATGTATGCGATGTATGAATATGTTTATGATTTATGACGTAGGACTATGATTTATGCTATTTGACACATCTTGATTGAGAAGATGGATCTTTCCATGGTTGATCTTATCTTGGAGATGCTTGATTGGAGATTTATGATTTCTGCTTGGGGATGATCAGCAACTTGATGTACCCTGATTGGGAATAAAAGATATTAGTAAACCATGTTGGAGAAGAGCCAAGTGTTGGAGAACCGGTAGTGTTGAAGATGTAAACTCTGTTGGGGAGCCATGTCTTTGTCGGGACGAGAGCATTTGAAGATGATTACTCTGTGGGGATATGATTTTGTGAACCCGGCTCTGTGGAGAGACATGGGTGTCTTGAAAGTTGCCCCCAGTATTATAATAACTACCATTCCTGGATTTAATTAGGACACACCACTGAGTATTGATCAAGATGTCTGACTGGACTTGCATCGATTTTCCCCTGCTAGTAGGAACTTTAGAAAGATTCGCCTCGCGAGGACTTTATGAGATGTGCACTATGGGCGACATGCCCCTAGTAATCATAGGCCCAAGACAATGTCCTATGTTGGTTGAGAAGCAGCTTCAGATCTACTTGGATGCATGCCCCTGATTGTTTTGGCATTCTTGAGATATTCTTGGAATCTTGACTTGATTGCCCCAGATTGATTGGGAAATAGTTTGAAACCCACTTGGGATATATGCCTTTGACTTTTTGGCATTTGAGAGATTCTTCGAATCTTGACTTGATTGCCCCAGATTGATTGGGCAAAGCGTGTCATGCCCCTTGTATACGTAGGAGACATTGCTTCTTGGAGTAATCTTTGTTGGTCGGGATAACTTCGAGTCATTAGTCATACCCTGTGCAAATTTTTTCTGATGATAACATTTGAAATTATGTAGCAGAATATGCTTAATAATGAATTCATGAGATGCGATGCATACGTTTGTCTTGAGTTTTTGAAAAACGTTAAAACAAGAGATGTAAGAGCATGATGTCTATAAAACGTGAATTTTGTAAAAACAAGATATCAACTTAGCATTTATGGCAAACCTTAAGGAGTCGGGATACCCTGTTGGTGACAGTACGCTTTCGAACTAACCATGCTTCAGTTAGGACTTTCAAGGGTTGTAACGTGGCTTGGTTCACGGTTTAAGAAACAAAGGATAAAGGCTCAAAATTTTATTTATACCCATCCCAATCTTCGTGATGTTCTTTGATCTTATGCTCAGTTAACTTTGCGTTTCAGATTTAGCAGAGCTTGAAGTATTAACATTGAAAGTTGATGGTGGTTGAAGCACCCAAGTTTATTTGGACAGTCAGTCATCCTTCTTTGTAATTCTTTTTGCTTTGGTAGAGGATTTGTAGTAACCTCCTTTTTTACTTTGATTTTTGTTATCCCTAACTTTTGCCTGAACTGTTTATTTTGTGATTACAGTCAGCGGGATGTTTCGACTTTTCGATAAGTCTCCTTCATAGGTTTTGACTTAACAGCTATTTCTTTTTGGCGGATATTGACTGCATGACTTACTGGTTGCGGGAACCCATCATTATTTGTATAAACACAGCTAGTACAATCGAGTTAACTGAGTGACTACCCTGCCCCAGGTTGTAATTAAGGGTTTAATTTTGATGAGAAAGAAACTTCTACTTCTTAGGCTCAAAGGGGTTGACGAGGGATTAACATCCTTATATCTCCACTGTTTAGGAATTGAAACAATGCCTGTACATCGTCAACATAGTCCGTTCTAAAGCATACTGTATAAGGTTGCAGTATCGTTTTCGTCATCCTCCCTCAAAAGGCATACAACTTTAGCAGGAGTCGAGTATCACAAAACATATGCAAAGTAAAGACATAATTTAAAATGAGTGATAGCGAAATAATTTATTCAAGACAAACATATGCAATGCACTGATGATGATTATTAAAACAGATAATGTCTATCATGATTCAAATGTTTAAACAAACAGAAAAGCAACTTGCAAATGAAAGTAGATCTAATGATCCAAAAGTTGGTCCGTCTTAGACGTCAATCAGCCTTGTCATGACTAGGCATAGGAGCGGTGATCACCACAGGAGTTTCGGGAGGGTTGAATTTGATTTCCCCGTTATCGATTAGATCTTGAATCTTATTCCTCAATGTCCAGTAATTGTTTGTGTAATGTCAAGGAATGTTGGAATGGTACGCGCACCTCGCATTGAGTTTATAGCCAGGAGTGTAGGTGTTAGAATTCTTAGGAGCATCCCTCAGAGTAATCAATTTGATCTTCAACAGATGTTGTAATGCTTGAGCCGACGATATATTGATTTTGGTGAATTGACACTTAGGTGCATCTGGCTTGCGTCGTTGTTGTGGAACTGGTGTAGAGATTCAGAGTATCCGGGGTTCGAGCTTCCGAAATGTGTATCTAATAAGAATGTTTCAGAATATCCGGGGTTCGAGCTTCCGGAATGTATATCTGATTGGAATGTTTCAGAAGTCTGGGGGTCAAGCTTCCAGAATGTACATCTGATTGGAACTTTCAGAATGTCCGGGGTTCGAGCTTCCGGAATGTATATCTGATTGGAATGTTTCAGAAGTCTGGGGGTCAAGCTTCCAGAATGTTCATCTGATTGGAACTTTCAGAATGTCCAGGGTTCGAGCTTCCGGAATGTATATCTGATTGGAATGTTTCAGAAGTCTGGGGGTCGAGCTTCCAGAATGTTCATCTGATTGGAACTTTCATAATGTCCAGGGTTCGAGCTTCCGGAATGTATATCTGATTGGAATGTTTCAGAAGTCTGGGGGTCAAGCTTCCAGAATGTTCATCTGATTGGAACTTTCAGAATGTCCGGGGTTCGAGCTTCTAGAATGTATATCTGATTGGAATGTTTCAGAAGTCTGGGGGTCGAGCTTCCAGAATGTTCATCTGATTGGAACTTTCATAATGTCTAGGGTTCGAGCTTCCGGAATGTATATCTGATTGGAATGTTTCAGAAGTCTGGGGGTTAAGCTTCCAGAATGTTCATCTGATTAGGATTGATTTGTTGATGGTATTTGTCTGACCAGTTGGTCGACCTGAAAGGAAAAGTTAGTTTTATGTGATGTTATGAATGCAAATGCAATCTTTTCAAGGATCTTTAGGAATTTAGTTAGCAACATTAGAAAATGGTTTGGTCGCGACTTTGTCTGAAGAATTCTGACTTTTGTCTTTTGAATGTCTTTTTTTGAGAATCAAGCTCACCATATCCAGTGGGTCATAGCCTCTGATTCGGGATACTTGTACTTTTGAATTTGAAAGCATATGGCTAAAGGAAAATAAATCCTCTTGCCCCTTGATAGGTATTGTGTCCCTAAACTGGAAGGCATACGACCAGAGGAAAATAAATTCTCTTGCCCCTTGATAGGTACTGTGTCTTTGAATTGGAAGACGAATGGCCAGAGGAAAATAAATCCTCTTGCTCCTTGATAGGAATTTAGTCTTTGATAAGGGCACCTGAAATTGTATGCTCTAAATCCCTAAGATCCTTGAAAGGGTTAGTTAATATGATATGTTATGATGTCATGCTGTTATGCGAATGCAATTCATTAGGCATAGTGTGAGATAGTAAGGACAAACAAGTCCTTTGAACAAAACCTGCAAGGGAATGAAGGTTAGTAGCAAACACAAACAAGTCACACAAGTCACACAAATCACACAAGTCACACACTTTCCTTAGGCTCGGCTTGCATGGAGTTTAGATCATGTGAGATACCCCTCCCCAAATGTATTTCTAAGGATAAGGATGATATCAGCAACAGGTTCTACGAGTTATCTAGAATTGTCAGCCCTTCTAAAGCACCCTCGGACATGATACATTCGCATCATGCAATGATACTTTGTGAAAGGACCTATCTGAATTGTAGCATCGGGTGGAAACTAGTTCTCAAGATTTGTCAAGAGTAGTCCCCCCACTACGTTCCTAAAGGCCAGGATGGGTTAAAGGTAACTAAAGGTCCTTGAGCTCCGGCGCACCCACAGACACATACATAGACCTCCCTCATTTGAGAAAGGTGTGCATATGCTATGGAGTCCTAACTCAAGTGTGAACTTCATATTGACTCATCTCCCACATATGTGAAAGAGGTCGCCATGACTATGCCACTCCTAATCTTCAGTGTTCTTGAATCCGGGAATAGGATTCGTCCTTCATTCATTTCCCAAAACAGCCTTGAAAAATAAAGCAAGCAAAGCAAACAATAGAAAACATTTAAGTGAATCCTAAACTTTTAAGGTAACCCCTCTTTTTAATCGAAAAGTCCCCAGCAGAGTCGCCAGTTCTGTAATACGGTGAACTGACTTTTATATCGAAATGTGCGGTAAGCAAGAGTCGCCACCGACTTTTATTTTATCCAAATATCAGAAAGGCTAATAGAACAGGAAAAACCTTTTAAAAGAAAACTAAGTTCGGGGGGTAATTTATGCAAAGGGAAGGTGTAAGGCACCCTTTGCATCCATGGTTTTCCATGGGCTCTTAATTGCTATGCTCTTTTCGTTCAGAAATGTAGAAGAAGTGAATACGGACTATAGCTTGTAAATGAGCGTAGCCATATCGAAGTTTTTTTTAAGAAAAGGGTAGAAAAAAGGAATTTAAACCAGAGCATGCAATTAAGGGCAAATTACCTTGATATTCGTAAAAAAGATTCTTTTAGCCTTTCAGGGAGAAAGGGTCTATCCATGCCATAAGAGGGCAGGAAGCCTTTATTTGGAGATTGAAGGGTCATCGCAATATCTTTCGCCATAAGACTGTCCCATGCCATAGAGAGGCAGGTAGTCTAAGGGAAGGATCAGAATAGCCTTTCGTTTAGGCAACCAGAGGATACCTCAGCACTTCGTAGGCAACTTCGAGGGACGAGGTCATATTTGGCGAACCGAAGGCAGCATCATTAGGGACTTATGACCTTTGAATGAACTGAGGGCAACATTTGCTGAGGTATCCTCGTATTCGAGGGACATGGCTATTCTGCAAAAAAACACAAGGCAAAAGGCAACATGCTACAAGAGGGGTACCATAAAATGTGCATGGGTGCAACAATCACGTGATTAATTCAGATATTTATCTTGTAAAAATTAAATGATTCTAAGTTCAATTTCAAGGTTATCACTCCCTAGGGTTACTAACCACATCAATTAATATACACAGTAATAATAGTTAAAGAAACATGGGGAAGGGGAAAAAGAAACCAGCGGGGGAAAGGGAGAATGAAGCCAGCGGGTTTGACATAAGTAATAATTAAAAGCAGAAAAACAAAAGAGATTAGAGTTTTAGGGTTACTGACTATTCGAGTTTTGACGGTTTGCAAACCCTGAAAATTGGAAAAGGGAGAAATAAACAGAAAATAGGGGTGAGTGCATTATCAATTCAATGACAAATAAAGTTAACCCTAATCTGATAAAAAAATGGCAAAAGGAGATTAAAAGTAAAATATGAAATAGGACTTAGCTTTTTATTTGATCTGATATGGTTCGTAGTCGGGGGTAGCCTTGGGGTTAACCCTGAAAATTGGAAAAAATAGGCAAAATATGTGAGTGCAAAAGAGTCCATTGACTTTCGAGGTTTTAGCCCTAATAACAATTTTATAATGTAAATAAGGAATAAATAATAAAATAGGGTCGGGACTTAGCTTCGTAAAAGGCGTGGCGCGTGGTCAGAGGAAACCCTGTTGCTAACCCTGAAAAGATGCACAAAGAAATATTTTTCAGTGTATGGCAAATTCTCGCAAACCCTGATTCGGACATAAATTAAACTATGGTTAATAGAATAAATAAAAAAACAAATTAATTAATTATTGGTTCTCAACCTAATTAATTAATCGACAAACATAGGTTTTCGATTAAATGGTCTACCCTACTTATGTAATTTAACGAAATATTTGTAATTAATTAAGTTATTAAAACAATTTAAATTAATTTTAAAATTTAAATCAAATAAGAATATTAATTAATTAAAATAAGATAAATATTTTTATTTTTAATAGTTTTTTATGAAGAAAGGAAAATTAGAAATAAGTTTTTTTTTTTAAACAAAAGAAATAAACAACAAAAGGAAAAATAAAATAGATAAAACAAGTTACACAATTAAAAATAAACAAATAAACAAAATAAAAAAATTAGAAAGAAAAAAAACTCTTAGCTTATAATCCAGTGTGGAGGCTTCATGATGGACCATGGTGGACCGGCGTGTCCACATGCGTAGGATCTGCGGAGGAGGCAATTCGGTGGAGGAGATCAGCGGGCATATGGTGATCTTGCTTTGATTAAGCGCACTGGATCTGCAAAGTTTCCCATTGTAAAAATAAATGTCTAGCCATTTGATCGAACCCAGGCTCCATAGCTCGCTAAATCCACAACGCCTTCCACTGTGCCATTGAACATTCGCTGTTAATTGAATCATCAACAAACATAATATAAAAAATAAACCCTCAAGACAATTTCAAAACTAACGCGCGCCAACGCTGCAGGTTGTCTTCCTCCTTTGACCTCAATATTTCCCTACGAGCCTGCTGCGGTTTAGCTAGGAGTTCCTCCATAGCCAAAACCTGCAATCATTAAAATCAAAATATAGACCAAATAAATTTCTAAGGACCCTCCAAATTGACTATACATGCTCTCTTAAACACGAAATCATGGTTAATTTTGACTAATTCATCTTCTAATCATGCGGCCCCAAATTAGAGCTTCAGAACCCTAATCATGGCACCAAGCTAAATCTGCATCAAAAATAAAATTAAATGGTCCAGAAAGTTCAAAAACATCTTCATGAATACAAATATACGCTCAAATTCGATTCACCATGCGCATACGACGAAAATCGAAATCGAAAAATTTCGTCCAAACCGTGATGGCTGGCGTCGTGATTCCAGGGGCCTCGATCGATGATAACGATTCGTTTATGTTCAGTTACTGTCAGGGAAACGATTGAGATCTTTTATTTGGTCTGAAAACCACCTGCCAATCGATTTGTCATCTGCTTTTGTTCATGATTTTTTGTTTACGCAAGGTCTCTGCCTCCATTCCCAAAATTCGTTTTTTTTTTTTTCATCTGAAAACCCTTTAAGTATATATGGAGGCTCAATTAGGTCACTAAAATTGAGTAGAATCTTTTTGAATCCATCCATTGAACTTTGATTGAAAATCAATCTTGAACTTTCTAATTTGGATCCAATTTTCATCTTCTTCTTTCAAATCTCCCTTACACGAATTTTTGAATTAAATATATGAGATTTGGGTAATTGATATTATTGGGAAGCAAATCTCATGAAATAAACTTAATTACTTCATATTTATTTCACTTATTTAATATTTAAAAGAATAAAAATTCGAATAAATAAAATAAATGTCATAAAAATAAAATAATTGCTTTAAAGGTCTTTATTCAGCTTATGGACATGTTTGAGATTCGAGAACTTGGCCCAATAGTCCAAAATATCACAATTCACCACTTTACCTTTTGTATATTTTCCCAAAATTGTCCCACTTTAGCAATCCATAAGTCTCTCAATAATGATCGAATAAGAGTGTTCTAGGAGTTTTTGGAAACCTCAAGATGTCCTTTACAAGCCACTTTGGAAGCTTTTTCCCATTTGAGGATTTTTTCTTGATGATATTGGCTTTGAGAAAAAATTGCTTTTTGTTGACTTTCAAAAAAGACCTATAATCTTTTGACCCAAATCTCTCAAATGAAGCATTTTTAGACTTGGCTTGTGAGAGACAAAATTGTAGAGGATCAAAATTCCTTTAAGATGAGCTTTGGATGGAAAGTTTCTGATGTTCCATGTAGGAGTTATGGATGGTCAAAGACTTTCTCCTATGAAAACCCTAATTTAGAAACTTTAGGAATTGTTGATTGCTGATCTTTCCTTGATGAACCATGATCAATTCTTGATCAAATGGCGAATGATACTTCAATATGAGGATGTTGACAAAAAAATAAGGAGTTTTGAATGTACTTTGACCACAGTTGACTTTTAGATCAACTTAGCCGACTGTTGACTTTCTGAACAATTGAGTGATCAATATTTTGAATTGAGACCTGAAATTTGTCATGGAGGTAGTGTGGGGTATCATAGACCATATGGGATGCCTTGGAGCCTTTGGTTCTTTTATTTTCCTTTAGAACAACACAACCTAATTCTGAGTCTTGTTTAGGAGAGAGGGTGTTTTTGAACATTGTGCCATGATTTGAATTTGAACAACAGAAATAGCATGGGCAAATTTTGGGGTATGACACCCCCATTTTGCTTCCTCCTATTGAAGGAAGACCTCTGACTATGTACCTTACAGTGCATGAGAATTCAATGGTATGTGTGTTTTGTCAACATGACGAGTCTGTTCGAAAAGAGTACGCAATATACTACCTTAGCAAAAAGTTTACCAAGTGCGAAACAAGATACTCGCTGCTTGAGAAAACTTGTTGCGCTCTGGTGTGGGCTGCTCACCGACTGAGACAGTATATGTTGAGTCACACCACCCTATTGATTTCCAAAATGGATCCGATTAAGTACATATTTGAAAAGCCTGCATTAACTGGAAGGATTGCTCGCTGGCAAATGTTGCTATCTGAATATGATATTGAATATCGAGCTCAAAAAGCTGTGAAAGGAAGTGTATTGGCAGAGTACCCAGCTCACCAACCAATTGATGATCATCAATCTATCAGAATGGACTTCCCGGATGAAGATATAATGTATTTGAGAGCTCAAGATTGGGATGAGCCCTTGCTAGAAGAAGGACCAGAGCCTGGATCCAAATGGGGTTTAATTTTTTATGGAGCTTCTAATGTTCATGGCCATGGTATTGGTGCCGTTATTATCACTCTGTAAGGTTCACATGTTCCTTTCACTGCAAGGATCTGTTTTGATTGTACAAATAATATTGTTGAATATGAAGCTTGCATCATTGGACTTGAAGAAGCCATTAATCTGAGAATTAAGATTCTTGATGTCTATGGGGATTCTGCGCTTGTGATTAATCAGATTAAAGGAGAATGGGAAACGCGTCATCCTGGCTTAATCCCTTACAAAGATTACCCCAGAAGGCTGTTGACATTCTTTAACAAAGTTGAATTCCACCACATCCGTCGAGATGAGAATCAAATGGCTGATGCATTAGCCACGTTGTCTTCCATGTACAAAGTGAATTTCCATATTGAGGAGCCTCAGATTACAATCAGGCGTCTTGATAGACCGGCTCATGTGTTTGCAGTTGAGGAATTAATAGATGAAAAGCCTTGGTATTTTGATATTAAGCATTTCCTTAAAACCCAAGAGTACTCACTTGGGGCATCAAATAAGGATAAGAAAACTTTGAGGAGATTGGCTGGCAGTTTCTTCATCAATGCAGATGTTTTGTATAAAAGAAATTATGACATGGTTTTGCTCAGATGTGTGGATAGACACGAAGCAGACATGTTGATGCATGAAATTCATGAAGGTTCTTTTGGTACTCATGCCAATGGACATTCGATGGCTAAAAAGATGCTTAGAGCAAGTTACTATTGGCTGATAATGGAATCTGATTGCTACAAGTTTGTAAAGAAGCGTCACAAGTGTCAAGTGTATGCTGACAAAATTCATGTGCCTCTGACACTTCTCAATGTTATTTCCTCTCCATGGCCTTTCTCTATGTGGGTATTGATATGATTGGCATGATTGAACCCAAGGCTTCCATTGGACATCGATTAATCTGGTAGCAATTGATTACTTTACCAAATGGGTAGAAGCTGCTTCATATGCTAATGTGACAAGGCAAGTGGTGGTCAGATTCATCAAGAACAACATCATTTGCCGATATGGTGTATCAAACAAGATCATTACTGATAACGGCTCAAATCTGAATAACGGTATGATGAGAGAACTGTGTGAAAGTTTCAAAATTGAACATCACAACTCTTCGCCTTATAGACCGAAGATGAATGGAGCTGTTGAAGCAGCAAATAAGAATATTAAAAAGATTGTTCAAAAGATGGTTGTTACGTACAAGGACGGGCATGAGATGCTCCCTTCTGCTTTGCATGAGTACCGTACATCTGTTCGTACTTCAATAGGGGCAACTCCTTTTTCTTTGGTTTATGGTATGCAAGCAGTGCTCCCCGTTGAGGTTGAGATTCCATCGTTGAGAGTTTTAATGGAAACCAAGTTATTTGAGGCTGAATGGTGTCAGAGCAAGTTTGATCAATTGAATTTGATAGAAGAAAAGAGAATGACGGCCTTATGCCATGGGCAGCTATACCAAAAAAGAATGAAGAAAGCTTTTGATAAGAAGGTTCGACCTCGTGTATTCAGAGAAGGCGACCTCGTGCTCAAAAGGATCTTGTCTTTCACCTCCGATTCAAGGGGCAAGTGGACTCCTAATTTTGAAGGACCATATGTTGTTAAGAAAGCTTTCTCTGGTGGTGTATTAATTCTTGTAACTATGGATGGAGAGGAGCTCCCACGTCCCGTGAATGCTGATGTAGTCAAGAAATACTTCGCCTAAAAATAATAAAAGAATAGCTTGCTAAGTTGAAAACCCAAAAGGGCGGCTTAGGCAAAAAGGAGCGTCTCGGTGGGCTGAAAACCCGAAAGGGCGGTCTAGGAAAAAATTAGAGACATAAACAGAATAAAGTACCCGGTGGGCCGAAAACCCAAAAGGGCGGTCCAGGCAAAAGTTAGGGATTCATGGCAAGAAACTACATCAGACAAGACTTGATCATCAACAGTCATCTGTTTATCATGAGAAGTTCAACACATTTCAACGGAAGCCTTATCTCAGGGATTCAAAGTTGAGAGAGAGGATAGGGTCATTACACTTCAATGTACCTTTTCCACAAAATTACCACTTTCCAAACTTTGTAATCATCCATGGGGTCTTGCCATTTGCAGGCTACCATTCTATTAATAAAGTTTGAGCCTTTACCCGTTATTTGCAATCTTATTTCTTTCATATCTCTTAAATGTCATTTACTGTTGATAGTAATTTTTGAAACGAAAAGAAAATTGATTTCACCAAAATCCTTTTTGAAAGATATAAAAGAAAGTTTATTTTGATTCATGAGTATGTTACAAGGAATGGATATGGTGATGTATTCATGTGCAAAAGAGGAAGAATGTATTCCAGCTGGTGTACCTTTGGCCTGGTTCGAATATCATGTAGAACTCAGCTATCATGTTCTCTCAGCTCCGATGTTTCCTCAGTGTTGAGTAGCATTTATTCCAAAACCATCAAAAAGCTTGTTGTGGCAACTCTTTGCTCATGTTTGTGGATGATACCTCGAGTTCTCAGCTTGAGACATGCTTGATTATGTTATTCTTGTACTCCATCTCTTGAGTTAATCCTTGTGCTAAGTTTTGGTAGCATATGCATTATAACATGCATCAAAAACAGTCATACATTCATATTTGCCAAGTTTACTGTCATCATATTTCTCTTTCATTTAGAGTATTTTTAGGCAGAAAATATTCGCTTTCATTAAAATCCCCACTGAATTTGTTTCTACGTGCATAATATGTTTCAGTTATTCTATTCAAAATGCTTACGAACAGAAATCCAGTGAGTTATTCCCTCGCTTGATCTGGTGTTATTTGACAGTTTCTTTCCATTTGGCCATGGATTGAATTTTGGTTGCTAGATGACTATTGTTGAAATTGTGCACTTGTGTTGGCACCCCCAATCTTTGAAAAAAAAGCAAAGTGTTGTTAATATATTTGCTCCTCTACCTTCAGTGGAACGTTGGTAGCTTACCTTCAGTGGAACATTGGTGTATGTTATATCTTCACCGTCAATGGTACGTCTGTGTATTTCCTCTACCTTCAGTGGAACGTTGGTAGCTCACCTTTAGTGGTACGTCGGTGTATTTCCTCTACCTTCAGTGGAACGTTGGTAGCTCACCTTTAGTGGAACGTTGGTGTATTTTATATCTTCATCGTCAATGGTACGTCGGTGTATTTCCTCTACCTTCAGTGGAACGTTGGTAGCTCACCTTCAGTGGAACTTTGGCGTATGTTATATCTTCACCGTCAATGGTACGTCGATGTATATCCTCTCTACCTCCAGTGGAACGTTGGTAGCTCACCTTCAGTGGAACGTTGGTGTGTTTTATATCTTCACTGTCAATGGTACGTCGGTGCATCTCTTCTCACCTTTAGTGGAACGTTGGTGTATTTTACCGTCAATGGCACGTCGGTGCATCTCTTCTCACCTTCAGTGGAACGTTGCTGTATTTTATATCTTCACCGTCAATGGTACGTCGGTGCGTCTCTTCTCTACCTCTAGTGGAACGTTGGTAGCTCACCTTCAGTGGAACGTTGGTGTATTTTATATCTTCACCGTCAATGGTACGTCGGTGCGTCTCTTTTCTACCTCCAGTGAAACGTTGGTAGCTCACCTTCAGTGGAATGTTGGTGTATATTGTTATATCTTCATCGTCAGTAGTACGTCGATGTATTTCTATTCATATCATCAGTGGAACGATGGTGTATTCCCTTTATATCCCCAAATGAAGGATTGGTATTTTTGATTCTCCAGTGAAAGGTGATATATTGAAAGAGGATGCATTCCTTCTCCACCTTCTGTGAAAGTCGGTATATTTTCTCATCCCCAGTGAAAGGTGATGCTTTAACCTCTCTGGCGCGACATATTTTCCCCAGCGAAGTTTCTTTTCCCAGCAAAATCTCATCTATCCAACAAAGTCTTGTTTTCCCCAGTGGATCTCCTCCATGAGACTTTTGCTTTGCCCAATGTTGTATTGTTTAATCATCATGACAAATACATTCATTAAGCATTGCATTGCATCTTAGGTTCAAAAATTGTGTGTTTTATATATTTAAGTCCCTTCAATCTCGGCAAAACGAAGATTTACAATCATCGTGTCTCTGGATAGAAGAAACTTAAATAGGGGCATCTGTCATACCCTAATTTTTGACCCTAAGATCATACATCAATTGCATTTTAATCATCAATCAAGAGCAGTATTTCGAAGCTCTATTTTTGATACTGTGATCATCTCTGAGGGGAACCATCAAGCACCTCTAGCTTTTAATTTGTTTTATACTAACCAAAATCCAAAAAATATGTATTTTGTTTCTTTTGTTTATATTTTACAAGTAAAAGATCGAGCAAAAATCAAAACAGTGCAAGAAAAGCAATTTTTAAAAATTTGGTTGTGGAAATCAATTTACCTATATGGGAAATCGATTTCCTGAAATGAAATTTGAAAAAAAAGAGGGAAGCATGTCATCATTTTGGCACCAAACACATTTTCCTTGATTTTTCTTTACCATTTACCAATATTCCACCTCACCAAAATTTATTTATTTCATTAACCTCAGTTTATCAAATTAAACACATGTTAATTACCAATTGAAAAATTACCAAATTGCCCACACCACTCTCTCTCTCCAATTCTATAAATAGAGGCCTTCACTCCCTCATTTGACAAGCTTGAATAGCCAAATAAACTCTTTCAATTTCTCTCCTCATCCCTACCAAATTCACTCAAAGCTCTCTTTTCTTTCATAAAGTTAGTGAGTTACATCTTGAACCTCACTAACTTTGAGCTAAACCATCATCCATCTCTCCTTTTCTTCAATTGGTGCTAGATCAAGACTTGTGTTGGTGTGTTCTTGAAGTGGATCCAAGTTTGTGCAAGATTTGGTAAATTTCTCCATTCTTTTTCATCTTTCACAATGTGATTATTTTGTGCTTGTGTGTGATGCATCTTTGATGCTATATTGGTGACATTTGGTGAAGATTTGATGGAAAATTCGTGCACATTGATATATGAGATCATAAGGTGTTTGTGTTTTTGCTTAAACAAGGTTTTATGCTTCCTAATGCTGTTTTTTTTGAAAACTGTGCGCGGGAAATCGATTTCCTACAGAGGGAAATCGATTTCCACTCTGTTTTTTGCACCAGATTTAAAGTCTGCAGGCAGGAAATCGATTTCCTACAACGGGAAATCGATTTCCAGTGAGGCATAATGCTTTTTTTTTGCTTTTTTATGCTTGTTTTGCCTTCCTTCTTCCTCTACTTCATTAATATCATTGGATCTAGGATGTTGATAGGCTTGAAAAGGCTAAATCCATAATATTAGATAAATGATATTAATGATAGTGTGAGTGATTTTATTTTATGCATTTTTATTCTTCTTATCCTTCTTCTTTTCTTTTGATCGATGAAAATCTTAATACCTTGAGAATTCTTATGGATTCTTGGTAAAGACTAGATCGCTACCTATTTTCTTTTCGTGCGGTATTGCTTTCGGAGAGTGATCTATATATTGCTTCTCTCGCATGCATTAGCACATAAAGTTTTGACCGGCCTCGTTATAGGGTGATTTCTACATAAATCACTTGGCGATCTGCTTAACATAACGCAATATTTCGTGTCCCGAATAAAAAGGATCAAACATGGAAGAGAATTGTATGCGGTTGATTTAAGACTTATGGAGGTTTATCGTGTAGTCTCTATGATTTTATCAAGCTTCTGATAAATTTCCATTGAATTTAAATCCGAGAACATCCTTCACTCATCATCGATCTTTATTACTAACTTTGATAACATACTTGACAAGTTTCAAGATGGTTATCTTTAACATCTAACATTTAACTTTAATTTCCGCACTTTATTAAATTGCTCTTTATTTCTCGCTTTATGCTTTATTTTATCATTTCATCATGTTTACGTTTCCGCTATTTTTTCTTTGTCCGTTTGGACGTTTACATTCCACTATTTTCTCTTTGTCCATTTGGACGTTTTGTTTATGTTTCCGCTATTTTCCTTTTGTCCACTTTGACCATACTCTATTTTTGTGCTAAAACACTAATAAATAACAAAAATCTAAAAAACACCTAAGGCCCTATGGACTATTGGTTACTATCCCGAGCATTTTGGAGACCTAGACTTATTGGACTTAGTACCTCTGGACACTACTGTTATGTTATTACTCTGTCGTTATTCTGTCTGTCTGGCATTGGATTGTTGTCTGTTTGTGTGTGCAGGTATTTCCTCGAAAGTCCTTAATGGTTAATTCCAAGGCGTCATGATAAGGATTTTACCCAAAAACAGCCGTTACTCTGTCTGATTTTCGTCAGAATTTTATTGTGCCTAATGCAAAGTGGTGCTAAAGATAATGAGTTCATCAGGATTCCCAAGTGATAATTTGTTGCCTTAGTGTTGATAGTCTAAAGGATGGGAAATCTACCTTGACTCTTAATGTCAAATGTTGGCTTCTTTTCGGTTAGATCGTTCTTTCTTTAGCTTTTATTTTATGCACTAGGATAGCCTCTTCATCTCCTCCCCTTCTTAGATTTTCAAAATCTTCTCCCTTTTCAACAAAATCTTCTTATGTTTGCAACCTTTTTAAAACCTTTTTTCTTTAAAAATATCTTTTGCCCTTAGTGGCTTTTCTTCAAATGTTTATACACGATTAATTATTGTAGTGAGTTGTGATACCTCACGATTTTAAAATTGATTGATATAATGAGATATTTTCCGCGTGAGAGAGCTAGTGGCATACTCGTTGATTTCCGTCCGAGTTGGAGCCCTTCTTTCATTTGCGATGCAAAGAACTCATTTGTTCTCATGCTCAAGATCAATGGCTGAGTATTTCTCTCCGACGACGATAAAGTGTTTATTCCTTTTAAAAACCGTTTTCCTTTTTAAGCGGAACTACATTAGCTCTGACTTCTCCATTGCACCGAGGAGGTATGTAGGCACAAGGCTCAATGTCATGCCGAGCTTATTTTAAATAATAAAACAAACTCTTTTTTAGCACACACGACACAGATTTTCAAAAAGGTTCCTGTGGAATACCACTGATATGAGGGGTGCTTAATACCTTCCCCTCATATAATCAACACCCATACCTAAGATCTCTCTTTTTTTTTTAAAACAAACTTTGAGTTCTATTCGCTCTTTTCCCTTTTCCTTTGGAAATAATAAAGCGCGGTGGCGACTTTCACTAAAATATTGAGTCGAGTCAATCCCATGGCTTCGTTCTCAGATTTTCCCTGCTACACCATCTCCTTCAAGACTTCCTTCTACTGTACCCATGATTTCTCCGAGTGGTAGTCAAGTTACCACAATAAGGAAATCTTTGATGTACCTACTCTTTCAAAACAACTAACTGCATCTTTTGCTTTTACACAGGAGCATTTCAAAAAAGGTACTTTGACGCATGTCAAGGAAATTCAAGCGTTCCAAAAATATTTTGAAATTGCCTACAGGCCAGATGATCTTAGTCGGACCATTTGCGATGCAGCTTTTACTTTACATGAAAAATTTACTAAAAAATTGGAGAGTCTAAAATTGCCTTCATACGTTCGTCCTGAAAAACGTTATGAAACAGCTTTCAAATTTTATTCTCCAAAGTACTCTAGACTACCAAGTGCTGATTTTGGTGTGGCTTTAAGTCCTCCAATCCCAGACTCGTTCTTCTGTGGGGATGCTGTAAAAATCCTTCGCAAAGTATCCAAAGAACGCGACGAGTGGTTCCGACTAAGCATACTTTGGACAGTTTCCCATGACATCTTCATATTGGCCTGGAACACGTTCTTGTTCTAACTCCGATACCTGAAGGTGTGGAACGGGAGAATATTTCGATTTTGTTTCCCTTTTTATATTTTCATTTAGACCTATTATATTAACTTTTTTGCTTTCTTTGTTTTATTTTAGCTATTGATCGAAGATAATCCATCAAAGACAAAATAACTCTTGGGCGAAGAACTGCTGCTTCCTCCAAGGAAAAGAATTCCAGCAAAGACACAAATACCAGCAAACTTAAACCTGTGGTACTCATTCTTGTCTTATTTACATGAATTCACCTAAAAGGGTCTGAACACTAATAATTTTCTTTCAGAATACCCGGAAACCTCCTACGACTCCAAAAAGAAAAGCTGCGCCAAAAAGTATACAAATTGACTCTGATACTGAAGACCTATCTCCTCCCCAAGCAAAAATGATTCACAAGAAAAAGAAAAAACCTTCGACTTCTGGTGTTCCTGGAAAGGCTTCCGTTACACAGAAGCCTGAGACTTCTGCCACTCAAAAAATCCTGGAAGTGATACCTCTGTGAACTATTGAGACTACACCAGTTGTCGAAATTCATAACTTTAGCCCAGATAATACTAATCCCAAGGTAAGAAAAAATCTTTTTCACATCACATGGGCTTTGAGTTGTTTTTTATTCGAATAACTCATATTGTTTTATTTTTTCAGGACAATATCATTGGTACCACCACTTCAAGCTTGAAACCAACCAAACTCACAAGTACGGATTCTCATCCAATTCCTAACTTGTCTAGTAAAGGATCCTTCAAAGGATCGAATAGTGAATTCAGTGATTTTTTCTTTACATTTCCTCCTCAAGGAGAAATTCTTCATCCGAATCTTTCACCAACACCCCCAGCAGCCTCAGACACCGAAAGCAATGAAGGGTTCAAAGATAACTTAAAATCCAATAATGTTGAGCCACTGCAAACAGATGACTCATCACCAGAAATTCGTTTCGAAGGTCAAGATGATGAAATGGAGGGAGATCAACATCTGTCGAACATCGATGAAGGTAACGAACAATCCGACAGGGATGGAGAAGATAACCCAATGAAAGGAGATGAACCCACAAGGGAGGCTTCGAACAAACCCGAGGGAGAAGACAAAACGAAACAAACCTTTGGGACAGTCACACACCCTACGACTACCTCGACCACTGCTCCTTGAAGTTTCTCCCAGGCTTAACTTACTGACCTTAAAGAAAAAACCCCTGCAGGGTTCCTAAAGGCCATGATGAATGCAAGGAATAGTTCGTATGAGAAAGGTGGAACCTCTTCAACTATTTCCTGGGATAAGCCTTTGGAGAAAGCTAGCAACAGTCTCCTTCGTCGGATCAAAGAGAAGGTGTTTGGCATCAACTTAATCCAAGTTGTAATTAACAATGTTAATGTTTGTTTTGGACTTAAAGGTCTGCTGAAGAAAGTTGATTTTTTGAACGTATCTGGCGAAGTTTCCAAGGTACTGATAGCACTGGGATTCCTAATTGATTAACTCCAAGCGGATCAACTTCGCAAACAAGATACTCTCAACAGGATCACTGCTTTAGTGAAAGCTCACACTTCCTCATGGGATGCTGCCAATGCTTCTAGCATCAAAGTTGAAGCCATGGAAACTCAACGCTCAAAGTATGAATAGGAATATGAAACTTGTAAGCAAAATATTCTCACATGGGAGCAGCAAATCGAAGAGCTGATGAAACAGATAAATGCGAAGGATCGTCAGGACGAGATCCGTAAGATCGATAGCCAGGAATTGAACGAGGAAATCCAAGCTGGAATTCAACATATCAAAAAGGCCCAAAATTGGAGACCGAGATCGAAGAGTTGAAAAGATAAGAGAGTATGATCGAGTGTTGCTTAACCGTATCTGCTTCTCTGTATGCTCATATGAAGACCTCCCATCCTGCTGACTTTGACGTATGAATGAATTTATAATTCCTTAGAGTATTTCATTATTTTGTTCAAGTATTTTCAATTTACTCTGAGTATTCTCTGATCTTCCGCTAATTCTTCGATCTTATAAGCGTTATTTGAAAAGGACCTTCCCAGTGTGGGGACCATTTACCCAAAGATTAATTCTTTCGATCCATGGGCAATATTACTTTCCATACTAACTCATTTGTTGCAAAATTTTTGCCTTTAGCTCTTTTGTTGTAAGCCCTATCTACTCTTTCCTTTTTCCTTCTCAGAACTTCCAAAGCTCACAACTTTTCCTCATCCAGGTGTTCTAATTTGTTCCTCATCATTTCCCAATAATGTTCAGATGGAATTTCATCCCGCCTCTGAATTCTTACGAACTGAAGGTGAATTTCAACTGGAAGGACTGCATCGTAACCAAACGTGAGTTGGAAGCGTGTAGCATTAGTTGCTTCTTTAGGGGATGTTCGACAAGCCCACAGAGCTTGATCTAGAGTTTTGTGTCAATTTCTTGGCTTCCTCCATACATGTTTTTTTTATTAAACCAATTATTACCTTATTGGCTGCTTCGACTTGGCCATTTTCCTGAGCATAGTAAGGCGTAGAAGTTAATAGTTTGAAACCTATTTCTTTGGCGAAGAATGATCATTGATCTTTTGTAATACTCTCTGGAATTCCAAACCTATAAATTATATGTTTTTTGAATGAACTCAATGATAGTTTCTTGATCCACATTTACAAATGGTATAGCTTCTATCCATTTGGTGAAATAATCTATTCCTACTAAAATGTACCTTTGGCCTTTAGATGAGGCAGGTCAAATTTCTCCAACTAAATCTAATGCCCAACCTCTGTAGGGCCATATCTTGACAATTGAATGGAATTCGCTTCCAGGGGCATGTTGAATGCCTGCATGGATTTGACACTCTTAACATCCTTTAGTAAAATCTATAAAATCTTTGAGTATAGTAGGCCAATACATTCCATATCGAAATAGTAACCCTTTCATCTTGTGGCCTGCTGGAACACTCATATTTCAATTCCACATTGTAACCCTTCATTGCTTTTAAAGGCAAGAAGGCTAGGGAATACTCTGAAGGATAGAAAAACACTTAGAAAGGGGGGGGGTTTGAATAAGTGTAGCTTTAAAAACTTGACAGATAAAAATAAATTGCACAGTTATTTTTATCCTGGTTCGTTGTTAACTAAACTACTCCAGTCCACCCCCGCAGAGATGATTTACCTCAACTGAGGATTTAATCCACTAATCGCACGGATTACAATGGTTCTCCACTTAGTCAGCAACTAAGTCTTCCAGAGTCTTCTGATCACACACTGATCACTCCAGGAACAACTGCTTAGATACCCTCTAAGACTTTTCTAGAGTCTACTGATCCACACGATCACTCTAGTTACAACCTGCTTAGATAACCTCTAAGACTTCCTAGAGTATTCTGATCCACACGATCACTCTAGTTCCTTACAACTTAATGTAATCAATTCTAAGAGTATTACAAATGCTTCTTAAAAGCGATAATCACAAACTGTGATATTTCTCTTAATCGTTTAAGCTTAATCTCACTAATATATTACAACAGCAATGTAGTGAGCTTTGATGAAGATGAAGATTCTGAGCTTTGAGTTTGAACAGCGTTTCAGCAAGTTAATTTGAGTTCTTTTGTTCAGGATCGTTAACCTTGCTTCTCATCAGAACTTCATATTTATAGGCGTTGGAGAAGATGACCGTTGAGTGCATTTAATGCTTTGCGTGTTCCGTACAGCATCGCATTTAATGTTATACGCTTTTGTCAACTACCTCGAGCCTTGTTCACGCTGTGTCTACTGACGTAGCCTAGAATAGCTTTTAACGTTCCTTTTGTCAGTCAGCGTAGCTTGCCACTTGTACTTTCTTCTGATCTGATGTTTGTGAATACAACGTTTGAATATCATCAGAGTCAAACAGCTTGGTGCAAAGCATCTTCTGATCTTCTGACCTTGAAGTGCTTCTGAGCGTGATACCATCAGAACTTCAGTGCTTCTGTTCTCTTGTTCTTCTGATGCTTCCATAGACCCATGTTCTGATTCTGCTTCGACCATCTTCTGATGTCTTGCCAGACCATGTTCTGATGTTGCATGCTGAACCCTTTGAGACAAAGCTTCTGAGCGCTGAATTATGCGTACTCTTTATATATTTCCTGAAAAGGAAATTGCATTGGATTAGAGTACCATATTATCTTAAGCAAAATTCATATTATTGTTATCATCAAAACTAAGATAATTGATCAGAACAAATCTTGTTCTAACAATCTCCCCCTTTTTGATGATGACAAAAACATATATAAATGATATGAATTTGCGATCAGAAAGAACAGACGGCAAAAGACAAATTACACAGCTATAGCATAAGCATATGAATATGTCTCCCCCTGAGATTAACAATCTCCCCCTGAGATAAATAATCTCCCCCTGAAATAAATACTCGAAGAACTTTATTAAAAGACTTCCCTGATTATTTCGGTAGAGACGATCATATAAGCGTCTGTCTTTAGAGAATTCATAGCTTCTGACTTCTGCTTCCATTGGTCAGCTTCAGAACTAGAATTTCTTTAGATCCCTAGAACACTCACAGCTTCTGATTCCTGCTTCCATCTAGGACAGCTTTAGAACTTGAATTTCTTTGATCTTCTGAACATTCACAGCTTCTGACTTCTGCTTCCATCTAGGACAGCTTCAGAACTTGAATTTCTTTGATCTTCTGAACATTCACAGCTTCTGATTTCTGCTTCCATTTAGGACAGCTTCAGAACTTGAGTTTTCTGGATCTTTAGAACATTCGCAGCTTCTGATTTCTGCTTCCCTCGGATAGCTTCAGAGCTTTGAATTTCTACCAACATCACTTCATGCTAAATTTGTATCAGAACATTGTTGACTGTACCAGAGCATCATCAGAGCATCTCTACATCCTGAAATGTTACAGAACAAAAACTAAACGACAAAAGTCAGCATGAACGAGTTAGAACATAAAATGTATATTCGAACACATGATATGTATCAGAGCCATATAGGCTAAAATAATGTATCAGAGCAAATAATGTATCAGAGCAAATAGAATTTTGTCAAATCAAATAGACAAATATGGATCAAATTCTATTATCAGTGCTTCTGATTCATTCTTCTTTCTTGCTTCTGATCTCTGAAGCTTGACAGCACTCGGCTTGCTTCAGTTTCCATGGTTTTGCTTCTTGTGTTTGCTTTGAAGATTCTCTTCACTTCTTTATACCTGCAAAACACTTAAACCATATAGAACTTGCAGTTCTTGTTAGTGAATGTGTGGGAGCTTTACCCAGCAACTGATAGATTAATCAAATCATTTATCATTTATCTTTCCCCCCCTTTTTGTCATAACATCAAAAAGAATATTTCAAAAGATTCAGATGATTAAAACGACAAATAAAATTACTGGAATGTAAAAACAAGGAAACTTTTCATTGATAATCAAAAGATATTACATGAAGATGTTTTAACAAGCAGATGCAGCAAGGAAAAGAAAACTACTAAGACCCAAGCCTAAAACCCCAGCTAAGACAAAATCTGTGCCGGCATGCCATGAAGGAGTGAAGCGCATCATTGACTGCTTCTTGGACTTCCAGGCGAGGGGTCAGGGAGACTTGGTTCTGATGCAGATCTTCCACAATCTTTATCAGAGACAACATTCTCAGCAGGTGAAAATGAAGAGATTTCTTCGGAATGGGTTGAGGGAGAGGAAAGGTTAGATGAAGAGGAAGTTGAGTCTAGAAGGAAACAAGATGAGGAAGAAGATGGAGATGATGGAGGGCTTTCACCAGGAGGTTGAAACACACGTCTAGAATAGTTTCCAGATAACATTGCTTCGAATGGATTCACCTTGAGAGGATCATAGGTGATTTTTATCTTTTTGGGTTTGGAAGGAGATGTTTCAACAGCTTTTCTTTTGTTGTTTTGATCTTTTCCATGGTTTCCTGGGCTTGATGAAGAGTTCATGATAGATTTGCAGATAATGAACAGGTAGGGTTTGATATGAATGCAAAAAGATAGAGTGAATAGAGAAAATATGAGAGGGAAGGAGAGGTGTTTGAAGAATATAAAGAAAAACTGAAAAAGAGCAAATGATGAAAAGCATTTAATGTTGCGTGACGTGAGGAGAGATAATAAAGACAAATGAGGTGACTAGCACAGTTACCTATGGTCGGCGTCCCTTCAACTGCACGCGCGCTTATCTATGAATAGTAACGACAGGTTTACCATCCCGAGATAAAACGTTACAGCTGTTTTGCTTTAAAAGAGGTTCTGAATCAACTTAGACAATGAAACGTTAGTAATAACCGAATCATAATTTCTAAAAGATTTCAATCAGAACTTCTGATTAAAAAAAAATAATTCCACATTCATTTCAGAAGATACTCATACATGAGAACTTCTCATCTTCTCATTCTGGGCATAAATCCATACTGATGTTTTTCAGAATGAACTTAAACCTATCTTCAGCCAGGGGTTTTGTACAGATATCAGCCCATTGATGGTCTGTATCAACAAAGTTTAAAGATATAACACCCTTTTGAACATAGTCCCTTATGAAATGATGTTTAATCTCAATATGTTTAGCTTTTGAATGAAGAATAGGATTCTTAGATAAACATATAGCAGAAGTATTATCACAGAATATAGGAATGTTACTCTCAAATATCTGATAATCTTCTAACTGACTCTTCATCCAGAGCATCTGTGTACTACAACCAGCAGCAGCGACATATTCTGCTTCTGTTGTTGATAGAGCAATGGTTGCTTGCTTCTTGCTATACCAAGAGATCAAATGACTTCCAAGAAATTGGCAACTTCCTGAAGTACTTTTTCTTTCAATTCTGTCTCCAGCATAATCAGCATCGCAGAATCCTACTAAGTTGTATTCTTTAGATTTTCTGTAAACTAAGCCAACATTAGTAGTACCTTTCAGATACCTTAGAATTCTCTTAACAGCAGTTAAATGAGATTCTCTAGGATCTGATTGGAATCTAGCACACAAACAAACACTGAACAAAATGTCAGGTCTAGAAGCAGTCAAATATAGAAGAGATCCAATCATACCTCTGTATAACTTCTGATCTACCTTCTTACTTACCTCATCCTTACCTAGGATGCATGTTGGATGCATAGGAGTTTTGGCTTCTTTGCAGTCTAGAAGATTAAACTTCTTCAGAAGTTCCTTCACATACTTGGTTTGGTGAACATACGTTCCTTCTGATGTTTGATTTATTTGTATTCCAAGGAAATACTTGAGTTCTCCCATCATGCTCATTTCAAACTCAGCCTGCATAGACTCAGCAAACTCCTTTTCAAGTGTAGCATTAGATGTTCCAAAAATAATATCATCTACATATATTTGACAAATTAAAATATCCCTTTTAAAGGTTTTACAAAAGAGAGTAGTGTCCACTTTTCCTCTAGTGAAACCATTATCCAGAAGGAAAGAACTTAAGCGTTCATACCAAGCTCTGGGAGCCTGTTTCAATCCATACAATGATTTCTTAAGTTTAAAAACATGATTAGGAGACATAGAGTCTTCAAAACCAGGAGGTTGATGGACATAAACTTCTTCATCTATATAACCATTTAAGAAGGCACTCTTAACATCCATTTGATAGAGAGTGATGTTATGTTGAGTGGCAAATGAAATTAATAGACGAATAGATTCTAACCTGGCCACTGGTGCAAAGGTTTCTGTATAGTCAATCCCTTCTTGCTGACTACAACCCTGAGCCACCAGTCTGGCTTTGTTCCTTACCACTTCACCTTTCTCACTAAGCTTGTTTCTGAAGACCCATTTTGTGCCGATTATATTGAATCCATCTGGTCTAGGAACAAGATCCCAAACATCATTCCTTGTAAACTGATTCAGTTCTTCTTGCATAGCAATTATCCAGTCTGGATCTTCTAGAGCATGATCAACAGAAGTTGGCTCGATCAAAGATACAAGACCTAATTGACAATCTGCATTGTTCTTAAGGAATGCTCTTGTTCTGATTGGATCATCCTTCTTTCCAAGAATGACATCTTCTGAATGACCAGAGATGAGTCTGGATGATCTTCTGACAGATGGTTCTTCAGAAATGCTTAGATTCTCCAGAGAAGCTGATACTTGATCTTCCGATTCTTTGCTTCTGAGAAGCTCTGCTTCTGATGCGTTGCTTCTTGGCTCAACAACTTCTGATATATCAATATCACAATCTGCAAAATTATCAAACTGCTTTGGTTTTTCAGAACCAAGCTTATCATCAAACCTGATATTGATTGATTCTTCTACAATCAATGTTTCAGTATTGTATACTCTGTAGCCTTTTGAGCGTTCAGAATATCCAAGAAGGAAACATTTTTGAGCTTTTGAATCAAACTTACCAAGATGATCTTTAGTGTTCAGAATAAAGCATACACATCCAAAAGGATGGAAATATGAAATGTTGGGCTTTCTATTCTTCCACAATTCATAGGGAGTCTTATTTAGAATAGGTCTGATAGAGATTCTATTCTGAATATAGCATGCAGTGTTTATTGCTTCTGCCCAGAAATGCTTAGCCATATTGGTTTCATTGATCATGGTTCTGGCCATTTCTTGTAGAGTCCTATTCTTTCGTTCTACAACTCCATTTTGCTGTGGAGTTCTAGGACAAGAGAAATCATGGGCAATACCATTCTCTTTGAAGAATTCTTCAAAGGATCTGTTCTCAAATTCACCACCATGATCACTTCTGACCTTTATGATTTTACACTCTTTTTCAGATTGAATCTGAATGCAGAAATCAAAGAACACTGAATGAGTCTCATCCTTGTGTTTCAAGAATTTTACCCATGTCCAGCGGCTATAATCATCTACGATGACTAATCCATATTTCTTCCCTCTGACAGATGCTGTTTTGACTGGGCCAAACAGATCAATGTGCAAGAGTTCTAATGGCCTTGAAGTAGAAACAACATTCTTGGACTTGAATGCAGGTTTGGAGAACTTGCCCTTCTGACATGCTTCACAAAGAGCATCTGATTTGAATTTCAGATTAGGGAGTCCTCTGACCAGATTCAGTTTGTTAATCTGAGAAATCTTTCTCAAACTAGCATGACCTAATCTTCTGTGCCAGACCCACTGCTCTTCAGAAACAGACATAAGACAAGTCACCTTCTGACTAATAAGATCTTGCAGATCTGTCTTATAAATGTTGTTCTTCCTCTTGCCTGTAAATAGGATTGAGCCATCCTTCTGATTTACAGCCTTGCAAGACTCTTGATTAAAGATTATATCATAACCATTGTCACTCAATTGACTGATAGATAAGAGGTTATGTGTTAATCCTTCTACAAGAAGTACATTAGAAATGGAAGGAGAGTTACCAGACTTTATAGTTCCAGAGCCAATTATCTTGCCCTTCTGATCTCCTCCAAACTTGACTTCTCCTCCAGACTTAAGCACCAGGTCTTGGAACATAGACCTTCTTCCTGTCATGTGTCGTGAGCATCCAGAGTCCAGGTACCATGACATGTTGTGCTTTGTCCTTTTTGCAGTCAAGGATATCTGCAATAGGAATAATCTTATCCTTAGGTACCCACATCTTTTTGGGTCCTTTCTTGTTAGATTTTCTCAAGTTCTGATTGAACTTGGGTTTAACATTGTAAGCAATAGGAGGAACAGCATGATAATTTTTAATGTGAGTTTCATGATATTTCCTAGGTTGTGTCACATGCTTTTTGGTGTGTGTTATGTGAAAACTTTGAGCATGTGAAGTGTGCCTAATATCATGGGAGTGGCCATACTTGAACTGATCATACAATGGCTTGTATGTGAGTTTCATTTCATCAACAGGTTCAAGTTTGTATGGGGTTTCACCCTCAAAACCAATGCCAACTCTTTTGTTTCCAGACACAGCATATATCATAGAAGCTAGCTGACTTCTGCCAATACTTCTAGATAAGAACTTCCTGAAACTTAAATCATATTCTTTCAGAATATGGTTTAGACTAGGAGTGGATTTTTCTGAATCAGAAGGAGATCCAACATTATTGGATAATTTTAAAAGTTTTTCTTTTAATTCAGAATTCTCCAACTCAAGCTTCTTTGTTTCAGATTCAAATAGCTTTTTCAGCTTTTTGTATTTGAGACTGATCTGAGACTTGATTTCCAGAAGTTCAGTTAGACCGGAAACTAACTCATCTCTAGTAAGTTCAGAAAATACCTCTTCAGAATCTGATTCTGATGTAGATTCTGATCCGTCATCTTCTGTCGCCATCAGCGCACAGTTGGCCTGCTCATCTTCAGAGTCTGAATCATCTTCTGACTCATCCCAGGTTGCCATAAGACCTTTCTTCTTATGAAACTTCTTCTTGGGATTTTCCTTCTGAAGATTTGGACATTCATTCTTGAAGTGTCCAGGCTCATTGCATTCATAGCACATGACCTTCTTCTTGTCAAATCTTCTGTCATCAGAAGATTCTCCACGTTCAAATTTCTTTGAACTTCTGAAGCCTCTGAACTTCCTTTGCTTGGTCTTCCAGAGTTGATTTAGCCTTCTGGAGATCAAAGACAGTTCATCTTCTTCTTCAGATTCTGATTCTTCAGGATCTTCTTCTCTGGCCTGAAAAGCGTTAGTGCATTTCTTGATATTGGATTTTAATGCAATAGACTTACCTTTCTTTTGAGGCTCATTTGCGTCCAGCTCTATTTCATGACTCCTCAAGGCACTGATAAGCTCTTCCAGAGAAACTTCATTCAGATTCTTTGCAATCTTGAATGCAGTCACCATAGGACCCCATCTTATGGGTAAGCTTCTGATGATCTTCTTTACGTGATCAGCCTTGGTGTATCCCTTGTCAAGAACTCTCAATCCAGCAGTAAGAGTTTGAAATCTTGAAAACATCTTTTCAATGTCTTCATCATCCTCCATCTTGAAGGCTTCATACTTCTGGATTAAGGCTAGAGCTTTAGTCTCCTTGACTTGAGCATTTCCTTCATGAGTCATTTTCAGGGACTCATATATATCATAGGCCGTTTCCCTGTTATATATCTTCTCATACTCAGCATGAGAGATAGCATTCAGCAAAACAGTTCTGCATTTATGATGATTCCTGAAAAGCTTTTTCTGATCATCATTCATTTCTTGCCTTGTCAGCTTTACGCCTCTGGCATTCACTGGATGTTTGTAACCATCCATCAGAAGATCCCATAGATCACCATCTAGACCCAGAAAGTAACTTTCCAGTTTATCTTTCCAGTATTCAAAGTTTTCACCATCAAATACCGGCGGTCTAGTATAACCATTGTTACCGTTGTATTGCTCAGCAGAGCCAGATGTAGATGCAGGTGTAGACTTTTCACTTTCATCAACCATCTTTTACTGAAGCGTTTTTCTCTTCCTGAATCTTTTCTAAACACGGTTAAGTGCTTGCACCTTAGAACCGGCGCTCTGATGCCAATTGAAGGATAGAAAAACACTTAGAAAGGGGGGGTTTGAATAAGTGTAGCTTTAAAAACTTGACAGATAAAAATAAATTGCACAGTTATTTTTATCCTGGTTCGTTGTTAACTAAACTACTCCAGTCCACCCCCGCAGAGATGATTTACCTCAACTGAGGATTTAATCCACTAATCGCACGGATTACAATGGTTCTCCACTTAGTCAGCAACTAAGTCTTCCAGAGTCTTCTGATCACACACTGATCACTCCAGGAACAACTGCTTAGATACCCTCTAAGACTTTTCTAGAGTCTACTGATCCACACAATCACTCTAGTTACAACCTGCTTAGATAACCTCTAAGACTTCCTAGAGTATTCTGATCCACACGATCACTCTAGTTCCTTACAACTTAATGTAATCAATTCTAAGAGTATTACAAATGCTTCTTAAAAGCGATAATCACAAACTGTGATATTTCTCTTAATCGTTTAAGCTTAATCTCACTAATATATTACAACAGCAATGTAGTGAGCTTTGATGAAGATGAAGATTATGAGCTTTGAGTTTGAACAGCGTTTCAGCAAGTTAATTTGAGTTCTTTTGTTCAGGATCGTTAACCTTGCTTCTCATCAGAACTTCATATTTATAGGCGTTGGAGAAGATGACCGTTGAGTGCATTTAATGCTTTGCGTGTTCCGTACAGCATCGCATTTAATGTTATACGCTTTTGTCAACTACCTCGAGCCTTGTTCACGCTGTGTCTACTGACGTAGCCTAGAATAGCTTTTAACGTTCCTTTTGTCAGTCAGCGTAGCTTGCCACTTGTACTTTCTTCTGATCTGATGTTTGTGAATACAACGTTTGAATATCATCAGAGTCAAACAGCTTGGTGCAAAGCATCTTCTGATCTTCTGACCTTGAAGTGCTTCTGAGCGTGATACCATCAGAACTTCAGTGCTTCTGTTCTCTTGTTCTTCTGATGCTTCCATAGACCCATGTTCTGATTCTGCTTCGACCATCTTCTGATGTCTTGCCAGACCATGTTCTGATGTTGCATGCTGAACCCTTTGAGACAAAGCTTCTGAGCGCTGAATTATGCGTACTCTTTATATATTTCCTGAAAAGGAAATTGCATTGGATTAGAGTACCATATTATCTTAAGCAAAATTCATATTATTGTTATCATCAAAACTAAGATAATTGATCAGAACAAATCTTGTTCTAACATACTCAGTAAGGGCCAAAGCCCATTTACCAATTCTATTGTGCAGAACTGGTTTCGATAGCATATGCTTAATTACATCAAAATGCGAAGACACATAAACATCAACAGGCTTTATATAATAGTTTATTTTAGTACATGATAAATATAAACAAATACATAGCTTTTCTATAGAAATATATCTTGTTTCTGCGTCATTTAAAACCCTAATAAGATAATATATGGCTCTTTTGATGCCATTATCATCTTCCTGTGCTAACATACATCCTCTTGTGGTATCAGAAGCTGGAATGTACAACCTCATAGGCTTGCTTCCACAAGGGGGAAAAAGATAGGAGGGTGTATCAAATATTGCTTGATCTTGTCGAACGCTTCTTGATGTTCTTTATTCCACTCAAATTTTCCTTGCTCCATGCGAAGGAGGGGGGGAGAAGGCTTGAGTTCGACCACTTAAGTTAGAAATGAATCTTCTCAAGAAGTTTATTTTTCCCAGCAGTGATTTCAACTCTTTCTTGATTGATGGCGCTTTCGCTTCCATAATAGCCTTTGTTTTATTCTAGTTTATTTCTATCCCCTTTTTGTGAACCACAAAGCGCACGAAATCTCCTGCCTACACAAAGAAGTCACACTTTAGAGGATTCATCTTCAAGCATGTTTTCTTATCCTGTCGAATGATTGGCGAAGGTGATCCAGGTGACTTTCATCTAACACAGATTTGATCACTATGTCATCAATGTAAACCTGCATAAAAGTCTCCATGTAATCATGAAATATAGAATTCATCTCCCTTTGGTAAGTTTCCCCAGCATTCTTTAGGCCAAAAGGCATTACTACCCATTCATCAGTGTCTATTGCCCCAGGGCATCGAAATGCTGTTTTGGACACATCTTCCTCGGCAATGAATATTTGATTATACCCAGATTACCCATCAAGCATACTAAGATACTCGAAGCCTGCAAATAAATCAATCAGCATTTATGCCACTAGAATGGGGTATTCATCTTTAGGAGTTGCAACATTTAAATCACGAAAATCTATGCAAACTCTTAAAGAACCATTTTTATTTATAACGGGGACAATATTTGCAATCCATTCGACATACCTTATGGTCCTGATGAATTTGCAACGAAGAAGCCTTTCGACTTCTTTCTTGATTTTAGAAAGAATATCCAGTGCGAATCTTCTTGGGGTCTGCTTGATGGGCTTCTTGCCATCCTTGATTGGTAGCTTCAATTCGACTAGATCTCTCTTCAAACCGGGCATTTTGTCATAGTCCCAGGAGAAACAGTCTTTATTCTCCTTCAGCAATTCGACCAGTTATGCTTTCAATCCTGGGTTCAGTTTAGCGCTAATGTATGTAATTCTTTTTGTGCCTCCATATCCAATATCTATTTCTTAAAAAGGTTCTTGTGCCACCATCTTTGCACTTGATGAGACTGGATCTTTATCAAACCCTAAAGGCTCCTCATCATAAATGGCGTCAAGCCTCTGGTCTTTCTCCTTGATGGGTACCTGTTCGTCAAATTGTTTAGGTTTGAAGTGTACCCCAGATCCTATTGCATGCAATTCGTTATCTATGGCTTTAATGGCTATTTTTGTTACTTCAGCTTCGAGAACCGCTTTTATTTTGTTCTCAGCCATGTAGGCCGAGATTTTTTCGAAGAAAAGTGAGTTAGACATAACCAACATCTTTGTTATCCCAGCCAGCTGGCCGTATGTTAACACATCCTTCACTATCTTCTGGTTCTCCCATGATTTCTCTATCCCATTGAAACCCGTTCAAGTGAAGGGTGAGAAAATACAAAGTATGCTTGTTAGGTGAATAGGATCCTTCTGCTGGGCTGCATGGCCCTATGTTGGCCAGATTTCTGTTGAAGTTCCTCTTATCCACCTGATTGACTTCTGCCATATAGTAGCTTTGATCTGCTTCAATGTTTTCGACAATGTCGTCGTCGCTCCAGATAGCTAGCCTTTGGTGCATTAACGAAGGGACTGCTTCGATCCTGTGTATATGTGTACGTACTATTGTGTAATCCTGACATGAAAGTGGATGGCATTCCATATTGGATTTGTTCCCTCCAAGGGCTAAAATTTTTGAATCCTGGTGGCCTATGGGTTGTAGATTGGACTTGGTTTCCAATATATGTCAAGATAGGACCACGTTGAGTGTTTGACGGGATATCTGTTGTACTCACAACGAGAGGCATGGTTGTTGAATTATTTGTGGGCATGGACCCTGTGGAAGTAGGTATATAATTATTTGTGGCCATAGATCTTGTGGATGTGGGCATGGCCTGTGAACCAGGAATTGCAGTCGACGCATTTGTCGAACTTGCAACGACTATGCCTGATCCATGTGGAGGATTTTGTTGCCCCCCAGCGCTGGTAGTATTAACCATCTTTCTGGTATATTTTCTTTTCGGTATTGGTTGGTTATTGTTGGCTATCTTACCACTCCTAAGGTTCATACAATAATGGCGAAGACACACTCACAAGAGAAACAACAAAACTCGAGTTTAAAGAAAAAACAAAATATGCGTGATAAAAACACTTCAACACGGTCCCACTGGGAGTGCCAATTTGTTTACAGTGATTTCTAGTAAACAGCTAGTCTTCCAAATTCTACATATTTGGTAACTTACAAGATTGACTAGATTGATCCTAGGACATGTGTCTAAGTGATGTTATTCTTGTAGTTTAATTCATTTTATGAATCTACTCTTTTTGAAAAAAGTATTGAAGATTTCTATAAAGGTTGTGGTTATATGCAAATAAAATGCCTTCGATTATAAAATTTAAATGACTGGAATAAAAGATTCGAGTTAAAGTTTAAAGGAAAGTAAAAGACATGTGAAAGGAAATGAAACTTAAAGATTTTGACTTAAATGTAAAGGAATTCGAAAGAAATATTCAAAGGAATGGTATTGAGAACATTTCAGCTTAAGCTCCAACTCGACATAGAGAAAAAGCTTCCACACGAAGAAACTTGAAATAGCCTTACACAACCATTTCTCCATTTTTCCGTCAAAGCATACAGTTTAAGATACTTCGTCTCTGATTGTCGAAATCTTTAGCTAACATGGTGTAACTTTGATTTTAAAATTTCCCTCTGAGTGGAAAGCCTCTTGTATGTTGTTCGTCATTCCAGCGTTTTGCGCAACCCCGACGAATGCCTTCTCAAACCTCGCCATCTGATGCTCTTCTACGTTAAACTGAAGTGAGTAAATTTGGGCTTTTGTTCTTTAGCACTTCAGCCTAAAGCGCTCCTCTGCCTATAATTTCCAGGAATCTTCTTCCTTGTCCCAGCCACCTTCACTACCTGAACCCCCTCTTAAGCTTTCACAACATTAGCGTAGGATCTACCACCCCTGATAACTTGTGGAATCATCTCCTCCCGCTTGAATTTGGAGTGTTTGTCCATACTAGTTGCCTGAAACTTTACTCCACCACCATGCTGATTCTATATCCTCCCTCTACCGAATCTTGGAATGTTTGCATGAATCTTCCTGCCTTTAAGGAAAATATTGTCCAATTTTGTGGCTAGAAAACAATCATATTCCACCTTCCTGAATCTAACAAAATTGTATCTCTTACCTCTCCTATCTCTTTTTGGAGGAATCACAACCTCCAAAACCAATTCGAAATCCTTAAAGACCTCGAAAAGCTCCTTCGCACTAAAGTTCTCTGGTATTTCCGCAAAAAAGAAATTAGACACCTGCTCATTTTGGTCTTCTTTCCTCCTTCTAGCCATCCAGTATGAAGTCTTCTGTTTGATTTGTGTCTCACCTCATACCACAAACCTTCAGCCATGGAGCAGGAAAACAAAAAGAAAAAGTTTTAATGTAAAAAAACAAAAAACATTATTTAAGAACTTGGTTCTTTGTTGAAGGCACCTGTGATTCATTGAATAATTAAATGCGGATATTTTAAGTATTTTTGAGATTTTTAAAAATGAAAAAGTTAAAGTAGGAAGAAAGGTCTAGATTGTGTTTGTAACACTATATACTAGTGTTTTAAAAACCGGACCGAACCGGCCGGTCGGACCGATCGAACCGGGAACCGGTCTGGTTCAATAGTTGGATCGGGAATGTCATTGAACCGGTGTGAACAGGTCAAAATCGGTGTAAACCGCTAAAACTGGGAAAACCGACGGTTTTTGTGAACCGGTGGTTTAAATGCATTTTTTAATTTTTTTAATTTTTTTAATTTTTTAATTTTAAAAAATGAAAACAATGTCATTTTGACTACTTTAATGAAAAATTAAAATAAAAAATAAAAAAATGGTTGCATATGCGGTTGATTTTGTTACAGATGATTTTGATATTGAAGAAGGAGATCCCAACATTGAAATAATTTTTCTTTTATTGAAACTAAATTTAGTAGACAATATAATTATTTTGTTATAAATTATCAAATTAAATTATATTGCGATTAAACTTTTGTTTATATTTTATAATTATGTACTATTTGATTGTGTGTGATACCTATGTGTAAAATTTTAATTTAAATTATGAACTTGTGAATTTTTTTTTTATAATATGATGTTTTCAAAAAATTTAAGTACTAGTTATATTTTGTAGGGACTGAAAGTTCGACAGATTTTATACCTATATAATTTTGTTATAACGACCGGTCTATTCAATCGAGTTATCCGATTTAACCCGATTTTGTCATGCGGTTCGACCAGTGACCCAGTGGTTTGACCAATAAACCAGTGACCCAGTACCCTCACCGGTTTAATGTCCGGTCCGGTTTTTAAAATATTGCTACATACCACAAGAGTCCTTCTAATAAGTTAACAATTCTTTTGAAAATAGTCAACCTTAAAAATTTGAGGTCCCTACTAAAACGTATGCAAGGTAAAAAGAAAATTTCACTTTACTTTTTATGTGTCATGTGCGTGACAAACTATCCACTCTTAGAATGTTTGTTACATTACGTAAGACAGACTAAATTCCTCATTGGTTCGATGAACATTGGAAACAAAGTGTAAAATATATAACTACATGTTCTTTTTGAAAGTGTATATATATATATATATATATATATATATATATATATATATATATATATATATATATATATATATATATATATATATATATATATATATATATATATATATATATATATATATATATATAAACAACAACATTTAAAAAATTTGTCTCTCGAAAATGACGACTTCAAATATTTCATATTTTAAAGGAGAGAAATATTTGTGCTGACTATCTAACCAAATATGAAGCTGGTAATGATGCGATATACTGATCTTTTACGAAGTCTTCTGTTGGAATCATCACTCTTCTGCTAGCCGATGCTAGTGGAATTTTATTTTCTACATAATTTATTTGTTTTTCTTTCTCTATTTACCAAAAAAAAAAACTAAGCCTTATCCCACTAGGCGGGATTGGCTCCAAGGATCAACTTTCGCCATAATATTCTATCAAGGATCATGCTTCTATCCAAATCATTAATCTCGAGATTTTTTTAATAACTTCTCTTATAGTTTTTTTTTGGGATCATTCTCTTTCTCGAATTGTTTGACTTCTCTCCATCTAATCAACATGCATTCTCTCTACAATCTCAAACCACCTAAGTCTATTTTCTACCATTTTATCTACTATAGGTGCTACCCTGATACCCTCTCTAGTATTTTCTTTTCTAGTTTTATTCTTTTGCTGAACTCATTCAATATACTTTGTTTTCTTTTGCTTAAGCGGAAACCATAGTGTTTCTAAAGCCTATCTCCAAGAAGGACTATATCATGTGCAAAAAACATGCATCTCAGTGCTAGCTCTCAAATGTTTTCCGTGGGTACATCTAAAATTAAGGTAAAAAGGAAGGGGTTTAGGGTTGAACCTTGATGCAAACAAATAGTAATGGAAAAATCCTAACTCTTTTCTTCTTTAAGACTTTCTACAAAATCTCTCTAGACACTGTATCATACGCTTTTCCAAGTCAATAAAAATTAAGTACCGGTCTTGTTGGTCCATACGGTACTACTCCATCACACGCCGTAAAAGATAAATCGTTTTTAGGATCGACCTTCCCAACATAAAATCAAATTGATTCTCAGAGACTTGAGTCTCTATTGAGGAATAAAAAAGATGCTTCTTTCTATTGAATGATAATTAAAAGTTTGATCAGGTTCTATTCTCAAGTGCAAATATTTCACATTGATTGAGCTTTACAATTAGTATTTTCAATGAATATTCAAGTGTTTGAAAAACTAGCAAAACACAGCGGTACCATATAAAAACGCATCTACTTAGGGACGTGAGAAAACACAACCAAAAGCTCATCCAACTGGTGTTTCCTGGTCAGAAATGAATGTGATGGAAATTTGCAAGTAATTTATGCAAAACGTTGTTATCAGAAGAACATCGTGGTGACAAATGATGTCCATACACATGCACACATAAGGTAGCATTCTGAAAAGAACAATGTGGTGACACATGATGTTCAAACACAAGCATACAGAAGGTAACATTTTTGAGAAGAACATTATGGTGTGAGAAAAAATGATGTTCATACACAAGAATACATAAGGTAGAATCCTCATTATTGTTGGTGTGCCGAACACCGACAAGTCACAGAAGTACTTCAGATGCCTAAAGCATAGAACATTGTTTATAAGGATAAATCACTGCCCAGGTGGTAATGTAACTGGTTTACATCAGGAATTACACAACTTGCTTCAATTGCAAGTAATGCTGCCAAAGATAAATAGGAACTATGCAGTCATAAACTCTTACTGATAAAGATGCATTGTTCTAATATTTTACACACATGGTCGAAAAATGTTGTCAGCGTTTACAGTTGGTGCAAAAATGGCTGCTATGATTTTGGTGACGAGCTCCACAGTTGTAACAGAAGGCAATTCCACACCTGCAAGTCAAAATAGAAGAAAATTCAAGCATCAATCCACAAATATCCCATATGTTTCAAATGAACCAGATAAATCGACTTGAATCATATGCATGAATTTTGTGCTTTAGACATAAAGGAAAGTAGTGAAAAAGCCAGATAACAGATATACATGGCCATAATAAACTTACTGAAAACAATTATCTCTGACAGAGAATTCACTAGTAATAAAAGATACATGACATCTGCCATGACTTATGACATGTGAAGGAAATAAATAGGATGAAGAACGTGAAAAAAAATATGACATGCGAAGGAAATAAATAGGAAAAATTAAGTGAAATAAATGAGTATTTTATGTATTCGAGTATTGTATGCGCAACATCGAATTTTTGGATCCGTCGCTGAGCACATGAGCACAAGCCACAATTTAGTGTCAAAGCTTTAATATCTCTAAAAAGGGAAATTTGTTGAATATAATAGAAAAGAAGCATCTGTTATTTTATCTTGACTATCAATCAGAAGGTTGCAGAAGTTCCCAACAGAATTTTCAAAAAAAGGTATGCAATCAAGAAATTTGATCGCGACATCAAAGATTTTATGTCGTGTGACTTCAATGCAAAATGGATTGAGGTTCCATTTGACTGCAATTCTCGTAATACCAAACAGTGTTGTTACATGCAGATAGCATATTGTTAAATTCAGCTATGCAATAGTGCCATAACGGTATAGGGCTGCTATGCTATAGTGGTATAGGGCTGCTATAGCGTCTATTTAACAACACTGATACCAAGGACCGCAATACAACCACAGTCCACAATTTCAAAACATGCTGCCAAACACAAAGTTAAAAGTACCGCATCAAATCGAGACCTTGAACAAAATTGCTCAGGGGATATCCTCAATTAAAAACGACAAACTACTCACAATCTATGCCCTACAATGTTGTCAATCGCACATCGCAGGAAATAGCTGTTTGTTTAGATCCTCCGTATCACGGGAAATATCCGTTTTTTTAGATCCGCCATATCGCGGGAAATATCCGTTTGCTAAGATCCGCCATATCGCGGGAAATATCCGTTTGTTTAGATCTGCGATGCTACAAAGCTATACATACAGCCAAACAGCCACTATAAAATATACACCAATGCTTTATATTAGGTAGCATATCACAGAACAATAGCAACTTATTCAAATTCCGCTACACAATAGCGCTATAATGCGCTAATCGTTGTTACTTGACAACATTGATGCTGATATTGACACATTTATAGCATAATACAGAGCATTAACACAGTCACATTTATAGCATAATACAGAGCATTAACACAGTCACATTTATAGCATAATACAGAGCATTAACACAGTCACATTTACAGCATAATACAAGCATGATACAAAACAAAGATGCTGATACTGAAAATTAGATATTGATAATAATGATAGCACTAGTAATATAAGAAAATAACCTGCATTTCATGTACAAGCAACCCTCCGATTTCGCAACATAAAACCTACAATTAGGGCATCTCCTCCAATTCATATCCTTCGCGAGCCGCATCAGCATAACATCATCCTTCCCTCTCTCATCCGCATTCAGCTTCTGAAACTCGCTACACTCAATCCCATCATGCCATGGAACCTTACATTGAGCACAAAACAGCTTCCTACAATTCGGACACTCCGAATGCTTCACAGCCTCCGTCCCATCATTGATCAACAGAGCAGAACAATCCGCATACGGACAATAGAATTTCTCCGATACATCAAACAAGGCCTCGCACGCCGCCTTCCCCCACCGATCAAAAACCTCGACCGGAAGAATCGAACGACATTCCTCAGCTTCCAACAAACCACTGCAACCAGAAACAGGACACCTGACGTTGATCACATTATCTTCCAGCTTCGAACTGACGTACAAAGCGACGCAATCCGAACAGTAAGCATGATAACAACCGCTGATGAAGAAAGCATCGTTCGCGGTTTTCGTCTCCGTGCAAATTTCGCAGATAAACGGCACGACGTTTGTGTTAGCATGAGCCGAAGAAGACTCGCCTTTTTCGACCTTGATCCTTTGTCGTTTTCGCACAGGATTGAATTTGGGGACGAAATTGAGAATTCTGACTTCGTCGTCATCTTCGCCGTCGGAAAGGTCTATGACGACGGGGGCGGAGGGTGTGGTGGTGGTCGGAGGGAGATGAAATGATTCGACGTCGATAACTTCTGTCGTTGATGTGGGAACGACGGTCGTTGATGTGGTCGTTGTTGTCGTTTTCATGGTGATTGGAATTGAAGTAGGGTGTTGAATTGATGGTTTTTGATTGAAATGGTTACATACTACACTATCACTTTGCTTACTCTTGAAGACTCGCTTGGAAATTCATGAACCAATTCAAATGGTATTTATGGTATTATTTTAAACTATTGGGTTGGTCTATGAGATTATAAAATTTGGGCCATTTTAGTTTTTGAAATTGAAATTGCAAGTTTTTTCAATTTTTGAAATTTTCTCTTTCTCCTTGGAGTTAGGTCTAGTTGGACTTCACCATCCTTAGACTATGTGATATTTTGAAACTAAGAGGGTTGAATGAACTAAAGCGGAATTAAATAAAGTGAAATGATATAGATTTTATTCCATTGTTTGAATGTTTTAGGATGAAAGGAATATAAATTTCGTGTTTCAGTTAAATCGAAGGGAAAAGAAAGATGTTGAGTGATAAATGATGAAATGAAATTGAATATAATTTATTTCATTGTTCGAGTTAGTTACCTACTTATTCTTTTTAGGGTTGAAATCAATAAGAAAATTGAGAGAGGTGTGCCTGAGCCCCACTCCATTCAATGTGAGGGTTGAAATCAACAAGAAAACTAAGAAAGGTGTGTATGGGCTCCAATCCATTTAATTTTAATAAATAATGAGATTGTATTCTATCTTATCTCATAATAATTGAAAAAGCTTATCAAAAGGTGATAAGGGCATTTATAACTCATATCTTTGAAGATTGATGCACATTTGTACGACAGTTGCAGTGTGTTCATCAAAATTAGCTTTCTCTCTAAAGCAACATTTATTTCCTAGTATGAGGAGCCCTCATCGTCCACCTCAAGTAGTAAATCCAAAAAATGGATAGAAAAATCATTGGTCAACAATGATTGCCTTCAAGAACGGGAAAGTGGATAGATAGAGAGGGAGAGAGAGAGATAGAGAGAGAGAGAGAGAGAGAGAGAGGAAAAATGAGATTTGAGAGATCTTACCTGATGAATAGTGGATGGCCGACGAGAGAAAAAGGAAATGATTTTTTTCAAATGCCCTTCTACCACCACCAAAACCTCCACCCCCGTCGTCATCGACCTATCTGATAGAAAAGACATTATAAAAGTCAAAATACTGAATTTCGTTCCCAAATTCAATCTTTTGCGAAAACTTCAAAGGATTAATGTCAAAAAAGGTACTTCTTCGTCGGTTAATAAAAATGTTGTGTCGTTTATTTTCAAAATCTGCACAAAAATGAAAACTACAAACAACGTTTTTTCATCAACGGTTATACACATGTGTACTGCTCTGATTGTAGGGCTTTGTACGTCAGTTCGAAGCTTAAGGATAATCCGATCAACGTGTGATGTCATATTTTGGGTTGGAGTGGTTTGTTGGAGGCTAGGGATTGTCAAAATATGAATTTATATTGCAAATAAGAATACACACTTCTAGAAGCTTACTCCGCGATGGTAACATTGATTACCGTTGAATACTTCAACGACTCATGTTTAATTAGCCTTTATTTTTTAAATCAAAATTAACATGAATAAACACTTCTAGAAACTTGCTTTATAACGGTAATGATTATTATCGTTGAATATTTTAATAACTCATGTTTAATTAGCTTTTTTTATTTTATATAAATTATTGTGAATACAAATTTCTAGAAACCTATTTTGTGGAGACTCATTATATTTGTAAAAACACGAAGAAGAATTAAGTCAATTTCAAATAAAGTGTGCAACCTTTAGTAAAATGAGGAAAATTTTATGAAATGATTGAATCATCATTCGAGTGTTTTTCATTTTTTAGTAAAAAACTTTGAATAATTCATACCTCATTTTCTCCTAGTTTTCTAACTGAAGTCCTTGAATGGATTTATCGATATATTAAATTTATTTGACATTGTTCTTGTGAATCATTTTGAAATACTTAAATTGATTTAATGATTCTTTGAATCAATTCATCATGTTAAAAATCACATTCTTAAGTGAGTTTCATGTTTTATTTCTCACAACTATAAACCTATTTACCTCATTTTCTAAAACAAACAAAAAAATTAACATTTATCTTTCTTCATTATAAGTTCTCTCAGAATGTATAGCAAAATAAAAATATTTGTTCCCTTTAGAATTAAGATTTTAGAGTTTAGGTAGTTCTTTGATTTCATATTTGAAGGAGCTTACACAACCGAAGATTAGATGTCCAAGGAAGAAATTTAATAGTTAGTGTTAAAGTTTAATCAAGTCAAAGATATCGGGCCGAATCTTGAAGGTGTCAAGATTTGATATTTTCTAGGTTAAAAAACATATTGAAAGAATTTGGTTCAGAATAATTAGAATCAATGAAGACTCATGAAATTTTGATGGTAACTTTCAAATATTAAATATTCATAAATAGAAGAAAATCCCTCATATGCAATGAGGAAACAAGATGCATGCTATAAAGAATGATGAATTATATAAATCTATGTAACACCGTTATCCAATTCTATATCCCTAATCTCCATTATGTTTATGATTTTTGTATATGTAATTAATGGTTTCTTTTTTCTTTGACCAAAGGAAAATCAACTCATATCATTAATAAGTAAAGGTTCAATACAAGGAGGTGCCATATGAAAGAAACTACGCCTAGTCCAAGAATCGGCCTCTTTCATTATGGCGTGAGCAACCGAATTCGCTTGGCGTTTTACAAACTTTACCTCAGAGTTAGGAAAATTAAGCAATAAATTACAAATAGTAGAAATAATATAACTAAATTCAGTAGAGCCAATAAGATTCGTACGAATAGCTTGAATCGTATTCTGAGAATCACTCTACGACCCAAAATACAAAATAAGTATATCATAAATCAACCACTAAGAAAGTCTATGACTCAAAGTACAAAATAAGCCTATTGGAAAGGCTAAAAACCATAACATTTGGGATGTTCACCTTAGTGTTACAAGATGGCACGATACAATAAACTACCCCCTAAGGTTATCCTCACTAACTAATATAACTATTAGTTATGTATTTAGAAACACTAATTTGTTCACAACATTCAATCCTACATGAAATATATTCAAATCAGATTAGTTCTACCACTATCTCAAACCCACTTACACTAATAAACTCATAATTATTCACTAATGATCTTGAATATCACTTCCATGGAATAATAATTTGTATGGAGTGTATTACAGTCAAACCACTCAATAAGTAAGGAATTCACCCTTATGCGCGTGGTCACAAAATTAATTCACTTGATACCTTCTAGCATAATGTCTTACTTTGACAAGAAAGTACCTTTTGCAAATACTTCATCATGTTAACTATATTATGCATCATATTTTTGGTATTTAGATTCCATTACCTGCCCAAGTGATGAATCAATTAATTTCACGCATTAACAAAATTCTATTGTCATAATTCTTTATATGGTTATTGAAACTTTTAAATTAATTCATTTTCAATCAATGCTAACGTTTATAGTATAGCTTCATTTTATCAATTGTTTCGATCCAATTATGTAAGAATAATTTAAACATTTTGAGAAAATACATTTCCATAAAAAATTCATGAAACTATATTCATCCCTTTGTAATCTTCAAGGACCCTTTTTTATAACAAAAACACATATCACACACAATGTAAAATGGGGGTAACAACACTAACTAAAGTCAAAGAGAATTTTTTTAAATAATATTGTTGTTGCTAAGTTAGATAAGGGTGGAACTTGCTACGAATATGTTATGAATAATATCCCATTTTGCATAAGTAATTGGTAGAGGAGTTCTACCAGCGTTGCGATATAATTATACTCTTCATGTTTAGGGCTATCAGTGAATGGTTAAGGTTTGAGTTTAACGTCCTATTTATAGAGGGGTGGTTTTACTATCTTTCTTTAAAAAAATTTAACTTAATCATAACTTCTTCATATAAGGGGGTGGGAGTGACTAAGCTCATTTGATTAAAGAAAGATAGTAAGAGGATTAGGGTAGTTTTCATAACTTATTTATTTGGTAAAAAGAGAGAGCTCAAGAGAGGAGGAAAGAGGAGAAAGAGGGGAGGTGAAGGAAACCTAGAAGAAGAAGGATTAACTTAAGGTAAGTGGGAGAATTCTCATTATCATGGGTATATATGTATGCAATGTGTAGTTGTATGCTTAGGATTTTTCATCTCTCTATTTCATAATTTTCAAAATATTAGGGTTGTGTAGAAATCCATGAAATTGATGTGACTTATATGTTAAATAACATATATTATGTTGCTATAGAGTGTTATTGATGTTTGATTGAGATCTCATAGTCTGAACAGGGTTTTTGGACGTGATTTGGGGAAATTTTTGTAACATGAGTCGAAACATGTTAGTTTGCATCGACACATACTGTATGATTTTATAAAAACAGAAGTTTGAAAGTGGTATGCATCGACACGTAAGCTGATATGTCGATACATGTCTTGAAAAGTTCTGCTATGAGTCGACACGAAGTCGTATGCGTTGACACATACTATGGTTTCTCTAAAAACAGAGGCTGGAATATATTTGGGGTCAACACGTACGAGCATGTGTCGATACATGTTGTGTTGAAAATTCAGAATTTTTATTTATGAGTCGACACATGAGAGGTTGCGTCGATACATACTGTTATGAAAATGATATTTTTATAAGAAATTGTTTTGGTCATATCTTCGTTACCGTAACGCCGATTTAACTGTTGTTCAAAGTGTTAGGAAGCTAATGCAGTAATATTTCTGATGAAAATGAGTTGGTTAGCACTAGAAGATCTAATTATTATGTGGTTGTGTAAATGACATGTAATTGTGTATGTGTATGTCATGGATTAATGTTATTTAACATGTATTGGTATTGTGTACCATGTGCTAATTGTGATATATGGAATTGATGGATGCTAATTTTATGCATTGTTGTGATTGTTATATGAATAATGTGTTGTGAAACATTTTGGTGGATAATTCGAATGGTACAAATTATTGAGATATTCTTGGATAATTAAGGTTGTATGATAATCTTAATTGCATATATTGTGAGTCTTATTGCACATGCATTAATGGAGAGATGATACTCCGGTTAACTTTGATCCTTGTGTGTACATAGAGGCATGACTTTGTTCCTTTGTGGATCGGAACCGGTGGACTAAATGTTCATATTATGAGGGCTTTTGTCTTGTCCATCGGAAGCGTGGCTCTGGTTCTTATGTATGGAATCGGGAGCGGTGAGCTTGATGTTCACATGGTACCAAATGCATTGTGAATACAAGATTACACTCAAAGATGTTTTTGATTTATGGCAAACTCAAATGAGCATCCAAACCACAAGGAGGAATCAGAAAAGCAAAGCATTTGATCACTCATGAAAGCACAAGATGATCCACTATGCATATAAGTCGACTCAACACAAGCTGGACATGAAAAATGCAGAAAATCAGCAGTTAGGTCGACCTACTGTCAACCCAGGTCGACCTAAAATGAAGGAAAATCCATATACTTCTGCTAGGTCGACTCACATACCATTTAGGTCGACTCAAAATGAAGAAATCTTCATATCAGTCTGTTAGGTCGACCTACATAGCAACTAGGTCGACCTAATCTGAGAAAATGTTCCCAGAACGCACCAGAAGAGGATTCTGGTCGACCTACTCCTTCAACAGGTCGACCTAACTGGGAGCAAAATTCAGCAAGCACTGCTAGGTCGACCTAACCTCTACAAGAGGTCGACCTAATTGATCAAGAAAGTCCAAAATTCAGTTATTCTTGGTTCCAACTGTTATGCAATCATATATATTGTGCAAGGGTTAATTATTCAGAAACACCAACGACTGAAAGATACATAAACGCTTCTCATCTTCGTTCTTCGTCATCTCCAACTCAATTACACATAATCATTCTTGCGTTGTGGGTTAGTGATGAGTTCGATAACGTCCATGGAACGGAATTGAAGATTCCTAGTGGGTGAAGGTTTGTGGGGTTTGTTGGTGAATAAAATCTGCGGGTTTTGTCCTCCACGACGGGTGGTTCTTGGGGGTTTTTATCAAGAGGCGTTCATTGAGGATTCGGCTGAGTGTAACGATTGAGGAACGGGGAGTTCAAGGAATCAAGACACTGCAGAAGGGAATCGAAGTGAAGCTCTTGGATAACCTTGATCTTGCTCAAGATTAAGGGGGAAGAAGATTCAAAGGATCGACATAATTGGTTTATCGTTTATCGCTTTGTTATCTTCTTTGTATAAACTGCTTTTAACATTAATGAAAGTTTTCCCAATTTCAATTTGGAATTGGGGGCAGACGTAGTCGTAGCGAGGACGGTCGACGAACTGCCTAAACAAATACCGTGTTCTTATCGCTTTTATCTTTTCCTTTTCATTCTGTTCATAATTGGTATAATTGCTAAATTGATCAATGATTCAAGTGTTAAAATTGTGAATCAAAAGTTCTGCATAAACATCACAATTCACCACATCTTGAATAAGTATCAATTTGAATATTGTCACCAAGTGTTTGTCTATTTGCTTAATCCACCTTACTGCATTGCAAATCAAAGTTTGTCAATCTAGAACTTAATCGATATTCAATTGTGACACGTATTGACTCCATAGCATATCTCTTTATCTGTGATTTCAAATATTTTGTGGTTTTGTAACACATATAACCCTTTGCAATAGCGGTCCGGAGTAGACGCAAGTCGATTCAGAACCGCTTTCGCTATAAGCTGTAAAAATCCCGGAAAAACTGTGTAGGATCTATTCACCCCCCCTCTAGATCCTTAGGCCAACGTCTAACAAGTGGTATCAGAGCTTGGTTAATTCCGTGCTACGTGAAACACTTATTGGAAAGATGGCTTCCGGACCTAAAGGGGCTCATAATAGAGCTCCAGTTTTCAACGGCGAAAACTACGGCTATTGGAAGGATTGTATGTGTGTCCATATCAATGCAATTGATAGGAACATCTGGACAACTATTGTCAATGGTCCATTTTAGATCACTTTGACAAATGAAGATGGTACAGTTGTTCCAAAACCAGAAAATACTTGGAATGCTGAAGATGAAAAGAAATATGCATACGATTGGAAAGCGAGAAACATTCTAATCTCAGCTCTAGGAGTTGATGAATACTATCGCGTTTCCCATTGTAGATCCGCTAAAGCTATGTGGGACACATTGCAAGTTGCCCACGAGGGAACCGATGACGTCAAACTAGGTAGGGTCAATACTCTAACTCAAGAGTTTGAGCTTTTCCACATGCAAGATGGTGAAACCATCGAAAGCATGCAGAAAAGATTCGTTCACCTGAAAAATCGATTAAACTCTCTTGATAAACCTGTTTCCAATGCAGTTGCTACTAACAAAATCTTAAGGTGTTTGAACAGGGAATGGCAACCCAAAGTGACAGCAATTAAGGAAGCAAATGATCTGAACTCTTTGGATATTACCACTCTTTTTGGTAAACTAGAGGAACATGAACAGCATCTTAAATGCCTTGACATGCATGAGAAAAGGTCAAAGAAAGAAAAGAACATGGAAAAGGAGGTAGAGAAGAAGTCAATAGCTCTAAAAGCTTCGAGCTCCAAGACCTCAAAACGAGAGCCAAAGGATAGTGAGACTAGTGATGACGAAGACTCCGATGATGAAGAAATGGGACTGTTTGTGCGAAGATACAACAAGTATATAAAGAAAAATGGAGCAAAACATTCTGACAAAGGATTGATCAACTATAGAAAGCAATCAAAAAGGTTCAACCAAGATGACTCTAACAATGGAAAAATCAAAGGGCTTTGCTACAATTGTGGAAAATCAGGTCACTACAAACCAGAATGTCCATACATTAAGAAAGATAAAGACAAGAATCAAATCAAAGGTCATAACAAATCTAAAAGAGCTTACATAGCATGGGAAAGTGACTCATCCAGTGCAAGCTCATCAAGCGATGAAGGGGAATTGGCAAATCTATGCTTCATGGCTTATAAACAAAAGAAAAAGGAAGCTGTAAGTCATCTTAAACCTGAACTTGTAGATAAGGTATCTCATGATCAATTAAAATTAGCTTTTGAAGAACTACATAGAGATGCAATTGAAGCTTTCAAACTTTTGGCCTCAAATAAGAAAATCTTTTCATACCTTGAATCAAAAGTTGAGATGACCGAAAAGGATATGGAAGCTTTAAAACAATCTATGTTAGACATTCAAAAGGATAAAGTTGATATCGATCCTACGTCATGGTTTGGTTGTGAGACATGTCATATTTGGCAAAAAGAAGTAAGAGATCTAAAAGTCAAGTTAGATAAGGCTCTACAACCAAAAATAACTTTTGCAGTTGATCCAAATAAGTTCAAAAGATCATATACTCCGTTATATAGTAAATACACTTTTGTACCTAAAGTATCAACTAGCAAGACAGCTCATTCTCATCATATTACCTGTCATTATTGTTGCAAAAAGGGTCATACCATTGAAAAATGCAAATTTAGGAGAATCTTAGTTCCTAAAGGAGTGTTTCAATGGTTGCCTAAGTGCAACACATTATGTACTCACCAATTAGGACCCAATGAAGATTGGGGACCTTCCACTCTAAATTAATTTTGCAGGAAAAGTGTCTTGACATCATTGATAGGTGATGATTCCATTGATAAAGGATGTTCAAGACACATAAAAGAAGGCATATCTCTCTTGATATGTCATCTATGAAGACTGAAAACCAAAAGATCTACACTTAACAAGAGGGTGTCACACAATGAAGACAGAACACCTACATATTGAGAAAGCGGTAACATGCACATTGTTCACTTCCAAAAATTTCATTGATTCTATAATATGCTATCAATTAACATGCTTATAGTGACTTCATGTATGTTTATTCATATATCTCGATTTAATATATGTTTTCATCATTCTCATTCATAACATATCATATTTTGGGCATACAAGCAAAGAACAAAGCAAAAATACATCATATAGAAACATCTCTAAGGCTTTTTTCATCATCTAAGGGAACTTAGGTCGACCTACTCTGTTCTTGAGTCGACCTACAGAAGAATCCTCTTTTCAGAAAACTAAAAAGGCCCAGTTGCGTCGACCTACTCATAATTTAGGTCGACCTAAATTGGTCGGTTTTCATGTTACTTCTGTTAGGTCGACCCAGCCTCACTTTAGGTCGACCTACTGCGTTAAATTTTCCAAATTTGGGTCTGTTAGGTCGACCCGACCCATTCTCATTCATTCAAAACATTCCATCTTTGCATTCCCTCTCATTCTCATCACATTTGGTACGGCTAACCCTAATTCCTCAAACTCAAATTGTCCAAAAATCATCCCTCTCACACAAAGCATCAACAATTATGCCTCCAAAATCAAGAAAGGGAAAGGAAGTTGCATCTGGATCATCCTCACAACCGGTAAGTGCTGTAGCCCTTGTTCACCCTGATTGTAGAGATAATTTTGAAAAATGGCAAATGAAAAGGAAGGTAGTGAAGCAGTACATCTTCAATCAACATGTTGCTAAAAATATGCATATTCCTGAAGTTGTGAGTTTTATTGAGCATCAAAATGTTCATCCCCTTTTGGAATGTGCCACACCATACTGTGAGAACACTGTTAGGGCATTCTATGCAGGGTTCACAAGAGAGGCAGGCTGTAATTTTAGGTTTAAGATGGGGTCAAGATCTCATATCGTTGACAAACGTGCTTGGATCAGTATCTTTGGTCTCAACATTGTAGGCGATGAATTACGTATAGAAGACGGGGACGTACCGGGAGTCTATGATCATGTGGCCTACATGAAGTCTATCCTCAAAGATCCTTCCGTATTTGACAAACCTAATGAAACAATAACAGCCGGTCACCTGAAGAGAGATCCTAGGCTTCTAAATTGGGTCATCTCAAGAGTCATTCGACCACGAGCAGGAGGATTTTCCAGAATTGAAAGGAATGAGATTATGTTGATGTACTTGATTCAAAACAGAACACGTGTGCACTGGCCACACTTTCTAACTGCTAAGTTTGAGGAAGTAAAGCAGAAGACTACTGCTCTTTGTTATGGCTCGATCATACAAACAATTGTGAACCATTTCGGCATGAAACTCGATGGATTATCATACATTAGCATGAAACAGAACCAGGACTTTTCCCAAACAACTTTAACTCTCATGGGATATCATTGGGATCCAAATAGGGGAACCTATTATCTCATTCAAAAGGGGACCGGAAAAATCATCTACAACTATGATGATCCTACAGAATTTGGTCACACTGCAGAAAATGAAGAAGAAGGAAATGATCAAGAAATAGCAAATGATGAGGATCATACCATGGAAGATGCAGCTCATGACACGGATGCAAATTGGAGCCACAACAAGAGGATATCCCTTGGGGATACACAACTCCACCTCCTCCTGATCAATCAAACATAATATCTATGCTTGAAGCTATGCAACTTCAACAACAGCAGAACTTTGAAACTCAACAGCTTCAATTTCAAACAATGCAGCAGCTTCAACAAGAGAGATATGAGGAACAACAACGTCAATATCAATCGTTGTACGGCTTGGTTCAGGAACAAAAGAACGATTTTGAGACGTTTGCATCCAACTCTGTATTGAGGCAGAATCAGTTTGAGGAAACGGCATTGCATCGCCATGCTAACATAAGCCAAAGCTTCAATACTCTTAACATGTCTGTGCTGGATTTGTTGGAACAGGTTGAGGAAGATCGACCTCATACATTTCAAAGAGGAAGAGGAAGAAGGGGCAGGCGTTAGGACATATCGTTTATCATATCATCATTTCATTGCATTTCATGTCATTAAGTTCTTTTTGTTAAAAACATTATATGATGTAGTACTATCTGCTTTCTTTTATTAATCTCTATGTTTAGTTCTTATGATTTCACCATTTACCTGTTATCTATCTCTATGACTGCCGGTATTCTTTATTTCTCTTGTTACTCTCCTACTCTGTTTTCTTTGTTTCTCTTTTTGATGTTGTCAAAGGGGGAGATAGATGCAATAGATGCTGAGTATAGATGCAATAGATGCTGAGTGTACGGGGGAGCTTTGTGAAGAGATTGCTCGGTTGTGAAGTAGATGCTGGATGTACGGGGGAGCCTTGTTGAGTCTGTATCACTTACTACCAAAGCTTTTGACTATTGGTTTGCCATCATCAAAAAGGGGGAGTATGTGAATACAAGATTACACTCAAAGATGTTTTTGATTTATGGCAAACTCAAATGAGCATCCAAACAACAAGGAGGAATCAGAAAAGCAAAGCATTTGATCACTCATGAAAGCACAAGATGATCCACTATGCATATAAGTCGACTCAACACAAGCTGGACATGAAAAATGCAGAAAATCAGCAGTTAGGTCGACCTACTGTCAACCCAGGTCGACCTAAAATGAAGGAAAATCCATATACTTCTGCTAGGTCGACTCACAGACCATTTAGGTCGACTCAAAATGAAGAAATCTTCATATCAGTCTGTTAGGTCGACCTACATAGCAACTAGGTCGACCTAATCTGAGAAAATGTTCCCAGAACGCACCAGAAGAGGATTCTGGTCGACCTACTCCTTCAACAGGTCGACCTAACTGGGAGAAAAATTCAGCAAGCACTGCTAGGTCGACCTAACCTCTACAAGAGGTCGACCTAATTGATCAAGAAAGTCCAAAATCCAGTTATTCTTGGTTCCAACTGTTATGCAATCATATATATTGTGCAAGGGTTAATTATTCAGAAACACCAACGACTGAAAGATACATAAACGCTTCTCATCTTCGTTCTTCGTCATCTCCAACACAATTAATTACACATAATCATTCTTGCGTTGTGGGGTAGTGATGAGTTCGATAACGTCCATGGAACGGAATTGAAGATTCCTAGTGGGTGAAGGTTTGTGGGGTTTGTTGGTGAATAAAATCTGCGGGTTTTGTCCTCCACGACGGGTGGTTCTTGGGGGTTTTTATCAAGAGGCGTTCATTGAGGATTCGGCTGAGTGTAACGATTGAGGAACGGGGAGTTCAAGGAATCAAGACACTGCAGAAGGGAATCGAAGTGAAGCTCTTGGATAACCTTGATCTTGCTCAAGATTAAGGGGGAAGAAGATTCAAAGGATCGACATAATTGGTTTATCGTTTATCGCTTTGTTATCTTCTTTGTATAAACTGCTTTCAACATTAATGAAAGTTTTCCCAATTTCAATTTGGAATTGGGGGCAGACGTAGTCGTAGCGAGGACGGTCGACGAACTGCCTAAACAAATACCGTGTTCTTATCGCTTTTATCTTTTCCTTTTCATTCTGTTCATAATTGGTATAATTGCTAAATTGATCAATGATTCAAGTGTTAAAATTGTGAATCAAAAGTTCTGCATAAACATCACAATTCACCACATCTTGAATAAGTATCAATTTGAATATTGTCACCAAGTGTTTGTCTATTTGCTTAATCCACCTTACTGCATTGCAAATCAAAGTTTGTCAATCTAGAACTTAATCGATATTCAATTGTGACACGTATTGACTCGATAGCATATCTCTTTATCTGTGATTTCAAATATTTTGTGGTTTTGTAACACATATAACCCTTTGCAATAGCGGTCCGGAATAGACGCAAGTCGATTCAGAACCGCTTTCGCTATAAGCTGTAAAAATCCCGGAAAAACTGTGTAGGATCTATTCACCCCCCCTCTAGATCCTTAGGCCAGCGTCTAACATGCATGAGTTACATTATTTGCATTTGGCGTCACGTTAATTTTACTATGTGATAATTGGATTAATGTGTGCTTATGTGATAATTGGAGATTTATGTTATGTGTAGTAATTTTAGAACTCATTTAATTATGAAGTGTGATAAATTGTTGGATTGTAGTAAACTATATTCATTGTACATATTATATATATTCATTATGATGCGAATTCCCACCCTTCTGTTTGAATGCTGTTCAACGTGACATCGTGTAGGTTCCGACAAGTAGTGTGCTTGTACGTGGATTTAGCCGAGGAGCATATCAGTTATTTATTGTTTTGTTAGGTATTGAGTCAATGTTCTGATCATGTAATACAGGGGTATTTGAACTCATGTTTGGATGTTTGAGATATTTTTATGTTTATCTTGTTTCAACATTGAATTAGATATATCATGTTAAGTTGCCTTGGTTCCTATGTTTGGATTCATATGACACATTTGTGACATTATATGGTCATTATGTTGGTAGATGATTATAGTATGGGATATAATCATTGAATTGTTTTGAGAAGTTATAATTCCGTTGCGATATGCATATTGATGAAAACATGAAGTTTTAAATATGTGTTATAAATATGATCGGATGCATGTTATGTATGTAAATGTTTTGGTTTTCAATTGTATTGGAAACGACACGTGGCACCCTTTTGAGTATGCATGCTTATTACTCTGTTATTGTATGTATATTTGGGGTTTAGAAAAGGGGTGTTGCACACATCCCCCATAGCATGATCTTAACATGATTAGTTTTCTACTAAGACATTGTACAAAATTCATCTCATACAAATTGATAAAAGAAACTTTCACTAATGTACTACACAAATATGCACATGCCATGTTACATTAATTAAAATAAATTGCATCACACCTCTTAGGCAAACTCCACTTTAACTGACTTAAGCAACCCACATTCAAAAAAAAGTAACACATCATCTTACACATGACTAAAATCATAAATCTTAAGTATGTAATTCCATCCCTTAGGAAAAAACATATAATAACATAAGAAGTATATCACTAAAATCATAAATTTTTAATGGAACTTCATTTGTCCATTAACAACGACCTCAAATATTAAAATGATAAAATATATATTATAATATAATATTTAACATCGTTAAAAAATTTCATTGCAACACCAACAACTCAAAAATAAGTGGTACTCATATATCTAAAATAAAACTTCATCATTTATTTTATATAACAAAAAACATGCACGGATATGTGTATACATATCTTCAAATAGGTAGAGAGAGAAATTAATCTTTACAATACTACTTTATTATTTTCTTTAAATGTTTATTTTATCACATTATCAACATGACATATATATATATATATATATATATATATATATATATATATATATATATATATATATATATATATATATATATATATATATATATATATATATATATAATTTTATTTTATTTATTATTATTATTATATAAGTTAATGTTTTTTCTCAATGCAACCAAATATTATACAAAATATTCTACCAACCTTAATTTAAAGCTTAATTATGAGTTATTTGAGAAAGAACTCTTATCTTAGCAATTTTTTTTAGAAACTCTCTTAATTCTTCTACTTAAAAAGTTCATCAAGAAAAAAAAATGGACTATCAAGTTGTGTAAGAAAAGTGTATATTTTATTGTGTGTGACATAATATAACACAAGAAATGAAATGTAAACAAATATACGTTAAAGATGATTAAATTAATCAATTAGTTATTTATCGTAGAATATTAAAATTATTTAATTAACCTTTTATCAAATAGAAATAATTTGAAAAAACATAAAAAGGAAAGAGACAAAAAATGGAAGAAAATAAAATATGGAATAATAGTTAATTAAAATGGAACTTATATAGAAGGAATGACAAAGGCATAAAATAAAAAAAAACAATGACACAATATCACAAGAATGGAAAAGAATAAATTTGAAATAATGCAAAGAAATAAATTCACATTATAACTTAAATGGAAAAAAAATTTAATGTATAGAATTATACTAAATATTTTATTGACAAAATTGTAATACGAGGAGCTGAACTAACAACTAAGACTGGTCCAGTGAATGTATAATGAGACCCACAACACAGAGTCTCAAATAATTAGGGTTCCAACTTGTTTTGGGTTTTATAGAAATATAATGAAATAGGTATATATAACACTATTTCTGAAATAAGTAATATTTAATACAAGTTTAGAAATTACTTTGAGTTTTAATGTGTAGGAGGTCGTTGGTTTTAATCCATCTAAAAGATATTTGTACTATTTTTTTTTATAAATTCATATTTTTTTATTTTCCTCATACCTCTGTAACACCCTAATTTACCCCGTAGAATATTAAGAAAATCAAAGTAATTCTTTTCCAATTTATAAATATGAAATTAGGATGTCACACGTCACATTAAATTATACATCACAAAATAACTTCTCATTTGAATAAAACAGATACATAACACTGATATTCGGATGAACCAAAGTATACTTCATAAATATTAAACTTCATATCTCCATACACAGCGGAAATTATTCATGTTCATATTATCAAAACAATATGCACATAAATTCACCACGACTAAACATTCATCCCAGCCCGGGCGTTACATATCAGAGCAAGAGCCGACTCAACAGAAGCAACGGAAGATTAACATCTTCCAAGCTATTCTGAAAGCGCGCTAATCTTCTTAACCTGCACGTTACCAACATAGGGGTAACATTCAAACAGAAGGAGTGAGATATTGAACCATATAAATATGAGTATGATAAACAATATGCATTAGAGTTTGAGTATCATAAAATCACCACTTCACAATATTAACATCGCAATTCACGTCATGATATCTAACAAGCAATTCACATCATACTTCAAATCACAATACATCATATACATTCATAAAATCACGTCACAGAACTTCACAATTAAATTACACTTATGCAAAATAAAATGCGACACTAATAATGCACATGCATGTGGTACCCAGGGCTTCAGCCCCCATTGCCAATTGCCAGTTATTAGAGGCACATCAAAACATGCCAAAACTTTCATCACTGTTTTGCCAATCCTGGCCGTCACAAAAATATGCAATCATGCGACTCGATGAATGCAACATCACAAATTATAATCACTACAACAATCGTCACGAGGCATACGCCTATATCACAAATAATTACCAATAATTAGAGGTTATTTCATCGTCACTTTAAATCCTACACTTTGCAATAGTCACAAAACATTAGCATTTGAATTGTCACTGGCCATATGCCTAATATGAATATCAACACCTCACAACAACATCTAGCGACAACAACCAATCACCACAACATCAAAAACACCACCACAATACAACAACAATGCAAAAGCATCACAACAGATCAACAACAATGGCAAGGACATCACAACAAACCAATACAATTAATTCCATAAAAATTCATATATTTTCAACAATTATTTAACATGTAAATTCGATCCAAAAAAACTAATCCACATTCCGTAATTATTCGGACAATTCTCGTCCTAAATCAGTTAATTCGCTTAATCGGCTAGACTCCTAATTGGCACTATTTTGATCAAAATCTATTGTTAGAATTAACTCTCTTCTATTATCAATTGGTTCCCTGCTACAAGTTCCAAACCCTCTACTATAGTGAGGAAGTTCACATACTACTGCTAAGTAATTTCACTGCTACGAATTGCTACACCCCCACTGTCAAATCGGTCCAACACTGATACTAAAAAATTATTCACACACCCAGCAATTCAACCAATTTGTATAATTCACTAATCACAGCAACATCGATTCAATTAATTAGAGACAATTACGTTAACAACATCACCAACCAAAACAATCAATTAATAGTCATCGCAACATCAGTTTATCATGAAATTTATCTCGAAAACATCACAGACCCACAATCATCAATTTATCTCAGGAATATCACATGCCCACGAATCACCAAAACATACATACAGAGATGAAATATAAAACCCAAACCTAACATACGATTTAACATATTCCCGGTTATAGAGATCGAACCCCACCCTTACATTGGATTGAAGACCGCTCTACAATTTCCGGTCGAATTTGAACTTCACTGTTGATTCCAACTTTTTGCACTCTTTTGAACTTTTCCTCTTCACAACAACTTTTCTTTCTTCCTCTTATTTTCTTTTTCCTCGGCTAACAAGTTCTTTGTACCTTCACCAAACCCTTGTTTTCTTGATAGCAAATCCAACAAAACTTACCGATACTTCCCCTTTCTCTTTTATTCTAATTACTAGTATAATTTCGATTCAATCTTTGGATCAACCTTATCATTCCTCCACTTTTCTATTTTAACCATCCAAAGTCCATCATAATAATAATATTATTATTCTAATACTATTTCTTCAATTCAATCAACAATTTTAATTCGATTAAACCAATACAATTTAAATCAACAATACTACTTGGTAACTTATCTCGACATTTTTAATCGGGAAATATTCGGAAATATTTAATTAAATAATTAATTAAATATTCGGGCGTTACAACTCTCCCCTACTTAGAGTATTTTCGCCCTCGAAAATCTATTCGATACCACAACCCTTGATATACACCTTGCATCCTTCTCACATGCCCTTAATTCATACTTGGTGATCCTTTGATCACTACTTCTCCGACATAACAACAATTTACTCCGATTCACATCCAACACACACTTGTTAATTATTCCACGCCCTCGCAATATAATCGTTACTAACTTGTCAATCACTCAACATTATGCCGATACATCATTCTCTAAGGTAGCAACAATCATAACGCACCCATACTTGGGTATACAACATCACATCATCATCCTAACAACATTCCCAATATCAAAATACCTACACAGTTTTCATTCCCATATACTCATACCACTTATCTCCAAAATATCAAAAATTATTTCACCTCGTCTTATCACTCTTACAGCAACATCGACCTAGCTAACATACTCGATGCCGTCATATTATGGAGTATCATCCTTCATTATATACGAAAACCAACAACTATATCTTAACAACGGTAACCCGAATTACTACAGCCCCTCATAGTATCAACTCAACGTCTTAACTTTATCAAATACTTACTCACTATCTACAAACAACCGCAGTATCATACTTACTAATTAAGCAATTACGCAATAGAATTCTAGTGCTCTGGCACGACATTCTTATAACAACCATCTTGCAAATCCAACATATAAATCGAGACATATCATTCCCATAGTCTTCTGAGATATTAATCTTTCACTGCCAACGAGTAGTACGCACAATGACTGTGCCACATCATGCTTCAGCTGTGCAACTCTGATTATCCAACTCAAGTCACTGTCCGATACGTTTCACTCTTTCATATCCACCTCTTCATAAGTTCACACAATGTAGTGCGTGATTATCCTCAGGGTTTAATATCCATCACTTTACACACTATCAAGATAATAAGATAAGTTTATATCATTCAACACGATCTCGTCTACTATCAACAAGAGATTAAGGGTGATAAGTTCCTCAATTTTTCAATAGATAGCCGACAACCATATTGAAGTATAAACCGTTGTTACCACAAGATAGCGTCTTTTTAGAATTTTCACTCAAATTCATTAACAACGCAATAATTCCATAATTCACTTTGAGTTTTACAACTCTTATAACCTCCTTCCCATTTGATCTCATCAATGAGACACCATCGTCCAAACATACTACAAAATCCGCTTCCTAGCCACTTAGCGTTGTCGCACGCTCGCGAAAATGAACAGAGTCGCCACCAATATATTTATCCCATAAGGGAAAGGTGTTGTACCCCAAAATTTGCCCGATCAAATCTACGTCTGTTAAATCATCAAGGGTTAGAATTGAGAGCCATGGGGTTTGACATTCCTATTGTCAAACCTGCCCTCTTATAAAATATCCCGAGAAATAAATGGGGTGCGATTAACAGGCGTTTCAAGGGTTTCATCATTTGTTAATATTTTTTTTCCTTTTACTAACATTTGCATCTTTTTGGATTATTATTAGTAATTTTTATTACTTCTAACTATTAGTATTTAATATTATTAATTTTATTATTAATATTAATATTAATATTAGGTGATATTATTATTAATATTATCTAGGATTATAGAATTTGTATATATTATTACTAACTATTATTATTATTATTATTAATAATTAGTATTAGTTGTTATTAGAATTATTATTACTAATATTTATTATTAGAATTAATTTTAAGATTATTAGATTTAGTTTTAGTAGGCCCATTAGGTATAAACAAAAAAACCTAATCTAGGAACAATATAAAAACAGAGACCAATTCACCAATGGGGAGATTGGCCGAAAAAAAACTGGTAAGGAAAACAGTAACAAATCGTGAAACCCAGGAGAAGAAACAGTTTTGATTCATACGAAGCCAAGCATCAGATTTGACTCGGTGGAATTTCCTGTCATCCTTATTTTTTTATTTTGATATCTGCTGGGGAAAGAGAATTTATTTTTCTGGTGGAAGCATTTACAGTGAGTAATTGATTTGAATGGTGGTAGTATGTAGCGTGGTAACGGTGCCAATGCAAGGTTTTCCAAGAGGATGGTGGTATGAAACAATGACTGAAAGGAAGGGATCTCGTGCGATCTACGACTCAACATCGGGAGAAGATCTTGTACGATCTTCAGGACTGGAAGGAAAAAAGATCTCGTGCGACCTATGACTCAACATCGACTCGACAACAGGAGAGGATCTCGTACGATCTATGACTCGACTTTGGGGTGAGAATAACAAACTCACGACCCATAAGAATTGAAAGAAAGGATAAACATCAACACTGAGGTCGAGGACATCAACACTGAGGTTGGAGTATATCAACACTGAGGTTGGGGGACATGAACACTGAGGTTGTGAAAGGAAAGGCGTCGCGAGGACATCAACACTGAGGTTGGGACGAGAAAAGATAAACATCAACACTGAGGTTGTGAATGACGATTGGCATCGACACAGAGGTCGGTGAAGGAATGATAGGCATCAACATTGAGGTTGGACAAGAAAAGGATAGACATCAACACCGAGGTTGGAAAAGAAAGGTATCGACACTGAGGTCAAGGAAAGAAAGAATTAATATCAACACTGAGGTTGGGGATTGGGAATTAGTTTTGAAATGGTTTTCCAGGACGGAAGGCAAAGGATACACAACACGGGGGTTGGATCTAAAAAGTTTTCCCGTACGAGGGAAGAGATCACATAGACTAGTGACGACTAGACTCGATCAAAAGACATCGGTAAACATTGGAGATTCACGGAGATGCTGATGCTGGCGGAGCATAAGAATTACATTAATCCCTCAGGCCAAAGGCGGGGTGTAACTCTTCAAGAGCGGCAATCGTTCGAATTGCCACACACCAAGTATGGTTATTCAAGTGATTGAAAAAATGAGATGGGTTGAATGCCCACCCTCATTCACACTCTAATCTTCACGCAGCACACGGGAAATAACCTCGGAGACAACGATTCTGACGAAAAAAGACATTGTATCCGATTCACATTGGGGAGAGAACATGAGACTTCTTTTGGGGATTGAGGATACCAGGTATTGGCACCATGGTTTGAGGAGATTTGTGATGTAGTAACAGATATCAATCGGAGTTTGTAAGGACAACATTTTATGTGGGGATGTATCATTGTCTTGATTGAATGTTGATTTGTATTACCTTGCTTATGCTTTGTATGCATGTTTGAATTTTTCTATGGCGTAATGTTCCATTTTGATGGATATGCTACGCTTTTGAGGATGCAATGTTATATGCAATGGAAACTATATGCAGAGTGCCAAATAAAGGCATTAGAGTGATAGAGAAGCATGATTGTTGGAGTCCCTTGCTTGTTGTCTTGAGCTACCAATATGAATCGGTATTGGAAACCCTACAGTACCAAAGATCTTTAGCCACCGCATTGAGGATTGGAATGTGGCTTTGTTGGGGAGGAAGTGACTTCATTTGACTTTCCCTACACCTTGAACTGCTTGGGGATGGTGAGTTTGAGGAGATTCCCTCGATTCACCATGTTGAGGATAAGAAATTCAGACAAGGAGACCAGGTTGGGAGAGTGGAACAACTCCCATGAGAAATAAACTCATGTGCTTGGGCAGAGGCTAACGTTCCAGGAGAAATAAACTCATATGATCACGGAGAGACAATAAAACTCAGAAGATTGTGCCCCAAGCTTGGTGAACTACAAAGGAATTTTCCCCAAGGGACCCTTGGAGAGATTTGTCGAATCTCGACGTAACTGCCCCAGATTGGTTGAACTCAAGAGAGATTCCTCGACTTGATTGCCCCAGATTGACCAACGGTGAATGGATGCCTCAGTTGACAGAGTCTTCACACAACTTGCCCCTCAGAGTGATCAGCCTTTTGAAGTGAATGGCTCATGGAATCGATCAACTTTTTCTACAGTTATTCATTGTATGATCTTCCTTGATGTCAAGTCTTTATTCACAAGTAAAAGATGATTGTTTTGAAGATGATAATCCTAATGCAATGCTTATGCTAGCTTCGAGATCAAAGTTATTGAAACGATGTTGTGACATTCGGTGTTTGAATTATTTGTCATATCGATATCAACATAAATGGTAAGCAAACATCTAGGAGTCAGTTTTATGCAACTTGGTATAGTATGCTCTTGAAATAAACCCAGCTTCAATTAGGTCTTTTAAGGGTTGAAACGCGGCCTGGTTCACGGTTTTCAGAAACAAAGGATTTAAGGCTCAAAGTCTAACCTAACCCACCCATTCTCCGTGATGTTCTCCAGTCCTAAGTTCAACTTAACCCGAAACGAGCGTTCATCCTTTAACAGGAGTTTGAGATGATTGAGGAACCAATGATGCCTTCCAGACATGGCAGTCACTTACTTACCTTTGATTTTGGTGTCTGATCACACGACTTCGTTCTTATAATCCTTTTTTTTCGCTTCTGCTTCGCTTTTTTTGTTTCCCTAACTTTTGCTTGGACAAATTCTTTTGAATTTTATTTTGGAGTCCAGCGGGATGCCCTAATTTTTGCCTAAGTCACTTGTTTTCAAGTTGTTGACTTAGCGGGCTTTTCTTTCTTTCTTTTTTTGATTCATTTTTTTTTGAACAACTTGTGTGATCCTGAATCTTTGATTTGCGGGAGGTGATTGTGACTGCCTCATTCTTTGGTTGATGAGGGATTACCATCGTGGCATCGTCATCTCTTGACCTCTTGATGGAATACGGATAACCATTGCAGTTTTGACATTCCTCAACCTTTTAAAAGATAACCATTGTTGTATCCTTGGATGCACACTCCTGATGAATTTTGATTGCTCGTTCAGGTTAATTGAACGCTACCCTGCCCCTGGGTTAAATGTGAGTTTCTTTTTATAGAAAAGAAACTCCTACTTCAAGGCTCAAAGGGGTTAAAGAGGGTCCATCTCCCTTATATCTCCCGTGTTTGGGGATTCGAAACAATGCCTGTACATCCTCAGCGGGGTTTTATTCAAAAGCACACAATTAGAGATTTTGCGTTTTTATCATTTTTCATCATTCTCCTTTTGATGTTTTTTTTGCTTAATCAAGAGTTTGATATCGATAGACAGAAAGATATGAGTGAACACGAATGGATTGATTCGAAACTAGCATATGCAGTGCATTTTTATTTTTATTAAAAACAAACAAGTTTTACATGGAAGAAACATTTAACAAAACAAGGAAATTTACAAATGAAAATGCTGAAATGAATTGATGATTGCCATTGTTGAGGCTTGACTCCGTCTGGACTTGTTGATCTTGACTACTTTTTTCAGTTCCTTCTAAACTCTTCAGATTACTTCAAAAGAAAACTACAACAAAGTCACCCAGGGTTTGTAATTTTTTGCCTCACTTTAGGGATTCGAGCAATGCGAGTGATGCAATGCTCAAGATAAGAGTACGTCTTGCTTATCCCTCGTGCGGGAGCCCCAAGAACCTTTCAATTTATGTGAAGACCATTTGGAGTGAATGATATCGCTTTGGAGTCAATGAGATCTTGAACTTTGTGCTTCAAAATATTACAATCCTCAGTTGAATGTCCGGATGCCCCAGAATGGTACTCACACTTGGCACTTAAGTCATATCCTTGTGGAATCGGTGTTGGAGGGGGCTTAGACTCCCTTAATTGGACCAAGGAATAATTGAGTAAACGAGAGAGTAGTTGACTATAGGTCATAGGAATCGGTTCAATCTTTCTCGGGAGTCTTCTCGGCCTTTGTGGACCTTGTTGTTGGTAATTTTGGTGATAGTTAAGAGCATGAACCTGAGGATAAGCTGGGACTTCCTCTTCTCCACTCTCCGAAACTGCATCTGTTTCACTTTTCTCTTCTTCTGTGAATTCGGAAACGTTAGTAATATCCTGGATTTTACCCATCCTTAAGGCGTTTTTAATTCGTTCTCCTACGACAACCAAATTTGAAAATTTGGAGGAGGCACATCCAATCATCATGTTCAGATAAAGATCTTTCAGAGTATTCATGAACATGTCTACAAGCTCTCGTTCCAAGAGTGGAGGTTGGACTCTGGAAGCTAATTCTCTCCATCTCTGTGCATACTCTTTAAAAGACTCATCAACCTTCTGAGTTGAACTTTGGAGTTGTAGTCTAGTAAGAGCCATGTCACTGTTGTACTTGTAATGCTTGAAAAAAGCCTCTGCTAGTTCATCCCAAGTGCGAACATGGGTTCGTTCAAGTCGTGTATACCACTCAAGGGATGCCCCACTTAGGCTATCCTGAAAGAAATGCATTAGAAGCTTATCATTTTCTACATATGGAGCCATCTTGTTGCAAAATGCCTTGATGTGACTCATCGGACAAGTGGTACCCTTGTATTTCTCAAAACTGGGGACTTTGAACTTAGCGGGAATCTTGATATCGGGCACTAGGCACAAATCAATAGCATTTAAACCAGAGGAGCTTCGACCTTCTAAAGCATTCAATCTTGCTTCCAGGAGATGGAATTTTCTCTCATTTTCCTCGATCGGGAACTTGAAAGCTTCAAATTCAAAATTGTTCTCATGATGTGAGTCCTCCTTGTTAGGAACTTCCACGGGCACAGCTTTTGGCCCCCCATTAGCAACAGTAGTCGGAATACCATTAGTCAACTTAGAAACACTTTGTCTGAGCTCTTCTTGCCCCTGAACAACATCATGGAGGGTCTCCAAAGGTTGGGTCATCCTCTCTCCCATAGCATCCATGTCCTTACGAAGTGCAACCTGATTTTGTTCAAGATGGTCCATGATTATCCTCTGATTAATCTTTGTATGGTACAGATGTAGGGAAATCAATTTCGTTGATGAAGCAGAAATCTGTTGAAAGGGACCCCAATAAGCTTCTGAGAGAACTATGGAATGCATGATGGTATGAATGCAATGTTTCATTTCCAAGGGATCCTAAAATCCTTTCACACACTTTTGTTTTGTTCTTTTTTTTAAATCAAAGCATCTTTTGTATAGAATATCTTTTCTTTTTTTTTTAATTTCTTTTTTTCCCTTTTTTTTTTTTTGGAAATAGACTTTAGGATCCCCCACAAATGAAGTGGATAAAGCAATGATGTTATGCAATGCAAAAACAATGGGATCAAGGTCCAAATAATCTTAGAAACCACTGTACAATCCTCTGAATAACTGATGTAGGTCGAATGCCGCAGGATCAAAGGTTCGACGCCTTTTTGAATACCAGAATACCAAGCGCCATGAGAGCGGACCAAATAAAGGTCCGACCTCAAATATGAAGAGCCAAAGGTATGTAGGAGTCAAGGTTTCCTGTCCCACCCCAATCTCACAGGTATGTAATCTAGACACGGACAAGTGGTCCCTAATGGTCACCAGGGTCTATAGTTCCCATGGGGTACAAAGTGTTTGAGGCAACAAGCGTGCCAGACACAGTGTTCCATGAAAGAACCTCGCCCAGTTGTGGTACCCCATGTCAAACTCGATCATAGCAAGAGCTACGGGAGTCAACATGAGCATCCACGCTAATCCTACGTGTCACTGGCCTGGGTAGTGGGCCTTTTACCTCACACAAACCCCCCACCTGCAAAACAAAGCAGAAAAATATGTGGCCCCCATGGGGACCCATAATATAGTCCAGATGCATGCGGAAAGTAAACATGATATGCAAACATATATACATGATATGCAAACATATACACAAAATGTAAACACATAAACGAATAAATAAACACCCAATAAAAGAAACAAACAAAGGCTAGGATCGACTTGCTTAGGTAATCCCCAGCAGAGTCGCCAGTTGTCGCACGCTCGCGAAAATGAACAGAGTCGCCACCAATATATTTATCCCATAAGGGAAAGGAATATCAGAAAACCTAACAAAGGAAGGAATAGGGTCTTGCGACCAGAGAATCTAGGTACGGGAGTCGGTTACGCAAGGGGAAGGTATTAGCACCCCTTGCGCCCATCGTACTCGATGGTATCCTCCTATGTTTGTTTCTATCTAAAGGGTGTGTACTATGTCTATGTCTACATGCAAATGAATGCAAAAGAAATACGGGGAAAAGAAGGAATATTTACAAGTGTGCTCGTTCAAGCCCCGCGACTTGATGCCTACGTATCCTTTTCAGGAATCAGAGCGCCGTAGTTCGGCTCCATAGTTTTGTTTGTTTTTGTGTTTTTTAGTTGGGCGGAGTTAACGCTCGCGCTCTTGCATAAGGGGACAACCTAGGATGCAATGGAACGGAGATAACAATGCCCTTAAGAAAGGAGAGAAAGAGAGAGAGTTTGAGTGTTTCGAGGAAATCCCTAAGGCAAGGGAAACTCGAGTTACTCTTTGGTTTGTGTCTTTTAGAATTTGGGAACTTACGCCCGAATGGTTCCCTAAAGCAAGGGAGATCCAAGCACTCGAATGATTCCCTAAAGCAAGGGATATTCAAGCTTCCATTCCCTTTTTAATGATTTTCACTTTTTTTATTAAGGTTTTTTAAGTGTTTTCTTGGTATTTTTTAAGGGATTTTATTTGAATATTCATTAGATGTTTTATGTTGTAAAAGAAAAGAAACTAGCCTATGTATGAAGGGAATTTCTACCTAATGTTATCATGGTTTCAACCTAAGGTTAGGAATAGAAGAACGTGAAAATAAAGATCACAATTACAAGCAAAAGTCAAGTAATACAATGGTACAAAATTGGTAAAAAGCATGAAATGAAACAAGTCAAAATATAGTACAGAATTTAACTAAAATACTACTATTTTTTATGACCTTTTTAATGAGAAAATTTTATCAATTAACGACTAAAAGAGACTACAATTAAACTCTAAAAAAACTAAAGTCTATCAAGTTTTATTGATTATATTATCTCTTTTTATTACCTAGAAAAATGAAGTGAAAAAAAACCTAAAATCTAAAGAACTAAATGGGCTCAGAGGGGGTGCATGTTGATTTTAGTGGTGTAGAAAGCATGGGCGCAGGCCTGGTCCAGAGTTAGCCCAAGGAGGTTTTTATTTCATATTTTTTGTAAAAGAAAGGATGCGTGGGCCCAGGGGAGGGTGTAATCAGTAACAGACCCAGAATGATTTTTGTTATAGTTTTTGTTCAGCCAAAACATGCATGGGCCAGAATGGGGGTGCATATTGGAATTTCGTTCAGGCCCAAGGGTATACAGATTTCAATTCTTGCCAAAAAGTTGTGGCATGATGGACCAGAATGGGGTGTGAAGAGAAACTTAGGCCCAAAGCTTGTTTGCAGATTATGTTTCTGATCCATTTTTATTCAGATTTTTATTTGGTTCAATTTTATTAAAAAGAAAAAACAATTAATTAAAAGAAAGAAAAACGGAATTGGGAACTTAGGGTTCGTTATCAGACTCTTCAGCTCAAAACGAAAAAAACAAACTCTCCTCCCTCTACCTCTCGACTAACGCGGCGGCGACTACGGTTCTCCGTTCCGATCGGAGCTTACTCCGCCGTCTCGTCTCGGTCTCGTCTCTTTCACTTTCTATTCAAACCTATTACATCTAATCATTCTAGATTGAAGCCAAAAGACCTAAATCGCAAGAAAATCTCAGTGCCATAGATTACACGTTTGAATGCACACGATAATGCTACATGAAGATGCAAAAGAGATAGAGGATGAAGATCGAACCAGTTTCACGGCGTACCTACCGGAGACGAGTCCGACACTTCTTTGACCGCGAACACAAAGAAATAGAATCCGGAGGATAAGCGTTGGAGGCTCAGGTATGCACGTTCTTGTCTCGCTCTTGCTTGTGATTCTGTCAGCTTCTTCTTCTTCTACTCTTTTTTATTCTTCGGTTTTCTTCGTCGCCGCACGCGGTTGTTCTCGTTGAGTATAGTAGAGCAGAGGCTTATGCCGAGAGAGTGTGGATTGATGACGGTTAAGCTCGATTGAACGGAGCTTCAGAGGTTGAAGCTCCTTCAATGGTGAACGGAGCGTTTGGTAAGGGTGAGGGAGATGAAGATGGAGGGAATATTGAAGGAATTCTGAGATGGGAGAATGAGAGTGAAGAATGATAGGTTGAAGATTATGGTGTGTGGCTGATGAATGGTGAAGGAGCAGAAGAAAAAATGGTGGAGAATGAGTGTCGGAGAGTGATGAATGATGGGAGAGGTTCGGTTATATAGTTGATGAGGGAGGAAATCAGTTATGGCTTGATTAATCTGAGCCGCTGAATTGAAGTAGCAGGTTAGGGATTAAGGGTGATGATTGAATCAGTTAGGAGTTTGTTATGGGGGTATTTTGATTCAGTTATAGGTTCTGTTGAAAGTTAGTTATTAGTTTGGATTCAGTTGAGTTAGTTACAATTCTGTTATGGTAACTGGGAACTTGAGTGAAGACTGAAAGTTAGTTGGATAGGTTTTTGAAGGTTGGGAAATTCTGTTATCTCTGTTAAATGAGGTTAAGAAAATGGTTATTGGTAGTTTTGAAAGTTTGTTATTTTCCTGTTATTGACATTTGGCTACAAATTCAGTTAGTGAGAAGTTTCAAAACAGTTGGTAGAAGTTTGGGTTCTATTGACTCTGTTGGTTGTTTTTCTGGGCTTTAATAGAAATTTGTTTCTTTGTGTTGGATGCAGGCTGCTTACTTTGACTGGAAACGTTTTATGGCTGAACTGATTTCGTGTCGAATGCGGGGCTGCAGTTCGGATTGGTTAAGAGTTCGAAGTACTAAAAACAATTGGGAATGTCAGACTTTGTTTGAACAGGCCTGGTGCTTTTACTTTGGACTGATGCAGTGTTTTCATGTTGTAGGGATGTCATCTTGCAGGTGCTGTTTCAAACTTGGTCTGATACGAATGACGATTCCTGATGATCAAATTATTCCGTGACAAGTTACCCAAGCGTGACACTGAGGTATGATTAGAGGTTATGGAGTTTGAACCTACAGCGCACTGATGTGCAAGGTAATTCAATGCCCTGTCGCTATATCGTTTCGGTTTGATCTGAAGTAGACTTGAAATCCACTTATTGCTGATGCCGAGTGTAGCATTCGAACGGATGATTATCCGATGCAATAGGAAAATTATTTTCTTTGTATATCATGAGGATGCTTGGTATGGTAGCAACTTATAGCCTTTCTGTAATATGAATTTGAATTGGATTCAATATGCTGTAGGATGTGTGGTAACATATATGTATGTTTCAGGCCTGTTGTGGAATCATGGTGCTTAACTGTCGCAGGAATCGGATTCGTAGCAGCCGTTTATGGATGATGGATCATGGCGTGAAGTTGGGCATAGCTTGGTCTAAGGTTAGAAACCTGGGTTGGGGTCATGTGACATGTTAGTTTTAGAAATTGTTAGGAGTGGTTATTGAAGATCAGGAGCTGTTAGTAACACTTTGGTATGTCATAGTGAACTTTTCTCTTCTCGTACGGAATGAAATTTTGGTGAATATTGGTTGAAATGATGAAGGTTTGGACACTGTATAGGTTATTGAATTTTCTACTGCAGGTTAATTGGATCGATTTTGAACTGACACTATGGTTTATTAAAACAGTCTCTGGAACTTGTATGTAGTGGTTTGAAAATTTGGATAGTCGAATGCAAATCGTTTTCTTCTTTTTGACCGAGCTGTTGTTATATGACTATATCTTTATTTGAATGTCGAACCGGTTTTTGCTTGTTTATGTGGGGCTGAGATGATGATGTGTGTTCTGGTATTTGTGTATGCTGCAGGGTTGTTAGTAGAATTCTTGTGGTGAATGTTGACATGTATGCTTGATATATTTGATTTGTTTTGGAATGATGATGTATGGACTGTTATGTGAAGCTAGGTATGGTTTGCAGGTTTTATGTGAAATTTTCTTCTTGACTGTTTTTTTTGTGTAGTATGGTTTAGTTTGAATGTGAAATGGTTTTGTGGATTGATTGCAGATGGTTTGAAGTTGGCAAGCTTGAAGATGGGGCAAGAATGGAAGTGAGACCGGATTGCAGGAACGGATTTAGAACAGACTTTTTATTTAAAAGTGTAATACTCTGTAATGTGTAATGATAAAGTGATGTAGTGTAATGAGTGGATATCAAAATGGTCCCCGTTTTTCTTTAATAATTTAATTTGTTGTATAGTTTTCTATGTATTGGTATGGATGTATTGAATATGTATCAAACACGGACATGGGGTAATGGATGAATACTGTGATGAAGTTCTTTTCTTACACAGAATGTAAATCTTATTCTCTTCCTTTCCGCTTTTTGTAATAGCTTCTAGTGATGACTTTTCTTGAGTTTCGAGTGACACTATCCATGTAATTCAACAATTTTATGTCTGAAAAGAACTCCCTCCATCTGTACAAATTGAATTCCAACTCTCCATTCATTTGAACCTCATGCAAGATTTTGAATGAATTATGAAATAAGATGAAAACCTTTAAAGTTTAATTTGGGTTTTTGGTCAAAAAGTCAACTGTTCCTTGTTGACTTTGACCAAAATCAACGCTTTATCATCTAGCTTTCAAAGTTGAAATGATCCGCCCAAGTAACATAGAAACTCCAATTCTTGCATATAAATCCAAGTGAGTGACTTGCAACCCAAATGATAATCTGGTCCACTCCTTAATTGATGTACATAACCCAAATGTCGAGCTTTGAACAAATTTGCATAGTGTGGAAACCTTAATCACTGTGACACCCTAGATTTTTCCACGATCATTGATCCAATGCCCCAGGTGCCTTATTGATTAATGATGCATGATACGTGGTTATATGACCTAATGGGAGGTATGTATATGAGATTATGAAATGAAAAATCTAAGCCAGTTAAAATAATTTAGGGGTAGGACAAATTTGGGTATGACAAGCGTCACACAATCTTTAAGTATTTTCCGACTCCAGAATTATTAATATACTTGTACACCACTATTCGTCTTGTCCCAACCAAGGTCCTTATCTTAGCAAAATACCTCAACAACATTCATAACTCGCGGTTTTACTCTAGATCCCTTAACATTTTTCGCGTCCAAATATGATTCCACTCGGAATCTCAACCAAGTCTTCCCCACATCAATTTGGTTATAGGAATTCTTTACAATCTTTCTTTTATGCATGCTGCTACTGCGGTTTCGCTGGCACGACTTCACTCTCTCTAAAAGTTTATTTCTCCTTCACTACTACTTCACTTTTCATTAAAAGCCGTCGATACTCAAATTATCTTTAATACCGAAAATCTCGTTCCCTCAAATTTACTGCCAACAACATGTTCTACTTAACTTTGTTTCAAACAATTGCGGTAATAACCGGCCCTATTCAACAAGCTTCATGCTTCCATAATCTACTTTGGAATATCTCCCTATGAATCACCTCTACTATATTTATAACACTTCCATTAGGTAGAACATAATTCCACCCTCTTCATAGGCTCAAACGACACATCAATCTGATACTCGGAACTCAAGATATGAATTTTCCGACGTTATCCAAAAATGTCAACTCTGATGTCTTATTGTGACATACCTTACAACATCATTTAAACCCGAATGTTCCTTGTATAATCACTAACATTTTAAATCCATACTTATCTCTTTGAGTGTCTGATTCTGACTCGCTATTCAAAAACACTCCAACAACACCGACAACTTCGGCAATGACTCGCATGGATCTCACGACAAAATCTTCATCAATTTTCGTCATCCTGACATCGCTTCTAATGTTTCCATCCTACACAAGGTTACTTCAACCAACAATTTCGCAATCAATTAGCAGCGGCGAAGCTTCGCAACTTTATAGGTTCCATCTTTTGAGATCATCTTATTCACTCGGCAATCCATAACATAAGAAATCTACGCTTCATTCGTAGATTGATAACCGTCACCATGCCTCTCATCCTTCGAGAAGTAGCCATCCACAATGTCAAATTATTCTCCATCAAGGTACTGCAACTCGATTAACAACGAAACCTTGAATCCATGTCTTCTCCGGATTCGGGAAACAACGAAACTTCAACGTTACTTGCACTATCTCCATTAGCAGTACACTGAACCAACTTCGTACAACATAACATATCCGAGAAGCAAAGCTTCTCCACCATATTGCTCAAACTAACTCCTGCAACAAACGATTATAAAAAAAACAAGTACCGACACTGTTCCACACTCATGTCACATACTAAGGGATAACACATTGATAGTATTCAACTGTCACTTAACTCAACTGACTCGACAACTTGGCCGGACGGGCCGACCTGCTCTGATACCACTACTGTTACACCCCAATTTACCCTGTAGAAAATTATGAAAATCAGAGTAGTTCTTTTCCAATTTATAAATATGAAATTAGGATGTCAAACGTCACATTAAATCATACATCACAAAATAAATTCTCATTTTAATAAAACAGATACGTGACACCGATATTCGGAAGAACTAAAGTATACTTCGTAAATATTAAACTTCACAATTTCATACACAGCAGAAATTATTCATGTTCATGTTATCAAAACAATGTGCACATAAATACATTACGAATAAACGTTCATCCCATCCAGAGTGTTACATATCAGAGCAAGACCGACTCAACATAAGCAACGGAAGATTAACATCTTCCAAGCTATTCTGAAAGCGTGTAACGCCCGAAAATTAGATTATTCGCTTAATCTAGACGTTCAGAGTGTTTAGTGAAGTTTTCGTATTTTGAGACGATTTAGTCGGTATTAGTTCGGGATAGTGGATTGATATTTAATCAAGAGTTTTGATATTTTCAGTATTAGAAATATTATTGGAATAATATTTGAAGTTTTGGGAATTTTCTAAGTAAGTAAGATTAGACCGGAAATATGATATATTGGTCGAATTTGGATTGTCGGTGTTATTTTAAGAGGCCTATTTGAATTTATTAAGTTAAAATTTGGATTTTAGTCGGACGGTCGAAGAATAATATTATTTACAAGTCGGAATTTATTATATTGTTTGAATAATAAAAGTGATATTTTGATTTAATTGGAGTTATTTATTTTATTGGGCCTAAATTGGTTTATGGAGAATAATAAAGAAGAGTTGTTATATGTTAAGCCCAATTGGAATATTAAATAGGGTTTTAGAGATTGAGATGAGTGTTCTCATTTGGGAGAAAACAAGAGTAGAAGAGAAGGAGGTTATGTCTTGAAGGGGAGACTAGAATCTTGGAGGTTTCCATCCATGGTGTCAAATTGGAGATGCAATTGGAGACTCATAGAGTTGCCATCAAATGAATAAGGTAAGGGTGGGATTCTCTTCCTATAATGGGGCTCATGAACGGTTGTATGTGGGGAATTTGGTGTGTAAATTTATTGCATTTGCTGTGCTGAATCTGTTTATTATTGTTGTTTGAAATTGCTGTGTTAACTTGTTTTCCGGAAATTGAAAACTGTGACTCTACCGTTGCTGTTTATTGTTGTTCGTGCTAATTGTTGTATGATTTTGTTGGTTGCTATCATTAAACGTGAGGCTGAAATTCAATGTGAGCCATGACGACGGTAGCCACACAAGTGACGACCGTCACTCGTACTATGCAGGCATGTGAATTAAGACGGACGACATATTTTCTTTGTCTTTACTTTGCTTTTTCATAACTTATATACATATATGTAACTTATATGTAATAATATAATATGATAAGTTATAAAATAAGGTATATAATTAAAATAGTAAAAAAATATAGTATTTGACAATTATGGAACTTTATGAAATACAAAACAATTCCGTTTGTTCGAAATAGCCGAATTAAGCGGTATAATTAGTTTTGATGACGTTGTGATGACTTTGTTAATATTTGAAGTTATATGTTTTTCGTGATATACCGAAGCATGATGGTATCGTGATGATTTTGTTTCTTTATGAAGATGAAAGATTATTTGTGACGTTGAATTACCTCTAGTAATTGGTAATTATCAGTGGTGTAGGCGTATGCCTTGCAGTGACGTGTGATTGTGATGAGTATGTTGTGTATGTCTTGTTTGTCGATTCACATTGCATATGCATACTCTGTGACGGCATGGATTGGCAAATTAGTGACGAAGGCTTATGCCTTGTGCCTCAGAATTGGGCAATTGGTGACAGGGGTTGAAGCTCCGATTGGTACCACATGCATATACATGATTCATGTCCCATGTGTCTTATGTGATTCATAGTTGTGACGTTTTGTTACTATATCGTGAATGTATATTGTGACTTGTTAAATGACGGAAGTACATGAAGATGTGAATTTCATGATTTTGTGAATAGCATGTTGATATCGATGCTTGTGAATACAATTAATTGAATATGTCTGGTGTGACTTATATGTGATATTTTGTGTTTAGATGTTTATGTGATGTTTTATGTTTAAATGTATATGTGAGGTTTTGTGACTAGATGTATGACTTATATGCTATTACGTTTTGGGATTGAAATTGTGATTTATACTTGTGATTTATATTTGTGATGTATCATGACTTGGTTTACAAAGTGAATGAAGTGTATATATGTATATATATATATATATGTTTGAAGTGAATATGAAGTTTCGTGACTTGTGGTACAATGAAAAGTACGTGAGATTTGCGAGTTGGTGAAGATATGACGTGTATGGCGATGTTTATATTTGTGATGTGATAACTATATATATCTGAATCCTAATATACAATTTATCATGCGCTCACTTATATGATTTGATATCTCACCCCTTTTTCTTGTTCGTCGTTGCCTTTATATTGGTAACGTGCAGGTGTTCGAGTATGAATATTTAGTTGTCGTTAATTGAGTCGTTCGTCACTCTGATACGTAGCACTCGGGGAAATGATTTATGATGTTTATGATGTTGTTGTCTATTGTTTTATCTTAGTTGAATAAGATGTTATTGATTCAAAGATTGAGAACTATGATTCCGCCATATTATCATAAAAGAAATTATTGTGTTTGAAAGTATTATATGTTCAGCAATTGTTTGATTGATTAAAGAAGTGCTATGTATCCGCTAAATGCGATGAAGTGGTTTTTTAATGAAGTGAATATGTGACGCCTCATTTATTTTTTGAGAAATTTTGAAACTCTGATTCTTGTACAATTGTCGGGTAGAAATGGGGTGTTACATTAGTGGTATCAGAGTAGGTAGGTCCGTCCGGCCAAGTTGTCGAGTGTGTTGAGTTTGTATGACAGTTGAATGCTGTCGTTGTTTTATCTTGTTGTACGCGACAGGTGTGTGGAACATTGTTGGTGCATATTTGTTTTGTTGCAGGAAGTAATTTGACGATAAGTGGGGGAGAAGCCTTGCTTCTCGAAGAGGTTTCTGTTGTAAGAGATAGTCTGGTATGCTGTCGACAAGCGATGGTGCAAGCGCTGTTGAGAGTTTTGGATGTTATCTAGATGTGAAGGCGACGTGAAGTTAAGAATGATTTTGGGAAGCAGAAGTTAGAGAGTTACGATGTTCAGCACGATTGAGGATTGTGAAGTTGTCGATGCGAGTAACCTTTGCATGGGATACAGATGTTTGAAAAGTGATTGAGTAATGATTTTGCAATAGACTTTATGTTGGAACTCGAAGATGCACGTAGCTTGAGTTTCAGATGTCTGATTTGAACTCCGAAGCGTCAAAACAATGACGAGACGAATTTTGTTATAAGGACGGTTATTACTGTCAATGTCTGAAGCGAGTTTGAGAAGAGCTTGTTGTTGATGATTAAGACGAGATCGAGAGATGTTCGGTATTAGGGATGACATGAGCGCCGATGACTTTTGAGGAAGAGTGAAGCAGTAATGCAAGAGACTCAGACTTTGGGGCGATTGAAGTCGCATTTGAAATACTGAGGTGGCAGAGGATATAAAAGAAAAATTGTAGACAATTTTTATCACCAATTTGACGCGAGTAGGATTTTGGTTGAGACGAGACGAATTGTGAAGTATGAGTATAAAAGTAATTTTGGAGATGGAAAGACGTTTGACGATTGTGTGATGCTAAGTGACTATGAAGCAGATTTTGTAATATGCTTGGACGTTGGTGTCTCATTGACAAGATATAACAAGTAGGAAGTTGCGGGAGTTGTGAAAAACCCAAGGTGAATCATTGGATTATGACGTGTTAATGGATTTGAGTGAAAATTCGGAGATAACGCTATTACGAAGTAACGACGGTTTATACTCCACTATGGTTGTCGAATACTAATTGACAAATTGGGGAACTCATAACCCTCAATCCATTGTTAATGGTAGATGAAAATTGTACTGAGTGTTATAGATCTGTCTTGCTATCTTAATAGTAGAGAAATAGTATTGATGTTACATCGCGAAGGTAGTCGCTCACCATTTTGTGTAACTTGATAAGAAGAATGGTTGAGTAAGAGTTTGACGAAATGAACAATTCGGAGTAGTGAGTATTGTACAAGCGAATGACGCAAGGGAAAGATTTGGAAGTAACAGTGAAACAACGATGTGAAAATGAGTATTAAGGAAAGTCTGCGTTGGATTGAAAATTTGTGCACCATACAGTTGAGGAATTTTATCAAGGCAGTGACTTAAAGAAGAATTATCAGAGTTGCGCAGCGGAAGCATTGTGTTGCACTGTTGTTATATGACTTGTAAGAAGTGAAGGACGGTATGTCAGAAGGAAGAGGATTTATCTTGATGTTTGGATTGATATGCTGTTGGAATAAATGCGATGAACCAGGATGTTGCATTGGGTCGTAGATTATTGTGAATCTGGTAAGAATAGTGATGTGTTTGGGTTCATGAGGAATCTTTGTTATAACGAAGAGGTATAGATCAAAGTGTTACCAAGCGCGATTTGGGAGATTTGAGAATTAGACACGAGGTTTGTGTTTGGGATGGTTGTGTTGGGCGAATTTTCGAGGACGAAAATATTCTATATGGGGGAGAGTTGTAACGCCCGGAAATTAGATTATTCGTTTAATCTAGACGTTCAGAGTGTTTAGTGAAGTTTTCGTATTTTGTGACGATTTAGTCGGTATTAGTTCGGGATAGCGGATTGATATTTAATCAAGAGTTTTGATATTTTCAGTATTAGAAATATTATTGGAATAATATTTGAAGTTTTGAGAATTTTCTGTGTAATTAAGATTAGACCGGAAATATGATATATTGGTCGAATTTGGATTGTCGGTGTTATTTTAAGAAGCCTATTTGAATTTATTAAGTTAAAAGTTGGATTTTAGTCGGACGGTCGAAGAATAATATTAAGTATAATATTATTTACAAGTCGGAATTTATTATATTGTTGGAATATTAATAAAAGTGATATTTTGATTTAATTAGAGTTATTTATCTTATTGGGCCTAAATTGGTTTATAGCGAATAATAAAGAAGAGTTGTTATATGTTAAGCCCAATTGGAATATAAAATAGGGTTTTAGAGATTGAGATGAGTGTTCTCATTTGGGAGAAAACAAGAGTAGAAGAGAAGGAGGCTATGTCTTGAAGGGGAGACTAGAATCTTGGAGATTTCCATCCATGGTGTCAAATTGGAGATGCAATTGGAGACTCATAGAGTTGTCATCAAATGAATAAGGTAAGGGTGAGATTCTCTTCCTATAATCGGGCTCATGAACAATTGTATGTGGGGAATTGGGTGTGTAAATTTGTTTCATTTGCTGTGCTGAATTTGTTTATTATTGTTGTTTGAAACTGCTGTGTTAACTTGTTTTCTGGAAATTGAAAACTGTGACTCTATCGTTGCTGTTTATTGTTGTTCGTGCTAATTGTTGTATGATTCTGTTGGTTGATATCATTAAACATGAGGCTGAAATTCAATGTGAGCCATGACGATGGTAGCCACACAAGTGATGATCGTCACTCGTACTATGCAGGCATGTGAATTAAGACGGACAACATATTGTCTTTGTCTTTGCTTTGCTTTTTCATAACTTATATACATATATGTAACATATATGTAATAATATAATATGATAAGTTATAAAATAAGGTATATAATTAAAACAATAAAAAAATATAGTATGCGACAATTATGAAACTTTATGAAATACAAAACAACGCCGTTTGATCGAAATAGCCGAATTAAGCGGTATAATTAGTTGTCTGGAATTTGATGAAAATCTACGTGCTAGCTAAATTTAATTAGTACATTTATGTGGTGGTGTTATTTTGTCGAAATTGTGATATTAATCGGTCGATTAAATTAATGGTTGAATTAATCTCAATTAGTCTATTTAATTGAAAAACACTTAGACTTAGATTAATTATTCGGTTTGTTGGTAAATAACGGTATCTTGAGAATTTAATTGAACGAATCGAATAATCAGTAAAGATTAAATTTGTATCCGAACTAACCGGTTGAGGTATGTTTTTGTGACTTGAGAGTATAACCTGAAAATTCGTAAAGTCATGAATATTAAGGATTTAACTAGAAATTAGATAATCGGTAGTGACGTAGGGTATATTTGATTAATTTGATAATATTAGGTGAATGATTTTGGTTAGTTGATAGTGGATTAGTCAGTTAATAAATCGACTAATTTATAGAGAATTATGAGACTAATGTGAATTGACTTAATGTGTTGACTTGTTGTGATATACCGAAACATGATGATGACGTTGTGATGACTTTGTTAATATTTGAAGTTATATGTTTGTCGTGATATACCGAAGCATGATGATATCGTGATGATTTTGTCTCTATGTGATGATGAAAGATTAGTTGTGACGTTGAATTACCTCTAATAATTGGTAATTATCAGTGATGTAGGCATATGCCTCGCAGTGACGGGTGATTGTGATGAGTATGTTGTGTATGTCTTGTTTGTCGATTCACATTGCATATGCATACTTTGTGACGGCCTGGATTGGCAAATTAGTGACGAAGGCTTATGCCTTGTGCCTTAAAATTGGGCAATTGGTGACGGGGACTGAAGCTCCAATTGGTACCACATGCATATACATGAGTCATGTCCCATGTGTCTTATGTGATTCATAGTTGTGACGTTTTGTGAATATATCGTGAATGTATATTGTGACTTGTTAAATGACGGAAGTACGTGAAGATGTGAATTTGATGATTTTAAGAATAGTATGTTGATATCGATGCTTGTGAATACAATTAATTGAATATGTCTTGTGTGACTTATATGTGATATTTTGTGTTTAGATGTTTATGTGATGTTTTATGTTTAGATGTATATGTGAGGTTTTGTGACTAGATGTATGACTTATATGCTATGACGTTTTGGGATTGAAATTTGATGATTTTAAGAATAGTATGTTGATATCGATGCTTGTGAATACAATTAATTGAATATGTCTTGTGTGACTTATATGTGATATATTGTGTTTAGATGTTTATGTGATGTTTTATGTTTAGATGTATCTGTGAGGTTTTGTGACTAGATGTATGACTTATATGCTATGACGTTTTGGGATTGAAATTGTGATTTATATTTGTGATGTATCATGAAGTATATATATATATATATATATATATATATATATATATATATATATATATATATATATATATATATATTATGGTACGATGAAAATTACGTGAGATTTGCGAGTTGGTGAAGATATGACGTGTATGGCGGTATTAATACTTGTGATGTGATAACTATATATATCTGAATCCTAATATATAATTTATCATGCGGTCACTTATATGATTTGATATCTCACCCTTTCTCTTGTTCGCCGTTGCCCTTATATTGGTAACATGCAGGTGTTCGAGTATGAAGATTTAGTTGTCGTTAATTGAGTTGGTCGTCACTCTGATACGTAGCACTTGGGGAAATGATTTATGATGTTTATGATGTTGTTGTCTATTATTTTATCTTAGCTGAATAAGATGTTATTGATTCAAAGATTGAGAACTATGATTCCGCCATGTTTTCATAAAAGAAATTATTTTGTTTGAAAGTATTATATGTTGAGCAATTGTTTGATTGATTAAAGAAGTGCTATGTATCCGCTAAATGCGATGAAGTGATTTGTTAATGAAGTGCATATGTGACGCCTCATTTATTTGTTGAGAAATTTTGAAACTCTGATTCTTGTACAATTGTCGTGTAGAAATGGGGTGTTACAAAGTTCACTAATCTTCTTAACCTGCACGTTACCAACATAGGGGTAACATTCAAACATAAGGGGTGATATATCGAACCACATAAATAGGAGTATGATAAACAATATACATTAGAGTTTGAGTATCATAAAATCACTACTTCACAGTATTAACATTGCAATTCACGTCAAATACATCATACTTCAAGTCAAATACATCATATACATTCATAAAATCACGTCACAACACTTCACAATGAAATTGGACTTATGCAAAACAAAATGCGACACTAATAATGCACATGCATGTGGTACCCAGGGCTTCAGCCCCTAATGCCAATGAATGTCTTGGGAAGGTTCTTGGGAAGACTACCTAAAAAGGTTCTTGGGAAGGACAATGAATGTCTTAGAAAAGACTACCTAGAAAGGTTATTAGAAAAATAATGTCTTAAAGAAGACCACCTAGAGAGGTTCCTGGAAAGGATGACAATTCGTCTTAAATAAGACTGCCTGGAGAGGTTCCTAGAAGGGATCATAAGAATTGTCTTAAAGAAGACTACCTAAAAAAGGTGTGGTGTAATGTATCAACCAATGTATGTAATGCATGATTTATATGTATTTGCATGATGCTCCTGTCATACCCCAAAATTTGCTCATCACATTTTAAGATATCTTGGATCAAGCAGTCTCCTCAGGCTCATATGATATCCAATTGCAAGCATGTTCACTCTCCTCCTAAATAATAAGGACCAAAACTAGGTTTTGTTTCTTTCCAAGAAAAATCAACTTCTGATACCTCAAGTGGATTCCATGGTCCTTCATATTATTCAAAGTATCCTCATTCCAAGTATCAAGCCCTGATTTAAAAGATTGCTCACTCGATGGCCCAAACGATCAATAATCGACTGGTTGACCTAAAAGTCAAACTATGGTCAAATCACATTCAAAGTTCCTGATTTTTGGCCAAAATCCTAATTTTGAAGTATCATTCATCATTTGATCAAGATTTGATCATGATTTATCAAGAAAAGCTCCAAAATCGTCAAAAGCCTAAGTTGCTAAGTTAGGGTTTTAAGGAGAAAGTCAACCTAACTTTGACCAGCCATATCTCTCTCATACTTTCTCAAATTCTTCAACCAAAGCTCATTCTCAAGGAAATTTGATTCCCTACAACTTTATTGTTGAGCCCAAGGTCAAGAAATGCTTCCGCATAAGAGATATGAGCCAATACATTACAGGTCCTTCTAAAAGATCGCAAAAAGCTGTTTTTTTTGTCAGGAGCCATATCATCAAGATAAAATCTCCAAATGCAAAATATGTTCCAAAGTGGCTTGTAGAAGACATCTTGGGCTTTCCAAAAAGTCCTAAAACACCTTCATATGATAAATATTGAGTGAGTTAGGGCTTGCACAAGTTGGGAGATTTTGAGGAAATGCACAAAAGGCAAAGTGGAGAATTTTGGATATTTGGACTAATGGGCCTCAGTTTTGGATTCTAATCACTTATATGATCCATAAAAGGGCCTATGAAGTCATCCTTATATTTTTGGAATTTTTATTTCTATTTATTTGAATTTTATTCATTCAAATAGTAAATAAATCAATTAAAATACCAAAAATATTGAAAAAAAATCACGGGGCTTTATCTTGAATCATAAAAAAGCTCAAGAAACACCATGAGGACCAGGGAATTTTGTTGGGGCATGGTCTTGATTTTATTTTTATTTATTTTTGATTTTTATTCAATTTAAATCAAGATAAAATAAAAATAAATATCAAACTTTGTGTGATTTAATTTTTCCAATCAAAGATTAGTCTTGGGGCTCAAGAATATCAAATATACTTGATTGAAGAAAGATTGAAGCAAATATGGCAATATTTCATGTAACTTCCAATCAAATTATTATCAATCTCTTCTCTCACCAATCTCTTCATTTTATTTCCCAACGCTTGCCCTAATTCATTCACATATATAAGCAAAGCATCACAGACCTAAAGGACACAAATTAGAAGCCTTAAGAAAGCCCTTCAAAACTCTTAAAAAATCAAGGAAGCTAGGGCAAGCAAGAATTATTGTTGCAGCATCTTTCCATCCAAACCAATTACACCAATCTCTTTCTTGAGTGTCCAAAGGTAAGAATAACCCAAGGTTTGAGTTCCATAACACGTGATTATCTATCTTGTGTTTGTTCATATTCATGCATGTTTCTTGAATTTGTATGTCCTAATTCATCGCGTTTCAATGAGATTTAGTGACCCGACTGAGCTCATGGCATGTATTAGAGAGGGTGTGGACCTTTAAATCGAAGCCCTAACGCATAGAACAAGGATCACCATGGCTATGACATAAGGAAAGATGCTCTTCGTTTTCATGTTTTTAAGATTCTTAAGCCAAAACGAGTTCCATATTCGTGATCAGGAATCCTTTTTAATACGATCTAGGCTGTAGCTTTTTTTTTCGATCGTTTTTTTTTTGCAGTTTGTGTGTGTGCAGGTTTAGCTAGGGGACTATCGTAGCGAGATCCGCAACAAAATTGAATCCAAACCGTAGCAAAAAACAATCCATGGAATGTAGGAAACAATGAACAGTATAGCAGGTCCTGATGCGCACGTGTTGGTTTTTCGTTGGCCGGTCAAATTTTTTTTTCTTCTCTCTTCCTATGATTGGCCGTCAACGCATCTGTGACCCCGCCTTTGACTGGAATTTTGAACTTTCCATTAAAATTTATTAACATATTAATTGTTTTCTTTTCCACTTACTAACGCCAAATCGTGTGCAGCATAGATGGCAGCGTATTCTTAGGCATTCAACATGGGGCCTGTTCGATCCCCATCTCCAACATTTTATTTTTAACAACATATTTGTTTTAGATCTTGTGCATTCAGCTTCTACACGCCTATGGTATGCCCTCAGAGACTTGCCACTTGATACGCAGGAGAATAGATCTGATGGACCAGCAAGCGCTTCTCCACCATAGACCCTCAGCACTCAACCACACCTAATCAAAGCTGAGTTTTTACTAATTCTTTTTTATTTTTAATTACAAGAATACTATTATTTTAATTATCTTATTTGCTTTTTTATTATAATTATAATTATTTATTTATTTATTTATCTTAATAAATTATTTTTTTATAGTAAAATTTTAACCATCACATTTTAATCGGGAACCCGATTGTTTCCACAAATTTATCAATAATTGTTTCTTATTTTTGTACATACTTTTAAACCATAAATTAATTTGGTTGAAAATCAACAATTAAATTTTTTAGGTTTGTTAACCTCGATCCATTTATAAACCCTAGTAGCCTAAGGTTTATTGGTAGGTGTTGCCTATTAACCCTGGTTAACTTACCCCCCATTTGGGGTTTTGCCTGTTCATTTGTTTGCCTAAATTGTTACAATTTTAATTTTTGATATGTTACATTATAATTTTTGAAATCTTTAATGCACTAACATTTTTTTTCTTTGTGCCCAATTTTTCAGTGTTAATTAACGATCTTTCAGCCATGCGCCTCGCCATGCCATTCGAAAAGCTAAGTTCTAATTCTTTTTTTTTAAACATCATTTTATTTTTAATTTTTTCCTTATAGGTTAAATTAGGATTTACTTCACCTGTTAATGAATTCCTCCTACACTCACCCCTATTATTTTTCTTTTAATTTTCAAAGTCAATCGAGGGTTCGAGAAGATCAAAGCGTTCAAAGATGTTCAAAACTAATTATTGATCCCTCTTATTTTCTGTCTTTTATTTCCCTTTCCCCGCAGGTGTTTATTGTAATAGCGTAGGACCTTTATTTTTCTGCCTTTAATTTACGCAATTTTAAATTGTGTGGTTAGTAATCTTAGGGAGTGCAAGCCTTGAACTGAATTAGATCACTAATTACAAGATAACAATATCTGAATCAACCACCTGATTGTGCCACACACACACCTATAGGGTAACCCCTCTTGTTGCCTGTTGCCTTATTATCTGTTGCCTCTAATTATACTAAATAATAGTCAAGTCCCTCGATTCCGAGGATACCTAAAGCAAGGTTGCCTAAAGAATTGAAAATCATCTAGTCCCTTAAAGTTGCCTCGGTAAAAGAAGATTGCCCCATTGCTAAGGTATCCTCGCATGATGCCTGAAAAGATTAATGACTATTTTACCCTTCCCTTGTACTCTTTGCCCTCTATATGGTAGGGAGAGTCTTACGGAGAATGATACTTTTCTCGATGACCCTTAATTTCCAACTAAAAGATTTCCTTCCCTCTCATGGTATGGATAGACCCTTTCACCCTGAAAAGCTAAAAGAACCAATTTCAAAACTTAGGGTAGTTGCTACTAATTGCTTGCTCTAAATTCCGAGCCTTTTTCCCACTCTTTTCAAAATCAAATTCAAAAAGAATACGCTTATTTACAAGCTAAAGTTCATCTTCGAAATCTTTTCTTATTCACACACGACACTTCAAACATTTCAAACAATTCAAAAGTGAGCTAAGAAATTAAGAGCCCATGCAAAACCATGGATGAAAGGGTGCCTTACACCTTCCCTTTGTATAAATTACCCCCCGAACTCAGTTTTCTTTTAAAAAGGTTTTTTTCTGTTCTTTTAGCCTTTCTATAATTTGGATAAAATAAAAGTCGGTGGCGACTCTTGCTTACCGTACATTTCGAATAAAAGTTAGTTCACCGTAATACAGAACTGGCGACTCTGCTGGGGATGCTTTCGAACAAAAGAGGGGTTACCTTAAAAGCTTAGGATACACTTTAAACTGTTTGTATTGTTTGCTTTGTATCTGTGGGCCTGTTTGGGTTTTATTGTGTGAAAGATCCTAACCCGGATCTGAGTACCTTAGGTAAATGGCATGAGACCAAGGAGACTGCACAATGTATACTGATGTGGTTGATATGGTGGCCATTGTTAGTGTGACACATTGGTTTGTCCTGGCGTTCCTTGGGATCCGACTTGAGGAAACACTTGGCTGCTTGGTGTCATTAAGCACTAATTTGCCCTTAGAACCCTAGTTGAACTTGACTTCGGCCTATAAGAAAGTAGCGAGGTGGCTGGCTTTGGTTCCAACTGAAGTTGGTTGATACTCGAAGCTACACTCATATGGACTGGACTTTCGGGACCTTTTCGTTCGATGATTCGATTGCCGAACTGAAATAAGCGCCTTCGAGAAAGGTCAATGATATGAGCTCCCTAGAACCCGATCTTTATATAGGACAGGTTGAACCAACTAAACTTCAGTGGGGAGGGTACTTACCTACGGACTTCATGCAAGCCTTTAAACCTAAGTACACTTGTGTGACTTGTTTGTGTTTGCTACTAACCCTTTGGTTTCCTTGTAGGTTTTCCTTGTAGGACTTGTTTGTCCTTATTATCCTACGTTTTTCCTGATGTATTACATTCGCATAACATCATGACATCATGACATCATGACATCATAAGCATAACATGATCTAACTAACCCTTTCAAGGATCTTAGGAATTTAGGGCGCACAATTTCAGGTGCTCTTATCAAGGAGTGAACTCTTATCTAGGGGGCAAGAGGATTTATTTTCCTCTGGCCACACACATTCCAATTCAAAGACTCAGTACCTGCCAAGGGGCAAGAGGATTTATTTTCCTCTAGCCATGTACCTTCAAATTCAGAAGTATCCCGAATCAAAGGCGATGACCCACTCGATATAGTGAGCTTGATTCCCATCGAAGAGCATCCAAGAATCAAATTTCTTCAAACGAAGATGCGACCAAATCATTTTCTGACGTTACTAACTAAATTCCTTAAAGATCCTTGAAAACATTGCATCTGCATTCATAACATCGCATAACAGGTTTCCATAACAGGTTTCTCATCTTCTCTCGCTGTTTATTTCAGCACCGATGGATCTCGAGCAATCAGTCAAAGACCTTCAGGCTCAGAAGCCCAGTTCCAAGCTTTGATTCTGAACTTGTCCAAGGGACAAGACGAGCTGAAAACCCTCTTGACCAAGAAGGAGAAAAAGACTAGAAGATCTGTGGGTGTTCTTAACATCGGAAGAAGATGCCGAGGACCACTCAAGAAAGCTGAAGATGTCAAGGTTTCTAAGGAAGACGACGATGAACAAGACAATGATGCTAGTGTCAAAACCGACGCAAAAAGAAACCATGATTCTGTCAAAACCTCTGAGGAAGAAGAGGACTATTACTATGAGGACGAACATCCTGATGACAAATACAAACTGCTGGAAGAACGTATGAAAGCCATGGAGATTCAGAAGGTACCTGGTTTGGATTTTGAAGAGCAAGGACTCATCCCAGGGGTTGTCATTCCTCCAAAATTCAAGACTCCGACCTTTGCTAAGTATGACGGAGTCTGCTGTCCTAAATTTCACTTAAAGTCCTACGTGAGGAAGATTCAGCCTCATACTGCTAACAAGATGCTATGGATCCACTTTTTCCAAGAGAGCCTATCTGGAACCCAACTCGAGTGGTACTATCAACTAGAGGGTACCAACATTCATACATGGAAAGACTTGGCCGGTGCTTTCTACAAGCAATACGAATACAACGCTGATCTCGCGCCAACCCGCATGCAACTACAAAGCATGTCTATGGGTTCTAACGAAAGCTTCAAGGAGTATGCTCAAAAATGGAGAGACCTGGCTGGCAGAGTTCAACCTCCCTTAGCTGACAGAGAGTTGGTAGATATGTTTATGAGTACACTGACTAGTCCTTTCTATAGTCATTTTCTAGGGAGTTCATAATTTGGATTCACTGAGCTTATACTGACTAGGGAATGTGTCGAGAGTGGCATCCGAAGTGGTAAGATTCAAGTGGCTACATCCTCAGGTGCTACAAAGAAGCATTTCAATGGGAAGTCATAGTCCAATGCTGTGTATGGGTAGAAAAGGAGAATCCATGACCAATCTATTGGGGCAGTCCTGATCTCCACACCGGCGCCTCAACAAGAACCTCAAAACAAACAAGACACACCCAGGCGTCAATTCACAAAGATTAATATGTCGCTAGCTCAAGCCTTACAACATCTTCTAAAGGCAAATTTGGTTACCCTGAGGGATCCTCCTAAGAATCCTAACACCTCTGCTCCTAGCTACAAACCCAATGCGAGGTGCGCATATCATTCTAATAGTCCTGGAAATGACACGGAAAATTGTTGGCCGTTGAAGAATAAGATCCAAGATATGATCGACGTAGGCGAAATTGAGTTCGACCCTCCTGTAACCCCTAATGTGATCACTGCTCCCGTGCCTAATCACAATAAGATTGCTAATGCTGTGGATGGCTAGAAAGATGAACTTTTAGATCATTAGATTTACTTTTGTTTGCAATTTCTTTCCTGTTTGTTTAAACATTCGATTTATGATAGACATTATATGTTTTAATAATCATCATTAGTGCACTGCATATGCTTGTCTTGAATAAATTATTTCGTTATCACTCATTTTAAATTATGTCTTTACTTTGCATGTGTTTTGTGATATTCAACTCCTGCTAAGCTGTAAGCCTTATGAAGGAGGATGACGAAAACGATACCGCAACCTCATACAGTATGTTTTTGAACAGATTATGCTGACGATGTTCAGGCATTGTTTCAATTCCTAAACAGTGGAGATATAAGGATGTTAATCTCTAGTCAACCCCTTTGAGCCTAAGGTGTAGGAGTTTTTTTTTTCTTGAACAATTTAAAACCTTTAATCATAGCCTGGGGCAGGGTAGTTACTCAGTTAACCCAATTATACTAGTTGTTGTTTATGCAAATAATGATGGATTCCCATAACCATTAAGCGATACAGTCAATATCCATCAAAAAGAAAAAGCTTAAAGTCAAAACCTATGAAGGAGACTTATCAAAAATCGAAACATCCCACTGACTGTAATCTCAAAATAAACAGTTCAGGTAAAAGTTAGGGATAACAAAGGCAAAAAGAGGTCACTAAAAAATCCTCGACAAAAGGAAAAGAATTACAAAAACAAAAAAAGGACGACTTCCTGTCCAAATAAACTTCCATTACTTAAACCATTATCAAATGTCAAAGTTACGACTTCAAAGCTCTGCTAGAACTCAAAACGCAAAGTTAACTGAGCATAGGATCGAAGAACATCACGATGATTGGGAAGGGTACAGATAAACTTTGAGCCTTTTATCCTTTGTTTCTTAAACCGTGAACCAAGCCACGTTACAACCCTCGAAAGTCCTAACTGAAGCATGGTTAGTTCGAAAGCATATTGTCACCAAAAAAGGTATCCTGACTCCTTCAGGATTACCAAAAATGCTGAGTTGATATTTGGTTTTTACAAACATCGCGTTTTACACGCTTTTACATCTCCTATTTTAATGTTTTTCAAAAAAAACTCAAGACAGACATATGCATTACATCTCATGAATTCATTACTAAACATATTTTGCTACATAATTTCGAATGTTAGCATCAGGAAGAATTTGCACATGGTACAACTAATGAATGAAAGTTACAACGATAGACAAAATCACTTCAAAAGTAATGTCTCTTATGTATACAAGGGGCATGGCACATTTTGCCCAATCAATCTGGGGCAATCAAGTCAAGATTCCGAGAATCTCTCGAGGATGCCAAAACAATCAGGGGCATGCATCAAAGTAGATTTGAAGCTACTTCCCAATCAACATGGGGCATTGTCCTAGGCCTATGATTACTAGGGGCATGACGCCCATAGTGCACATCTCATAAAGCCCTCGCGAGGCGAATCTTTCCAAAGTCCCTACTAGCAGGGGCAAATCTATGCAAGTCTAGTTTGACATCTTGATCAATACTCAGTGGTGTGTCCTAATCAATACAAATCCAGGAATGGTAGTTACTATAATATTGGGGGAAATGTTCAAGGCATCCATGCCTTCCCGCAACTCTGGCCTCACAAGGTCATATCCCCAGTCAGGTTGCATCAAGGATCAATAATTCAAATGGATCTCATCCCCAAGAAGAAATCATAAATCCCCAGCTATGTACCTTCAATACATGATCAAGCATCAGAGTCACAACAATACAGAGACTTATTTTCTCAAAACATTCCAAATAGCATAAGTCATAGTCATACATCATATACATCGCATACATATCCATACATTACATATAGAGATTGATAACAAACGCATACAAAACATACAAAGTTTCTTCATTTATTTTGAGGACCTCATCTCATTCATTACATGCATCACGATACTACATAAAACTAATGTTGATTTTTCAGTCTATTCCTACAAATGGACATTATCTTCTAGATATAGTGCAAGGATAATCAAGTCAATGATTTAATTCTGACACTCATTCAAGACAGAGATTTAGTTCTGACACTTAATTTTGGATATCTTCCAAAGATAGTTCAGTGATAATCAAGACCGTGATTTAGTTCTGACACTTAATTTTTTATATGTTCTAGAGATAGTTCAGAGATAATCAAGACAATGATTTAGTTCTGATACTTAGTTCTGGGTATTCTCCAGAGATAGTTCAGAGATAATCAAGATAGAGATTTAATTATGATACTTATTTCCGGGTATTCTCTAGAGATAGTTTAGAGATAATCAAGAAGAGATTTGATTATGATACTTAGTTCCGAGTATTCTCCAGAGATAGTTCAGAGATAATCAAGACAGAGATTTAATTCTGATACTTAGTTCCGGGTATTCTCCAGAGATAGTTCAGAGATAATCAAGATAGAGATTTAATTCTGATACTTAGTTCCGGGTATTCTCCAAAGATAGTTCATAGATAATCAAGACAGAGATTTAATTTTGATAATTATTTCCGGGTATTGTCCGAAGATAGTTCAGAGATAATCAAGACAATGATTTAGTTCTGATACTTAGTTTCAGGTATTCTCCGTGAATAGTTCAAAGATAACTAAGAGACTTAGATCTAATTCTGTTACCACGAACAGTACTGGTATGATCGACCTCCAACAAATACTTCTCAAAACAAAGGATTCAGTCTAACGCACGACTCATCCTCCAGCCTAACGCACGACTTTCCAGACATTTATCAAATGAAAATTGGATCCGGGCTAACGCACGACCCATCCTTCAGTCTAACGTACGACTCATCCTAAGTATATCCTTCAGATACGATCTAACGTATGACGCATTCTGACTTACAAAGCTATCAAGTCAGGTGGCATCTTTAAGCCCACTCCATACTCCCAACATCCAGATGGAATCTTTTAAGCCCATCTCAATCAATTATCTCAATAACTGTGTGGCATCTCTAAGCCCATCCCCGATAGTGCAAATTTCTAGGTATTCTAGTGTTCAATCCTCTTCTACCTTCAGATTCCGACAGGCACACATGCCAATCTACATCCTTAGGTATAAGTAGATTGAACAGGGGAAGTTGTTGATCTGTGGTTTTTACACATGTTTTTACCGTTATTTTTAGTTGTCTTTGAAGTATTTTATTTTATGTTTTAATTCATTTATCGTCATTTTATACTTTGGTTTTGTGTTTAAGTGTTTGCAGACTCAGATGAATGAAGTGGAGAAAATCAGTGAAAAAAGTGAAGAAACTGAAAAAAAGCACATCTGCTGGTCACACGCGTCCCCAGACGCGTATCCTGAGTCCACACGCGTGCCCACACGCGTCCAGCAAGAGAAAAGTGCACCTCCTGCCCACACGCGTCCCTGTACGCGTTTCCTGAGCCCACACGCGTGTCCACACGCGTCTCTGAAAGAGAAAAAAATCAAAAGAAATCATGCATGCTGTTGGGACGCGTCCCCAGACGCGTGTCATCTGTCTGGACGCGTTTGCACGTGATTTTTGGGCCTGTTTTGCTGAAAAGCCCAAAATGACAGTAATAAAAGAAGGAGATTGCGTTTGGACAAGGGTTCGACGAATTTGGGAGCAAAAATACACTGTAGAAGGCTGGAGAACTCATATTTTATGCAAGGATTGAAGAATTCTATGAGCTTTTGCCATTGAAGATTGGATTTCCTTCATTTATATGTAATGTCTACAATTTACACTATGGTTTTCGTTATTATTATGAGTAGCTAAACCCTCCATTGCTAGGGGGGTGATCTTGATTCTGAATGTGATAACTTTATTTCTTTGATGCAATAATAATTTGGTTTTCATATAAGTGGTTTGTTTTACATCTGTTCTTTATGCCTTAACCGTCGGACAAACGGATAATGAATTTGTATGAATAAATTTAGCTGGACAGCAATTGTTCATTGACATGAGTAAGAACATAGGATAATAATTATCACCTAGGACTAGGGATATTTTATCTCAACCGGAAATTCTTGGTATTGGAATGCTTGATCATAATTATAATTATCTATGGACATAGTAATTAGCTTGTGACGTCAAAGATCTTTTCACTAAGGCCTTAGGATTAGATATTCTTGAGAACCGGTAACCAATTGTGAAACTATGTTATTGCATCGAGAAGAATAGTTGTTACAGGAAGAATCATTCACCGACCCCTAGCAACCTACTCATCTCTGTTCATCGTTTTAATATTCTGTTTATTTACTTTATTTGCAAAACCAATCAAAACAACCTTTTGAACTTTTGTTTAATTGAAACACTGATAAAACTCTATATCGTCAAGCAGTCCTTGAGATTCGATACTTGGGATTTTCCCATTACTACTACATAGGCAAAAATAGTACACTTGCTATTTTCCTATCAGTTGTCATACCACAAAATTTGCCCATCACATTTTAAGATATCTTGGCTCAAGTAGTCTCCTCAGGCTCATATGATATCCAATTGAAAGCATGTTCACTCTCCTCCTAAACAATAAGGACCAAAACCAGGGTTTTGTTTCTTTCCAAGAAAAATTAACTTCTGATACCTCAAGTTGATTCCATGGTCCTTCATATGATTCAAAGTATCCTCATGCCAAGTATCAAGCCCTGATTCAAAAGATTGCTCACTCGATGGCCCTAACAATCAATAATCGACTAGTTGACCTAAAAGTCAAACTATGGTCAAATCACATTCAAAGTTCCTGATTTTTGGCCAACATCCTAATTTTGAAGTATCATTCATCATTTGATCAAGATTTGATCATGATTTATCAAGAAAAGGTCCAAAATCGTCAAAAACCTAAGTTGCTAAATTAGGGTTTTAAGGATAAAGTCAACCTAAATTTGACCAACCAAATCTCTCTCATACTTTCTCAGAAATTCCTCAATCAAAGCTCATTCTCAAGGAAATTTGATTCTCTACAACTTTAATGTTGAGTCCAAGGTCAAGAAATGCTTCCGCATAAGAGATAAGAGCAATTACATTACAGGTCCCTCTAAAAGATCGCAAAAAGCTGTTTTTTGTCAGGAGCCATATCATCAAGATAAAATCTCCAAATGCCAAATATGTTCCCAAAGTAGCTTGCAGAAGACATCTTGGGCTTTCCAAAAAGTCCTAGAACACCTTCATATGGAAAATATTGAATGAGTTAGGGCTTGCACAAGTTGGGAGATTTTGAGGAAATGCACAAAAGGCAAAGTGGAGAATTTTGGATATTTGGACTAATGGGCCTAAGTTTTGGATTCTAATCACACATATGATCGATAAAAGGGCCTATAAAGTCATCCTTATATTATTGGCATTTTTACTTCTATTTATTTTAATTTTATTCATTCAAATAGTAAATAAATCAACTAAAATACCAAAATTATTGAAATAAAATGATGGGGCTTTATCTTGAATCATATAAAATCCCAAGAAGCACCATGAGGACCAAGGAATTTCTTTGGGGCATGGTCTTGGTTTTATTTTTATTTATTTTTGATTTTGTGTGATTTAATTTTTCCAATCAAAGATTAGTCGTGGGGCTCAAGCAAATAAAATATACTTGTTGAAGAAAGATTGAAGCAAATACGGCAATATTTCATGTAACTTCCAATCAAATTTTTATCAATCTCTTCTCTCACCAATCTCTTGATTTTATTTCCAAACTCTTGCCCTAATTCATTCACATATATAAGCAAAGCATCACAGACCTAAAGGACACGAATTAGCAGCCTTAAGAAAGCCCTTCAAAACTCTTAAAAAATCAAGGAAGCTAGGGCAAGCAAGAATTATTGTTGCAGCCTCTTTCCATCCAAACCAATCACACCAATCTCTTTCTTGAGTGTCCAAAGGTAAGAATAACCCAAGGTTTGAGTTCCATAACACGTGAATATCCGTCTTGTGTTTGTTCATATACATGCATGTTTCTTGAATTTTGTATGTCCTAATTCATCGCATTTCAATGAGACTTGGTGACCTGAATGAGCTTATGGCATGTATTAGAGAGGGTGCCTTACACCTTCCCTTTGTATAAATTACCCCCGAACCCAGTTTTCTTTTAAAAAGATTTTTTTCTGTTCTTTTAGCCTTTCTATAATTTCGATAAAATAAAAGTCGGTGGCGACTCTTGCTTACCGTACATTTCGAATGAAAGTCAGTTCACCGTATTACAGCTCCATTGATAGGTTGTTAATAACCAAAGCGTATATAGCTCGCTGGAGTTGTAGGTTTGTTTGACAAGGTGGGGTGTGATGCTAGCGCGACTTCCCAATCCCTGTTTTTTTTTTTTGAATTTTGAAGATCGTAGTTAGGAGAAAGATTTGTTCGATGTTGTAAAGTGTGAGAACGCCTTCTCCTTATGCTGTGCGCCTTGCCCCGGTTGACCCTTTGAATTACTCCACGCCTTTGAATTTTTGAAGTCCTCCATGTCTTTCAGCTTTTGCAATTCGCACCTTTAACCTTTCGAGGTTCTCCCCACCTTTAACCTTTGGAGATTCTCCACACCTTTAACCTCTCGAGGTTCTCCACACCTTTAACCTTTCGAGGTTCTCCACACCTTTAACCTATGGAGATTCTCCACACCTTATGGATTTGATGTCCAATTGCCCAATGTTTAGTGGAAAAAGGTGCCTATGATCTCCAAGCCATGAAGGAAATGCCCCGAGAAATAACCTCGTTGTATGTTTCGACGTTTAGATTGAAGGGTATGCCCTTGATCTCCAGGATATGTAGGGTTATCCATAGTGATCCATCCTTTTAGTTTAGATTCCTCCCACGTTTGACATGCCCCTGATTGTTATTGCTTCGAGGTGTGACCCAGGTCGATTGAACCTTAGGATGAATGCCCCTAGTTAATAGGATCTTTGATTGCATTCCCCTGTAATCCTTGAAATTTTGCCCTTGTTTAGGAGAACCCTCTGGATGTGGTTCCCCCATTCAAGAGTCTTTATTAGAAATGATCGCCTTTGATTAAACCAATTTCGAGATCTCCTTGATGCTAAGTGTATATTCGTAGACGACGTTTGTATCTTTCGAGAAGTAACTCTAACGCAATACGTACGCAAGTTTTGGAATAGTAGTCCGTTATGAATTAGGACTGGATGATTAGAAATGAATATTTGAAGAAGCGTAGTGGTTAGAAATAGTTTTAACAAACATAGGAGTCAATATAATAAAATCCTGCTTAATACGCTTTCGTAGTTAACCTTGCCTCAATTAGGAATTTTGAATGTTGTAACTTGGCCTTGGTACATGGTTTAAGAAACAACGGATATAAGGCTCCAAATTTATTTAGCCCACCCCTTTCTCCTTGATGTTCTCCAAATCCTAAAGGTTCGCCTAATCCAGTGAATGTGCTTTGTATGTAAGAGAATCATTTCAATTTTGATGTTGAGCAGTAGCCTTAGTAGAGGTCCAAGCTCTGATGAAAAATGTTGTAGAGATCCAAGCATTGATGGGAAGCTTCGATGATTTAGAAGTCACAAGATTATCCTTTGTATTTCGCCTTTGTTTTTTTTTCTATCCCTTATTTTTGCATGAGCCAATTCCTTTGAATTTGATCCACCGGGATGCCCTAATTTTTGCCTAAGTCATTTTTGTTTTCTTTCATGAAATTTTCCATTTTGACTTAGCGGGCGTTTTTCTTTTGAAAGCTCCTTTTAAGATTTGATCCTTGGATATTGAATTTTGTGACTGCCATGTTGACTTTGATTTGTAAGCTTCGACTTTGATACTTCTTCCATCTTGAATGATGTATTGAGGAAGAAGATGTAGTGAATGTTATCTCCATTGCTTCCTCAATCTTGGATGAACGCGAGGAAGAAGATATGCTTGAACCTTTGCTTTAACCTTTTCTTGACCCTTTGCTTGAATCTTTGCTTGGATTGACTGATTCTCTTGACAACCAAAATACACCATGGAACTGGTCGAAATCTACCCTGCCCCTGGTTGAAACCAAGGTTTATTTGAAAAGTAGAAACAAATTCCAACTCCTGGCTCGAGAGGGTGACGAGGGATTAACATCCATATATCTCCATTGTTTAGGAATTGAAACAATGCCTGTACCTCGTCGGCTCAGTCTTACCTTGAAAGCATACGTTTAGCAAGATTTAGTTATTTGTATTCGTCATTCTCCTTCATGTTTGTTAATAATCCTAAAACTTGGAAAATCGTAGTAGTGAGCGAATGAATTGACTCCAAAACCTGCATGGTCATCCTATTAGGATTGCTAATCCGAAGGTACAACTTTTATCCTGAGTAACACTTAGCGATCGTGGGGGTTGAAATTCTTAGCATGACAAAGCCTATTAATCCTAGGGACAATCTCATTTGTAAATCCATTAACCTTGTTTTACTCCTTAGTTCCTAGACTTGTAGAAGTAAAGGGTAACCTTGAATTCTCCTTGGGCACGTCAAATCGGTCGGGAATAGATTGTTAGCGGCGGGTTTTCGTCGTTTCGGAACTTCATGAGTTTCCTTTGACTGAACCTCTTTTGCTTTTCCTAAGGATAGTATCACACTGTTCGCAACCTTCAGAGTTTGTAGATTTATAGAGAACACCTATGACCCTTTTGTCCCTTGGTGGGGAGCTAACATATGTCGCCTTCCCTCCATCGTAGTTGTGCATCTTTGTTCAGGATATTGCCCCAGTTGGACTAATCCTTGCACCCTAGTTATTGTTGAGCGTCCTTTTAAGCTTTACTATGTTCGTAGATGAACCCCTTTATGACTAGATACCCCTTGAGTGTATCTATGAGGGAGCTTCTTTGTTGAACTAATCCTTGCTCGACGATAACCTTTGTTGTATTTACGATCCTGTTATGACGAGGCCTGGACATGTAACTGGCATGGTGAAAGGCATCCTTTTTCTTATTCGTAAGACCAAGCTCATTCCCAATAATTTATCCTCCTCCTTTCTCTATAGCTTATGATCCTTTTAAGTTTTCTTCGTGAGTCTTGGGAAATTGGCTAGCACAGTAAGTACGGATACAGAAGAAGGTATGAACGCAAATATATGAATGCATGAAAATGAAAATGCATGTGTATGCAAGAGACTCCTCTTTTTGTATCTGGTGACTCCTTATATGCAATGCATACGTGCGACATATATAATCCTAAGGATAGCCTATGTGGATATTAGATCCTAGTGAAATCCTTGCAAGTTAGATGTTATGATACGCCAATGCAAATCCCTTAGATTAGGGAGTACGCAGAAGGTAGTGGCTGGTGACAGTTTAAGACAGTCACCAAATCTCATGGCCATCGAGAGGTCTTTCGACATGTACCAGTGAATTTTTCCCTCGTGGGAAGGTTCTCTATGCGGAACATAACCTATATGAGGATGATATCAAACGAAGTGAAGTCCCTACAAGCTAGGGACGAAAGATGTATAAATGGAGATTCAAACCCTACAAGTTAGGGGTTGCGCGGGTGAAAGCACGGGGTGACCGTTCAGGACAGTCACTAGATCTCATGGCCATCGACAGGCCAATCGACGCATGCTAACTAAGATGTCCTTCATGCGTAGAACGCAACCTTTAGATGTAGAATCCCTACCGGCTAGGGAGTGCGTAGATGTTGGCACAAGGTGGCCGTTCAAGACAGCCACTAGGTCTCATGGTCATCGAGAGACCAATTGACGTGCATAAATGGATATGTCCTTCGTGGGAAGGATAATGTCTTGGAAATAACATCCCTACGGGCTAGGGAACGAGTATGAAGACCTCCAAAGTTAAAACGCAAATATTCGCAGTATATAAATTGCGAACATATAATAAGCACCTAACCACAAAAGTCCTAAGTTCATAGGTTCGACATGACGGCTTAGGGTGCCTACCCTTCCCGTTGGTATGTTCTAGAAGGTCTCATGGGGTCGTTCGTAGCCTCCGAGACTTTTTGTCTCTTTGGATTTTAGAACAACTCATTTATCCATGAGGTTCGAGTTTTAGGGGTATGTTCTCAGAGAGAACAGCCAAATACCAAGTCCTGCCCTCAACAAAGTCAAGCCTCGTATCAGAGATTTCCGGATATTTAACCCACTCTGAGTGGAATTATAATAAGACTCGTAGGCGATGTAATTCCCCTCTGGTCTTAAATATAATTCCCACGCTTAGATTTAACAGCATTTTATATATCCCAAAAAACTGCGGTAAAACAGATATTTCAAATAAATAGTTAAATAACAATTTATTCAAAAATATGCAAATAAGAAATATAAATGTAAAAGAAAATAATGTAATAATAAAAACCTAAACCTAAAACCCAAACCTAAAAAAACTTTTATTCCTAAACCAAAACCATAACCCTAAAATATTAGCCAAAAATCCTAAATGATTAACCAAAACCTAAACCCTGTCAAGACTTAGGAGCATAATAAATCACCATTTTAAGTTTTTCCCCAGCAGAGTCGCCAGATGTAGCAACCTGCCCTAAAAATTAAGATTTTAGAGTCGCCACCTACTCTAACAGGGCAAATAGGAAACCCTATGCAGTTATGAGATTCGGGGTAAGATTATTATAATCAGGTCAAGGGAAGGTGTTAGGCACCCTTAACCCTTTCCTAAGGTTGGAATTTAAGGTTTGTAGCTTAAGAGCGTTGTGAGGTTTATGGCTAAGTATGTTAAGGTTAATAGCTAAAGAAATGAAAAGAGTGAAAAGTGAGATTTGAATGAATTGAGGTTTTGGGGAAGGGGACTCGCCTTGTTGCCAAGTGCCTACGTACCTCCTTATGGAGGATCAGAGTCTACGTAATTTGGGGCAGGGTTGTACGCCTTAGATTTTGATATAAAGTGGTTTGAAGGTATTTTGAGTTACCTTATCGAAGTTTTGAAATGCGAAGTTCGCAAGGTATTTTGAATTACCTTATCGTAGTTTTGAAAATCGCAGTATTGAAGAGATGAGTTTTGAGTGTTTTAAATGTTTTAAGTGGAGTACAACCCTGATTTAATGTTACTGTTAGTCGCAATGATCAATAGGTTTGATCACCATAGTTAACGGATTGAATGAAGGATTGCTAACCATTCTGATCGACAGATTCGATTAACACGAGTAGCAAATGAGTGTGTTTTAAATAATTTAAATTATTAATTTTATCGTTATCTCTCATAATCAATAGATTAGATTATTACACGATAACGAATTGAATATGCTAATCATTGTAACCAATAGATTTGGTTAAAACCATTTAGCAAAATAAATGTATTTTAATATTTTATTTCTCACCAATGCGACTATTAGATATAATCGGATCGAAGAAAAAATTGATAAATTAATCAAGAATTAGTGTTTTTGCCAAATGGCCAGTGGAATTGGGCAAACCCTAATGCATTGATCAACTTCTAGGGTTTTTTGTGATTTTTTATAATTAAGGTTAAATTAATTAAAATTGAAATAATCGAAATTGGGAAATATTATAATCCTAAACCCTAATCATTAGCCTAATCCTAATTTAATTTCCTAACCCTAATTAAATGAATTAATTAAATCTAAACATAATTAATTAATATTTAAGTGAATAATTAAATAATAAAAAATAAAATTTCTCGAAAAACCTGGTTGTGATTGCAAGTGGCATCTCCCTTAGTGTGTATGGTGAACCTGCCTGTTCCTGGGTGTTAGATCTTAATGATATGAGATCTAATGGTGGCTGCCTCAAGGTGTATCCCACTCATGATGAGCTTGTGTACATGGAATCTTCGTATGACGATTAATTAAAAAAATGTTGCAGGGGCCAGGGATCAAACTGCAAACATCATGGTCACGCCCTTCCTTCTCTAACCGCTAGTGTCACACGCTTTTGTTGTCTAAACAATACTCAGCAAACAATATATACTAAAACTAGATTAAAATATATTAATTTAAATCAGTTTTACACATTTGGGCCCCAGGAGTATGTTTGAAAACGTTGAATGGCCAATTGGACTGAGGCATGCATGAGGAGAGAGAACGAAAGGATTGACCCACCAATGGAAACCAACGTTGGGTCCACGTATGCACTGTTGACCGGCCAGAGGAGGAAAAGTCACCAGAACAGTAAAACCGGTTGTCTTCTCCGGCAGATCCAACCATCAAAACCTGCAAAATACGATCAAACAGAGAAAGAAACTACCCAGTCCCACTAATTCGAGGGCTGCGAGTTTGATGGTGGCGTCTATTTTCACTGAAAAATGCCAGTAAGTTTGAATACGAGTAAGATGATGAAGTCACGGCCAACAATGGCAGGGACCAAACCTCACGTGGAAGCTCACATGTGATAGCCCAGAACTTTCATATTTAGCTTCCTAAATGCAACCATGCATGTCAAATCTGTTAATAACACCTGATTCAATGAGTTTAAATTCAAGAAATGCTTACCTCTGGTGTAGACGACCAGCGATGTCCTGGGCGTGACTGGCCTTGCTCGAGGACGTGATTAGGCCTTTAGGAACCTCAGGAGACTAATGGAACAATTGCAAACGGCTGAAACCTGCTGTATGAGAGAAGCTCTCTTGCCCTAATTCTTGACCATTTTGCATCACCTTGAACCCTAGTTTTTTTTTTCCTTTTTCCCCCCCTCTTCGTTGGCTGCATCTCTTTTATATATATGAGATCATTTAGGGTTATTTGATGGGCTTGGATACCTTGTATTTGGAGAGAATACTTTTTGATAAAAAATGTGTTCTTTCTTTCTAATCTTGGAAAACCTATCCCCATAACCATGCCTCACGAATTTAGACCTTTGTAGATGTATCTTTGGGCCTCCAAATGATTAAAAGTATAATCCTATAATTTAGTTCACTATTTTATGATTTTATTTAATTTATTTTAGCATTTAAATGAATAAATCCAAATAAATCAAATAAATATCATAAACATGTGGGAATAAACTTTTGGGCTGCTATTTATGTATCAATCATGTTTAGAGTCCAAAACTTGGGCCCATTAACCTAAAATCCCAAGATTGGTCCATTAGGGTTTCACACTTTCCTTGATTTTTCACCAACTTCTAGGCCTCATATCTCCCTTAATTTTTATAATTTTGGGATGTTCTTGGACTTTTTAGAAAGATCAAAGAGTCCTCTAAACACTCCTTTTGGTTTCATCTCCATCGAAGTTTCCATGCTCATGTTATGGGCTTTTGAAAAAGATGACCTTTTAATGACCTTTTTGGAGGACCTGTAATGTATTGGACCATATCTATTGAATAAAGCATATCTAGCCTTGGCATGTGAGAGACAAAGTTGTAGAGAACTCAATTCCTTTCAAAATAGGATTTTGTTGGAAAAATTTTGATACTCCATTTGAAAGTTATGGTCAGTCAAAGTTGAATTGACTTTCTCCTTAAAAACCCTAATTTGAACCTTTTGACTTTGTTTATTTATGAGTTTTTGTTAATGAGTTATGATCAACCTTTGATCAAATGATGGATATAACCTCAAATACTTGATGTTGACCAAAAGTCAAGAGTTTTGACTGCATTTTGACTATAGTTAACTTTTAGGTCAAACTAGTCAACTATGGATCATCTGAGCATTTGAATGAGCAATCCTTGGAATTGAAGCTTGACTTTTGACATGGATATTCTTTGAGACATATGAGACACCTTGAGATCCATTTGAGGCCTTAGAGATTCAAACTTTTTTGATAAAGTGTAAACCCTAATTTAAGAGACCCTCGATTAGGAGAATGTTGCTTGAATAAAACCTTGAACCTTGAACCCTTGAAGATGAAATGAGATGGGAAAATTTTGGGGTATGACACGATCATCTTCTCAAACGCCTATATATATGGAAGTTCTGATCAGAAGCAGCTAACCAACAATTGTAAAAAATACCAAAACACTGTCAAATTCAAAGCTCACGAACTTCATCTTCAACCTCATAAACTCTTGTAATATTTAGTGAGTGTTAAGCTTAGAACTTAAGAGAAATATCACTGTTGTGATTATAGCATTATAAGAAGCAATTCAAACTTTTGTAAACATTATTTTACATTGATTGTAAAAGGTTCCTAGAGTGATCAGTGTGATTAGTAGACTCTATAAGACTTAGAGGTTATCTAAGTGGTGATTTCCTAGAGTGATCAAGTTGTGATCTGTATACTTTATAAGACTTAGAGGTTATTTAAGTGGAAAAACATTGTAATCAGTTGGATTAGTTGATTAATTCTTTAGTTGAGGTGAATCACTCTAAGGGGGTGGACTAAAGTAGTTTCGTTAACAACAAACCAGGATAAAAATAATTGTGTTCATTGTTTTTATCTTACAAGTTTTTAAAGTCACACTTATTCAAACCCCCCCCCCCCTTTCTAAGTGTTTTTCTATCCTTCACAATCCAGTTGTTTCAGCTGGTGACTCCACTGGGGACAGATTGACCTATTGCTAGGCCCACCCTGAGTGTCAGTCCTAGCTCTTGTTTGTTTTTGTCTTTGGGTGTTTACTCTCTTTATGCTTTATTTGTATATTTGTATATATTGCATTACCGGTTGTTATATCCTGGTTTTCTGCTGTGCTGTATATATGTTCTTGATTTTCTGGTTTTTCAGGTGGGGTGGGATGTTACTATGAGGTAAAAGGTCCACCACCCAGACCAAGTGTACACTTAGATTAGCGTGGATAGTTATGTTGGCTCTCGTGGCACCTGGCACGTAAAGTTGGCATAACATACCACAACCAGGAGAGAACTCGGTGAGGCGATATCTGTCTAGCATGCTTATTTCCCTAGGCAGGCGTTCTAATTGTTTGTTCGAAATTCCTGGCGACCATTAGGGAAATCTTGTGTGTGTTTAGGATTCCTATATGTGAGGTTTGGGATGGGACAGGAAACTTGACCATCATCATACCTGGATTTCTCGTTTTTAGAAGACGTCGAACCTTTGATCCTGCTACTTTTAACTTCGTGCCGAATCTTTGGCCCTGCGTGCATCTTGCATTGCATATCATTGCATGTCATTGCATAGTTATCGCATTCATCTAGGTTGCCCAATATCTCATTTCCAGTTGTTCTTTCTCCCAGTTAGCTGTTGACCGTTAAGCTGTTTCCTCATCACCACTATGGAACTCGAGTTGCCGTCATATTGAGAATGGAAAATCAAGAAAAGCACAACATGGAAGTCAGAATGGAGATCAATGAGCTGAAATCACGCATGATCAAGCTTACTGAAATGATGCAATTTCTAATGGCTAGAACTGATCCTCCTTAGAGAACTGTTATTTCTGAGATCTCAACTGTTGTTGTTGACCCTTCTCATGTTGCAGAATCCTCTCATGGAGCAAAGAAAAATTATGGAAATTTCTAGAAGAAGAAAGAGAATGAGAAAAATGCTACGTCGTATAACAGAAGAAGATCTCGTCGTAGACCTCAACATGGTGATCAACCTTATGTAGCTGTTGTTGCTCATGTGCAAGTTCAAGCCCCTAAACCTTGGGCTGCTAACCAGAATGAGAATCGCGATAGGACTCACTTTGATCCTATTCCTATGACTTATACTGAAATATATCCTGCATTGGTTCAGAAAGGGTTGATTACAACTAGAGCCATGCCTCCTCCTCGAAATCCTCTCCCAGATGGTTTCAGATCTGATCTTTACTGTGTATTCCATCAGGGTGGTTCTGCCATGATTTAGAAGGTTGTTATGCATTGAAGGCTAGAGTGGAAGACTTGGTCAGAGGAAAAGTGATAGGTTTTGATGCTCGTACTCCAAATGTGATCAACTGTCCATCTCCAGATCCTGATAAGTGATGATTCAGTCAGGGTCAGATTATCTCCTAAAGCCAAGTGTTTCAAACATGACAACTCATCCTTGTTTGTTTCTTACTGTTATTTCTAATGAAATGAGCATGGCATGTTTTGATTTCAATTCCTCTCCTTTACTGCTTTATGTTTCTTACATTTGCTTTCTTTATCAAACTGTTGTTTGTGCAAAGATTGGAGAAAGGATGATGAAAATTAAGTACCCATAATTATTGTCAATGTGCTTTCGAATAAAACTTTGCTGATGATGTACAAGCATTGTTTAAACTCCCAAACACTGGATAAATAAGGAAGTTAATCCCTTGACAACCCCTCTGAGCCTTCGATGTTGGAGTTTCTTTCTGAACGAAAAAACCCGCAATTTTAACCTTGGAATGCGTAGTTTTCGGTTTATTCATCTGTGCATTCAAATACAAGAGATTCATTCAAGATACCTTTCAATAAAGGTTATAATCACAAGTTTTCCTTCGCACTCAGCAAAGAAGTATCGAAGATGTTCCTCTAGTCAAAAGTAACGATGATGGTTCTTCGAAATTGTTAAACAAGGAAGTCACTATCTTTCCAACAAAAAAAAAAAGAGAATAGAAAATGATTAAAGAAAAGTAAGCTAAGTCAAAACCTCGGAAGGTGACTTAAGCAAAAAAATAATAATGGGGCATTCCACTGATTGTAAATCTCAAAATAAAACAATTCAGGCAAAAGTTAGGGATAATAAAAAAGAGATCAATCCTCAAAGCACAAAAAAAGAGTTGTCAAAAGTCCTCAACAAAAACATTTAATAGAGTTTTCAAAGGTATTATTAGTATTTTTGTTCCAGGTCCATTTAATAGAAGAAGAGAAAATCACAAGTGGGACCAGCCAAGAAGTTGTCCACGGTTTCCATCCTATATCATACACGTCATACACACTTATACTCTCATCAGTACAAAAAAACTTCATCCAATTTACCATTTTTTCACAAGTCATAACAGATTTATCTAGATATTAATCTTAACTGTTCATTGAAAATAATCAAGGGTTCAAAATCTCTAAAGAATGCATCATATGGATTCATAACGTTTTCTCTTCAAACTTTCCAAAACACAAAAGGATCTTGACTCTGTAACACCCGTATATTTTAATTTTTAATTTAAATGGAAATTTAATTAATAATTAGAATTATTGGTGATTTGTAGAAGTTAATTGGAAAAGGATGGTTTATGGTGTTGGGCCATGTGTGATGTTAAGGAATGGGTGTTATGTTAGTAAAGGTCTTATTCCAGTTAAAGATTATTTTATAAAATAATAAGAATTGGGAATAAGGGAAAGGAACGTGAAAAGCAGAGCAGAGGAGATGAGAGATTGGGAAGCTGGTACGTGAAGAGGAACAAAGAGGAAAAAAGAACCAATCAAGAATCTTTGGCTAAGGTAAGGGGGGACTCTCCGGTTATCATCTATTATCGTATTCTTGGATAATGATATTGATTAGGAATGTTGTTGAGTCAATTGGATTGTATGTTGGGTTTAGGGATGTTATAAATTGATGAAAAATTGCATGGATTGTTGATTGATTATGTGTTATTTTGATGTGTGATGATGAATAATGATGCAATTGATGATTAACTGCCTGTATATGATGTTTAGAGTCAGTTTTGGACTCAGATTGAGTGAGATCGCAGGATCTGACGCAGACCCGAAAGTCTACGAAATCGCCAGTTCGCGCCGCGTCCCCATGTTGGCGCCGCGAAGGCGTAACTTTTTCTCGTTTCGTGCCGCGTGCATAGGTTGGCGCCGCGAACGCGTTTGTGTGGTTCAGGTCGCGCCGCAAACCTTGGTTGCGCCGCGTGCTGTAGCGTTAGTTGTTTTCTTGGAAAAGTTCAATGATGTCTAACTTTCAAACTGTAGGTCCGTTTTTAGTGCCGTTTCGAGCACGATGAATCTTATGAGATAGCCTACGTGTTTAAATGATGAAATGAGGAGTGAATCCAATTATTTTTAAATATGATTTTTATTTCTTGGTGAATGATGTATTGTACATATATGTGATGAGATATGTTAAATACATGTTATGTTGAAATATTAATCATGTGACGATTTGTTTAATTGGATGGTGTATTGTTGACATATATGATGAAATGTGACAATATAAGATTTTGTTTTGAAAAACATTATGATGTGATGATTTGTTGAGAATTATATGATGTTGATTGAGTTGTGTTGGGATGATGTGGATACATGCGTGTCCTTCTTGTTAATGATGATGATTAATGTGGACACATGTATGTTATTTAATGATGATGATGATGACGATTGACTGTATTTGAATGATGCTAATGTATATAAACATACTTTGATGATGATGATGATGTTGATGATGATGATGAAATGAGTATTTGACGATGTTACTCATTAGACTTGACGATGGTATAAGTATGTTGTATATGTTGCATTCATTCATGTGCATTGATGATACTGTATCCATAAGGGTGTGTTGGATCAGTGAAGGGCATGATTCCCATTGTGTGGAATCTGTGCTGGCAAAGCCGTATCTGGATGATGTTGGATCGGTCATGGGTTATTCCCATTGGATGATGTTGGTACCACATGCATAATGTCAGTTCATACATATGCATACTTTTATAACATGATTGGAAGTATTCCAATGGTATAAATATTGACGATGTGTTAATTGCGTGTTTTGTAGAATTAATATTGAATATGAATGTCTATGTGAAAGATGTGTTCTGTTGATGTTTGTGTAAACGATAGATGTTCCTGTTAATCTGAATATGATGGAATTGGGTGAATAATATAACTGATGTATTGTTATTTAAGATGCAATAACATTTGTTAACTGTGATGAGACTCACCCTTACTGTTGACATTTTCAGATTGAGGATAGCTGCTTTCGACTTGGTGGGGATTAGCTCATAAGTTGGTTTAGTTGTTGTGTCGGTGTCATGCTCTGATAGATGTAACACTGGGAACGCGATGTTTTGAGTTTTGATTATAACTCTATTGTTTATTTTATTTGAAGTCTGATACATTAACGATGTAATGTTGACTTGATGATTGGATTCCGCTGTGTAAACATGATTTTTATCTAATGAGTTATAATTCAGATGTTTCAGTGAATGCATGACATATGCCGAACGTGTGTTTTCTTTTATTTTTGAATTGTGACACCCTTTGCATGTTTACTCTGATTTAATTTCGTTAATTTCCGCGGGGTATTAGAGGGGTGTTACATTAGTGGTATAAGAGCAGGTCGGTCCGTCCGGCCAATTGTCGAGTCAGTTGAGTTACACGACAGATGTATATTGTCGGTGTTTTATCCCTGGGTACATGACATGTGAGTGAATCACTGTCGGTACTTGTTTGTTTTGTTGCAGGTGTAAGACTGAAACAAGTGGGGGAGAAGCTTGGCTTCTCGGTGATGTTTCAGTTGTAAGATGAATTATTTAGTAGGCTGTTGTTGGCAACAGTGCAAGCGTTGTTGGAGTTTGTTGTTTCTCGAATTGAAGGTGACTCTGAATTAAGATTTAACTGGTAATTGAGTTAGAACACCTTGAAGGAAGATGATTAGAGGTAATTGATAATTATTGTAGGAGAGGAAAATTAGGAAGTCGCAATGTATCAGCTCTGCTGGTGTGCTGCAAAGTTGTCAGTTGAGTAGCCTTGGGTCTGGGAAGAGGCTCAGTTGCAAGTTTGCAAAGAGGATTGATGTCGTAATGTTTCAGAAATCGCACTTCGGCGATGGGATGTGTTGCTCAAGTTATAAGAATGTTTGGAAGTGAAGAGATATGATAAAGGGCTGTTTGGAATGTGATCTAGATGAAGAGAATGAGTTTTGGAGTGAGATTTTCGTAAGCAAAACGCAGGAAAATTGTTGAATAGCTGCGGAACATCGAAAATTCATAACTGGAGTTCTGGACATCCGAATTGAGTTCCGTTTGAAGCATCGGAAAGCTAACGAGATGAACTTTGTTATAAATATAGTTGCAGCAGCTGTAATGTATTTAATTGCGATAGTGAGATGTCGGAAAGAGGTGAAGTTACGGTTACTCTTGTTCTTATAACTAGACTTGTCTATTAGTACTGCACGGGGTGTTAGTGTCAGTGTTGAACGGATTGAAGGAATAATTAGAAGGTTTGTTGAGGAGTAATTTTAAGAATTGAATGTATCAATTGAGGAGTTTTGGATACATCGTATAGAGTGTCGCTGCATGATATTGGTGTTGGATTTTTGGACAACGATTGGAAAAATTCATATCTTGAGTTCCGAGTGTCGGATTAATGTGCCGTTTGAGCCTACGAAGAGGTGAAATTATGTTCTACCTTATGGGAGAGTTATAAATACAGTAGAGGTGACCCTATGAGGAGATATTTTGAATTCGGTTAAGAAAGCATGGAACTTGTTGAATAAGGATGCCTACTACCGATTACTTGAAACGAAATTGAGTAGAACATGTTGTTGATGAATAAGTTGATAAGATGTCGGTAATAAAGATTGAAGGATAGAAAAACACTTAGAAAGGGGGGGTTTGAATAAGTGTAGCTTTAAAACTTGAACGATAAAAATAAAATGCACAGTTATTTTTATCCTGGTTCGTTGTTAACTAAACTACTCCAGTCCACCCCCGCAGAGATGATTTACCTCAACTGAGGATTTAATCCACTAATCGCACGGATTACAATGGTTTTCCACTTAGTCAGCAACTAAGTCTTCCAGAGTCTACAGATCACAACTTGATCACTCCAGGAACAACTGCTTAGATACCCTCTAAGACTTTCTAGAGTATACAGATCAACACGATCACTCTAGTTACAACCTGCTTAGAAAACTTCTAAGACTTCCTAGAGTATACAGATCACACGATCACTCTAGTTCCTTACAACTTAATGTAATCAATTCAAGAGTTTACAAATGCTTCTTAAAAGCTATAATCACAAACTGTGATATTTCTCTTAACGTTTAAGCTTAATCTCACTAATGTATTACAACAGCAATGTAGTGAGCTTTGATGAAGATGAAGATTCTGAGTTTAGATTGAGCAGCGTTTCAGCAAGTTTAATATGAGTTGTTTTGGTGCAGAATCGTTAACCTTGCTTCTCATCAGAACTTCATATTTATAGGCGTTGAGAAGATGACCGTTGAGTGCATTTAATGCTTTGCGTGTTCCGTACAGCTTTGCATTTAATGTTATACGCTTTTGTCAACTACCTCGAGCCTTGTTCACGCTGTGTCTACTGACGTTGCCTTTAATAGCTTTAACGTTCCTTTTGTCAGTCAGCGTAGCCTGCCACTTGTACTTCCTTCTGATCTGATGTTTGTGAATACAACGTTTGAATATCATCAGAGTCAAAACAGCTTGGTGCATAGCATCTTCTGATCTTCTGACCGTGAAGTGCTTCTGTTGCGTGATACCATCTTCTGAGCTTCAGTGCTTCTGATCTCATGTTCTTCTGATGCTTCCATAGACCCATGTTCTGATTCTGCTTCGACCATCTTCTGATGTCTTGCCAGACCATGTTCTGATGTTGCATGCTGAACCCTTTGAGACACATCTTCTGAGCGCTGAATTATGTATACTCTTTATATATTTCCTGAAAAGGAAATTGCATTGGATTAGAGTATCATATTATCTTAAGCAAAATTCATATTATTGTTATCATCAAAACTAAGATAATTGATCAGAACAAATCTTGTTCTAACAATCTCCCCCTTTTTGATGATGACAAAAACATATATAAATGATATGAATTTGCGATCAGAAAGAGCATACGGCAAAAGACAAACTACACAGCTATAGCATAAGCATATGAATATGTCTCCCCCTGAGATTAACAATCTCCCCCTGAGATAAATAATCTCCCCCTGAAATAAATACTCGAAGAACTTTAATAAAAGACTTCCCTGATTATTTCGGTAGAGACGATCACATAAGCTTCTGCCTTTAGAGAATTCATAGCTTCTGACTTCTGCTTCCATTGGACAGCTTCAGAACTAGAATTTCTTTAGATCCTTAGAACACTCACAGCTTCTGATTCCTGCTTCCATCTAGGACAGCTTCAGAACTTGAATTTCTTTGATCTTCAGAACATTCACAGCTTCTGATTTCTGTTTCCATTCAGGACAGCTTCAGAACTTGAATTTCTTCGATCCTCAGAACATTCACAGCTTCTGATTTCTGCTTCCATTCAGGACAGCTTCAGAACTTGAGTTTTCTGGATCTTTTAGAACATTCACATCTTCTGATTTCTGCTTCCCTCGGATAGCTTCAGAACTTTGAATGTCTATCAACATCACTTCATGCTAGATTTGTATCAGAACATTGTTGAATGTACCAGAGCATCATCAGAGCATCTCTACATCCTGAAATGTTACAGAACAAAAACTAAACGACAAAAGTCAGCATGAATGAGTATCAGAACATAAAATGTATATTAAAACACATGATATGTATCAGAGCCATATATATATCAGAGCTATATAGGCTAAAATAATATATCAGAGCAAATAGAATTTTGTCAAAGCAAATGGACAAATATGGATCAAATTCTATTATCCGTGCTTCTGATTCACTCTTCTTTCTTCTGAAGCTTGACAGCACTCAGCTTGCTTCAGATTCCAAGAGCTTATTCTTTTTACAGAATAACTCTTTTTATGGTTTTGCTCCTTGTGTTTGCTTCTGAAGATTCTCTTCAATTATTTATCCCTGCAAAACACTTAAACCATATAGAACTTGCAGTTCTTGTTAGTAAATGTGTGGGAACTTTACCCAGCAACTGATAGATTTATCAAATCATTTATCATATATCTTCTCCCCCTTTTTGTCATAACATCAAAAAGAATATGTCAAAAGATTCAGATGTAAAAACGACAAATAAAATTTACTGGAATGTAAAAGCAAAGAAACTTTTCATTGATAATCAAAAGATGTTACAAAAGGTTCCTATGTTTAACAAGATGAGAAACATTCCTAGCAAATACAAAAAATAATTTCCAAAGAGGAAATTACTACAAAAATTAAAAACAAAACCCTAGCTAGACACATTCTGTGTCAACCCATCAAGAATCCCTGAGGACTTCTTGTCTTCCAGACTGGAACCTCCACTGTAGGAGAGATCCCAGAGACCAAGGAGGAAGTGAGGGACAGTTCACAGACAGAGAGCTAATGTTGCAAACGGGGCTTTCCCTCAACATAGAAGTCAAGAATATCATTCTTAACCTCCTCCCATAACTCGAGAAAGTTTTCTGTCTTTGGATGAAAGTTGATAACAACATCAAAGAAGAGGTCTGACTTGAGAGGTATTAGGAGAGCCATCCCGAGATATGCAGAGATCTGTCGCCTTTGAGTCATAGATCTTCAACAGGCTTAGGGTGAACGCTAGGTTTAGGCAAGGATTTTTAAAAGAAGGAAGAAGCTTGTTTGAGCAAGAGACGAAAACGAAAGAGAGAGAGAAAAAAAAAAAAACTTTAAGAGGAATACAAAGAGATAGGAAAACAAAAAAACGTTTGAAGAGAATTTAAAAGAAAATAAAATGAAGCAATTGATGAAAAACATTTAATGTTGCGTGAAAAGAGGAGAGATAATAAAGACAAAATGAGGTGACTAGCACAGTTACCTATGGTCGGCGTCCCTTCAACTGCACGCACGCTTATCCATAAACAGTAATGACAGGTTTACCATCCCGAGATAAAGCGTTACAGCTGTTTTGCTTTAAAAGAGGTTCTGAATCAACTAGGATGCATGTTGGATGCATAGGAGTTTTGGCTTCTTTGCAGTCCAGAAGATTAAACTTCTTCAGAAGTTCCTTCACATACTTGGTTTGGTGAACATACGTTCCTTCTGATGTTTGATTTATTTGTATTCCAAGGAAGTACTTGAGTTCTCCCATCATGCTCATTTCAAACTCAGCCTGCATAGACTCAGCAAACTTCTTTCCAAGTGTAGCATTAGATGTTCCAAAAATAATATCATCTACATATATTTGACAAATTAAAATATCCCTTTTAAAGGTTTTACAAAATAGAGTAGTGTCCACTTTTCCTCTAGTGAAACCATTATCCAGAAGGAAAGAACTTAAGCGTTCATACCAAGCTCTGGGAGCTTGTTTCAATCCATACAATGATTTCTTTAGTTTAAAAACATGATTCGGAGACATAGAGTCTTCAAAACCAGGAGGTTGATGGACATAAACTTCTTCATCTATATAACCATTTAAGAAGGCACTCTTAACATCCATCTGATAGAGAGTGATGTTATGTTGAGTAGCAAAAGAAATTAATAGACGAATAGATTCTAACCTGGCCACTGGTGCAAAGGTTTCTGTATAGTCAATCCCTTCTTGCTGACTATAACCCTGAGCCACCAGTCTGGCTTTGTTTCTTATCACTTCACCTTTCTCACTGAGCTTGTTTCTGAAGACCCATTTTGTGCCGATTATATTGAATCCATCTGGCCTAGGAACAAGATCCCAAACATCATTCCTTGTAAACTGATTCAGTTCTTCTTGCATAGCAATTATCCAGTCTGGATCTTCTAGAGCATGATCAACAGAAGTTGGCTCGATCAAAGATACAAGACCTAATTGACAGTCTGCGTTGTTCTTAAGGAATGCTCTTGTTCTGATTGGATCATCCTTCTTTCCAAGAATAACATCTTCTGAATGACCAGAAGTGAGTCTGGATGATCTTCTGACAGGTGGTTCTTTAGAAATGCTTAGATTGTCCAGAGAAGCTGATACTTGATCTTCAGATTCCTTGCTTCCGAGAAGCTCTGCTTCTGATGCGTTGCTTCTTGGCTCAACAACTTCTGATATGTCAATATCATAATCTGCAAAATTATCAAACTGCTTTGGTTTTTCAGAACCAAGCTTATCATCAAACCTGATATTGATTGATTCTTCCACAATCAATGTTTCAGTATTGTATACTCTGTAGCCTTTTGAGCGTTCAGAATATCCAAGAAGGAAACATTTTTGAGCTTTGGAATCAAACTTACCAAGATGATCTTTAGTGTTCAGAATAAAACATACACACCCAAAAGGATGGAAATATGAAATGTTGGGCTTTTTATTCTTCCACAATTCATAGGGAGTCTTATTTAGAATAGGTCTGATAGAGATTCTATTCTGAATATAGCATGCAGTGTTTATTGCTTCTGCCCAGAAATGCTTAGCCATATTGGTTTCATTGATCATGGTTCTGGCCATTTCTTGCAGAGTCCTATTCTTTCGCTCTACAACTCCATTTTGCTGTGGAGTTCTAGGACAAGAGAAATCATGGGCAATACCATTCTCTTTGAAGAATTCTTCAAAGGATCTGTTCTCAAATTCACCACCATGATCACTTCTGACCTTTATGATTTTGCACTCTTTTTCAGATTGGATCTGAATGCAGAAATCAAAGAACACTGAATGAGTCTCATCCTTGTGTTTCAAGAATTTTACCCACGTCCAGCGACTATAATCATCTACGATGACTAATCCATATTTCCTTCCTCTGACAGATGCTGTTTTGACTGGGCCAAACAGATCAATGTGCAAGAGTTCTAGTGGCCTTGAGTTAGAAACAACATTCTTGGACTTGAATGCAGGTTTGGAGAACTTGCCCTTCTGACATGCTTCACAAAGAGCATCTGATTTGAATTTCAAATTAGGGAGTCCTCTGACAAGATTCAGTTTGTTAATCTGAGAAATCTTTCTCAAACTAGCATGACCTAATCTCCTGTGCCAGACCCACTGCTCTTCAGAAACAGACACAAGACAAGTCACCTTCTGACTCATAAGATCTTGCAGATCTGTCTTATAAATGTTATTCTTCCTCTTGCCTGTAAATAGGATTGAGCCATCCTTCTGATTTACAGCCTTGCAAGACTTTTGATTAAAGATTATATCATAACCATTGTCACTTAATTGACTGATAGATAAGAGGTTATGAGTTAATCCTTCTACAAGAAGTACATTAGAAATGGAAGGAGAGTTACCAGACTTTATAGTTCCAGAGCCAATTATCTTGCCCTTCTGATCTCCTCCAAACTTGACTTCTCCTCCAGACTTAAGCACCAGATCTTGGAACATAGACCTTCTTCCTGTCATGTGTCGTGAGCATCCAGAGTCCAGGTACCATGACATGTTGTGCTTTGTCCTTTTTGCAGCCAAGGATATCTGCAATAGGAATAATCTTATCCTTAGGTACCCACATTTTCTTGGGTCCTTTCTTGTTAGATTTTCTCAAGTTCTGATTGAACTTGGGTTTGACATTATAAGCAATAGGAGGAACAGCATGATAATTCTTAATGTGAGTTTCATGATATTTCCTAGGTTGTGTCACATGCTTTTTGGTGTGTGTTGTGTGAAAACTTTGAGCATGTGAAGTGTGCCTAATATCATGGGAGTGGCCATACTTGAACTGATCATACAATGGTTTGTATGTGAATTTCATTTCATCAACAGGTTCAAGTTTGTATGGGGTTTCACCCTCATAACCAATGCCAACTCTTTTGTTTCCAGACACGACATATATCATAGAAGCTAGCTGACTTCTGCCAATACTTCTAGATAAGAACTTCCTGAAACTTAAATCATATTCTTTCAGAATATGGTTTAGACTAGGAGTGGATTTTTCTGAATCAGAAGGAGATCCAACATTATTGGATAATTTTAAAAGTTTTTCTTTTAATTCAGAATTCTCCAGCTCAAGCTTCTTTGTTTCAAATTCAAATAGCTTTTTCAGCTTTTTGTATTTGATACAAATCTGAGACTTGGATTCCAGAAGTTCAGTTAACCCGGAAACTAACTCATCTCTAGTAAGTTCAGAAAATACCTCTTCAGAATCTGATTCTGATGTAGATTCTGATCCATCATCTTCTGTCGCCATCAGCGCACAGTTAGCCTGCTCATCTTCAGAGTTTGAATCATCTTCTGACTCATCCCAGGTTGCCATAAGACCTTTCTTCTTATGAAACTTCTTCTTGGGATTTTCCTTCTGAAGTTTTGGACATTCATTCCTGAAGTGTCCTGGCTCATTGCATTCATAGCACATGACCTTCTTTTTGTCAGATCTTCTGTCATCAGAAGATTCTCCATGTTCAAATCTTTTTGAACTTCTGAAGCCTCTGAACTTCCTTTGCTTGCTCTTCCAGAGTTGGTTTACCCTTCTGGAGATCATGGATAGTTCATCTTCTTCTTCAGATTCTGATTCTTCAGGATCTTCTTCTCTAGCCTGAAAAGCGTTAGTGCATTTCTTGATATTTGATTTTAATGCAATAGACTTACCTTTCTTTTGAGGCTCATTTGCGTCCAGCTCTATTTCATGACTTCTCAGGGCACTGATCAGCTCTTCCAGAGAAACTTCATTCAGATTCTTTGCAATCTTGAATGCAGTCACCATAGGACCCCATCTTCTGGGTAAGCTTCTGATGATCTTCTTTACGTGATCAGCCTTGGTGTATCCCTTGTCAAGAACTCTCAATCCAGCAGTAAGAGTTTGAAATCTTGAAAACATCTTTTCAATGTCTTCATCATCCTCCATCTTGAAGGCTTCATACTTCTGGATTAAAGCAAGAGCTTTAGTCTCCTTGACTTGAGCATTTCCTTCATGAGTCATTTTCAAGGACTCATATATATCATAGGCTGTTTCCCTGTTAGATATTTTCTCATACTCAGCATGAGAAATAGCATTCAGCAAAACAGTTCTGCATTTATGATGATTCCTGAAAAGCTTCTTTTGATCATCACTCATTTCTTGCCTTGTCAGCTTTACGCCACTGGCATTTACAGGATGTTTGTAACCATCCATCAGAAGATCCCATAGATCACCATCTAGACCAAGAAAGTAACTTTCCAGTTTATCTTTCCAGTATTCAAAGTTTTCACCATCAAATACCGGCGGTCTAGTATAACCATTGTTACCGTTGTATTGCTCAGCAGAGCCAGATGTAGATGCAGGTGTAGACTTTTCACTTTCATCAACCATCTTTTAAATGAAGCATTTTTCTCTTCCTGAATCTTTTCTAAACACGGTTAAGTGCTTGCACCTTAGAACCGGCGCTCTGATGCCAATTGAAGGATAGAAAAACACTTAGAAAGGGGGGGTTTGAATAAGTGTAGCTTTAAAACTTGAACGATAAAAATAAAATGCACAGTTATTTTTATCCTGGTTCGTTGTTAACTAAACTACTCCAGTCCACCCCCGCAGAGATGATTTACCTCAACTGAGGATTTAATCCACTAATCGCACGGATTACAATGGTTTTCCACTTAGTCAGCAACTAAGTCTTCCAGAGTCTACAGATCACAACTTGATCACTCCAGGAACAACTGCTTAGATACCCTCTAAGACTTTCTAGAGTATACAGATCAACACGATCACTCTAGTTACAACCTGCTTAGAAAACTTCTAAGACTTCCTAGAGTATACAGATCACACGATCACTCTAGTTCCTTACAACTTAATGTAATCAATTCAAGAGTTTACAAATGCTTCTTAAAAGCTATAATCACAAACTGTGATATTTCTCTTAACGTTTAAGCTTAATCTCACTAATGTATTACAATAGCAATGTAGTGAGCTTTGATGAAGATGAAGATTCTGAGTTTAGATTGAGCAGCGTTTCAGCAAGTTTAATATGAGTTGTTTTGGTGCAGAATCGTTAACCTTGCTTCTCATCAGAACTTCATATTTATAGGCGTTGAGAAGATGACCGTTGAGTGCATTTAATGCTTTGCGTGTTCCGTACAGCTTTGCATTTAATGTTATACGCTTTTGTCAACTACCTCGAGCCTTGTTCACGCTGTGTCTACTGACGTTGCCTTTAATAGCTTTAACGTTCCTTTTGTCAGTCAGCGTAGCCTGCCACTTGTACTTCCTTCTGATCTGATGTTTGTGAATACAACGTTTGAATATCATCAGAGTCAAAACAGCTTGGTGCATAGCATCTTCTGATCTTCTGACCGTGAAGTGCTTCTGTTGCGTGATACCATCTTCTGAGCTTCAGTGCTTCTGATCTCATGTTCTTCTGATGCTTCCATAGACCCATGTTCTGATTCTGCTTCGACCATCTTCTGATGTCTTGCCAGACCATGTTCTGATGTTGCATGCTGAACCCTTTGAGACACATCTTCTGAGCGCTGAATTATGTATACTCTTTATATATTTCCTGAAAAGGAAATTGCATTGGATTAGAGTATCATATTATCTTAAGCAAAATTCATATTATTGTTATCATCAAAACTAAGATAATTGATCAGAACAAATCTTGTTCTAACAAAGATGACTTGAGTAACGATGGATTTTAGTGAGAAGTGAATTAGTAGAAAAGATGGAATAAACTTTAGAACTCTTGGAGTCGTAATTGTGATGGCAAAGTAACGATAGGTATAAAAGAAGAATTTTAGAGGATTTCTGAGACCTATTGAATGTGAGGGAGACTTTGTTGAGACTCCGAGTGGGATGATATATGGACACGAAGGATGTCATGGAATTTGGATTAAAACCACGAGTTATGAATGTTGTCTTGGTCTTACAGGTTAATTGTGTGGTTCAAGGTTCGAAGTGTTTAGTGATCATAAGAGTTGAAGTACCTCTTTGATCAGAAAAGACTTAATATGAGGCAGCAGAGAATGATTAGAGTATATTTTTTTTTAGGATTATGATTTTGGTTTGAATTATCATCCTAATAAGGAAAATGTTGTGCTATTGTATTGCGTAAGAAGTCTTTAAAAATGTCGGTGCTAATGGTGAATGGGTTGGATTTAATTGGACAATTTTGAGACTTGAGTTGGTATGTGTTGGCACTCCTAATAGTGTTCGATTGGGTAGGCTAGAAGATGACTAGTGGTATTCTTAACGAGATTAGAGAAGGTCAGAAAGATGATGTTGAGTTGATCGATAGGTTGACTTTGAATTACCAAGGTAAAGGCGTTCAGAATCGACGGGAATAGTATAATGGGGTTGAGTGATTGGAATTGTGTTTCTGATGTCTTGAGCTCCGGAAGAATATTCTAGAAGAAGGGCACCGTAGTGGATTATTGAACTATGACGATGTTAATGGGTTTGGGTGCAAACTCGGAAAGGACACTATTATGTAGTAACGACGGTTTATGCTTAAATATGATTTTCAACTAATATTGATAAATTTAGGACTTGATCACCCTAAATCTCTTGTTGGTAGTAGATGGAATCATATAGATGAGATGAGCTTGTTTTGTTACCTTAATGGTATAAGATGTGATGAATGTGAAGCCGTGGGAATAATCACTCACCATGTTGTGTGAACTTATGAGAAGGTGAATATGAAAGAGTGCAACCTAGTGGACAAATGACTTGAGATGGGTAATCAGAGTTGCGCAGCGAAAGTGTGATGTGGAGTAGGGTTATGAGTATTACTCGCGAGAAGTAAGGAATTAATATGTCAGAAGCCTACATAGAGAATATGTATTGATCTATATGTTGGATTTAGAATCCAGTGGATGTAAGGATGTCGTGTCGAAGAATTATAACTCTTTTGAATAATTGTCGAGATGATGAATATGTTATTACGGTTGTACGTAGTTAACGAGTATGTATTCGGCGAAATTAAAAACGAAGAGTTGATGCTATATGATGTTGTAATGATTTTGTGTTTTTGTTAAGGGGTTATTGTGGATTCCATATATAATGAGGAATTATACTCTATGAATGGAGAAATTGATTTAATTCTTAGAAAAGAGCGAAACTCAATTTGAGTTGTTTTGTAAGAAATGGCGTGTTGAGGCTAATGAGCGTGATTATAATTACTTGTGTGCACTCGTTCCGATGGCCGGAATGTTTAATAGATGTAGTAACTCAAGAAATTGTTTTTGAGTGCGAGTAAGTATTACTGAATGGTAAATTGGTACCATGAATGATGAAGAATGATTCTTGGACGAATGAGTAAAGAGGGTTGGAATCGGGTGAAACTCAGAAATCTATTTGGTATAGATGATTGTGATGAGTAATCAGAGTATTTCAAAAAAAGCGGAATGTAAAGTGCTGGATAATTGATGGTGTGACTTAAGAGGAGTCAGATAATTAGAATTCAATGGTATAGGAATATGAGTATTGAGTTTCTTGAAGGAAGAAGTTGGTGAAAAGTGTGAGTATTACCTTATCACTCAGATTGAAGAGTGTGTCTAAGGTTGGTATGCTTGGTAGATGGAACTGCATTGTTGATCAAGTATGATCATACTATGGATTGTGTAATTATATTACTCGGTAGATGAGCGTATTGTATAGGTTGTACCTATGTTCTATTGTTGCTAATCTTTTTGGAGATATAGCGAGTGGTATACTTTTGGATGGTCAAATGCGACGTAAGAACTGGGATTTGAATGTATGAAACATGTTTCCTGTTGGTTATGTCAGATGGATTTTTGAGGATTGACTGATGGTAATGTTAATTGGGGGCTGGAGAGTCAGGTGAAGGACTCTTATACGAGCGGGTTACTTGAGGTATGTTTTCGAGGACGATAACTCTTTTAGTGGGGGAGAGTTGTAACACCCGTATATTTTAATTTTTAATTTAAATGGAAATTTAATTAATAATTAGAATTATTGGTGATTTGTAGAAGTTAATTGGAAAAAGGATGGTTTATGGTGTTGGGCCATGTGTGATGTTAAGGAATGAGGGGGTATTATGTTAGTAAAGGTCTTATTCCAGTTAAAGTTTATTTTATAAAATAATAAGAATTGGGAATAAGGGAAAGGAACGTGAAAAGCAGAGCAGAGGAGATGAGAGATTGGGAAGCTGGTACGTGAAGAGGAACAAAGAGGAAAAAGAACCAATCAAGAATCTTTGGCTAAGGTAAGGGGGGACTCTCTGGTTATCATCTATTATCGTATTCTTGGATAATGATATTGATTAGGAATGTTGTTGAGTTAATTGGATTGTATGTTGGGTTTAGGGATGTTATAAATTGATGAAAAATTGCATGGATTGTTGATTGATTATGTGTTATTTTGATGTGTGATGATGAATAATGATGCAATTGATGATTAACTACCTGTATATGATGTTTAGAGTCAGTTTTGGACTCAGATTGAGTGAGATCGCAGGATCTGACGCATACCCGAAAGTTTGCGAAATCGCTAGTTCACGCCGCGTCCCCGTGTTGGCGCCGCGAAGGCGTAACTTTTTCTCGTTTCGCGCCGCGTGCATAGGTTAGCGCCGCGAACGCGTTTGTCTGGTTCAGGTCGCGCCACGAACCTTGGTTGAATAATGAAATGAGGTGTGAATCCAATTATTTTTAAATATGATTTTTATTTCTTGGTGAATGATGTATTGTACATATATGTGATGAGATATGTTAAATACATGTTATGTTGAAATATTAATCATGTGACGATTTGTTTAATTGGATGGTGTATTGTTGACATATATGATGAAATGTGACAATATAAGATTTTGTTTTGAAAAACATTATGATGTGATGATTTGTTGAGAATTATATGATGTTGATTGAGTTGTGTTGGGATGATGTGGATACATGCGTGTCCTTCTTGTTAATGATGATGATTAATGTGGACACATGTATGTTATTTAATGATGATGATGATGACGATTGACTGTATTTGAATGATGCTAATGTATATAAACATACTTTGATGATGATGATGATGTTGATGATGATGATGAAATGAGTATTTGACGATGTTACTCATTAGACTTGACGATGGTATAAGTATGTTGTATATGTTGCATTCATTCATGTGCATTGATGATACTGTATCCATAAGGGTGTGTTGGATCAGTGAAGGGCATGATTCCCATTGTGTGGAATCTGTGCTGGCAGGGCCGTATCTGGATGATGTTAGATCGGTCATGGGTTATTCCCATTGGATGATGTTGGTACCACATGCATAGTGTCAGTTCATACATATGGATACTTTTATAACATGATTGGAAGTATTCCAGTGTTATAAATATTGATGATGTGTTAATTGCGTGTTTTGTTGAATTAATGTTGAATACGAATGTCTGTGTGAAAGATGTGTTCCGTTGATGTTTGTGTAAACGATAGATGATCCTGATAATCTGAATATGATGGAGTTGGGTGAATAATATAACTATGATGTGTTGTTATTTAAGATGCAATAACATTTGTTAACTGTGATGAGACTCACCCTTACTGTTGACATTTTCAGATTGAGGATAGCTGCTTTCGACTAGGTGGGGATTAGCTCATAAGTTGGTTTAGTTGTTGTGTCGGTGTCATGCTCTGATAGATGTAACACTGGGAACGCGATGTTTTGAGTTTTGATTATAACTCTATTGTTTACTTTATTTGAAGTCTGATACATTAACGATGTAATGTTGACCTGATGATTGGATTCCGCTGTGTAAACATTATTTTTATCTAATGAGTTATAATTCAGATGTTTCAGTGAATGCATGACATATGCCGAACGTGTGTTTTCTTTTATTTTGGAATTGTGAAACCCTTTGCATGTTTACTCTGATTTAATTTTGCTAATTTCCGCGGGGTATTAGAGGGGTGTTACAGACTCAATCCTCTCAATTTTCCCTCCAATATCAACAGAATTTTCACCAATCATTGCCTATAAAAACAAGCTCAGATCACAAAAAGAAGGGGGAAGAGAAAACGCTACTATTAAATTGTCAAAATGGAAACCAAAATTCTCCTCCAAGAAGCCATTTATACCTTCAATAAACTCGAACATACCTTCATCGATCTTGTGGTGTTGTTTTTTTACCTCCCCGTTTCACTTGGGAGGACGGAACGCCGGACCCTTCACGCGAAGTTTGGAAGGAGAGAGGCGCCCTTGTGGGAGAAATTTTATTTCAGTTCTTCCTACGATAGCACACTGTGGACCGTCCTTTCGGGCCATACCCCTCCGTGGGTGGGATACGTGAACTGACTCTTTTTTGTCGATCGGACGCTTTCGCGTCACTTTTGAAAAAGTTTACAGAGTCGCCACCGACCTTTTATTTTATCCAATGAAGGAAAGGTTTATAAAAGAAACAGAAAAAAGACCTTTGAGAGATTCTGGGTAAGGGGGTAGGTTATACAAAGGGAAGGTGTTAGCACCCTTTGTATCCATGGTTATCCATGGGCTCTTTAGTTTGCTTAGCTCATTTGCTTTACTTTTCAATTGATTCGGAATGCTTTACCTGTGTTTTTGAAATACCTTTGCAAATAGAATTTGTAATGATCCTTGTGCGGATATATACAAATGCTTGTTTATCTTTCGAAAGATGTTTTGAAAAGATCGTTAATTTTGTAATGATCCGTGTTTGGATGTATACAAAATATTGTCTTTTGGAAAATTCGTTTTAAAAAAACAACAGTGTATGAGAATTTTGTTTGTTTTGATTTTGAGCAAGCAACCTAGGAGGTCTACCCTGAGTTAGGAGGTCTTTATCCTTGTTCCCTTTAAAAATCTATCCATTCGTCGGATATAAACAAAAGGTTCGATTTTGTACTCGAAACAGTAGAAATGTAACTTTGATTTTGAAAAGAGTGAAAAGGGGTTACCCTAGGAGGTGCAAATGTGATTGTGATTGAATTCAGATATTTATCTTTGAAGTTAGTGATCTGACGGTTCAGTTTTATCTTTGACATACACGCAGTTTATATGGGTGCTGGAAATTAAAATGCGGAAATGTAAAGTGCAGAAAGTAAATCTACGCTATTACATCGATTGTGCGGGAAAGGTAAACTAGCCTATTTACATGAATTTGACATCCTATACATTTACCTAGGAATTTTAAATTGCAAGAAATAAAAGGCATATTTTTGTATTTTTGTGATTTATTTTAAATATAATTAATGCATTATTAATTAATTTAAAATAAAGAAAAGATGGAAATATGATTAAACCTAGCAAATAAGTTTAAAAATATGTACAAAATGTTTGTTAATTGATTTTAGAACAAAACTAATTTTTTTTGGAATTTTTGAAATTTGTTTTTGGATATTTTAAGTTAATCAAAACATAATTATGCAAATAATTACACAAATAATTAAAACTTAAAGAGAAAATTATCCTAAATATGTACAAAATTAGTTTATGATATATAAACAATATTTAACACAAAGAACAATTTTTTTTTATGATTTTTTGACTAATTAAAATAATTAATAAGCAAATATACAAATACATACTAATTAATTATGAAAAATATTGAAATTTTGAAGAAAAATAAAATATTTTTGTTTCATAAAATAATATATTATTTTAGAAGTTTAAAATATTTTTTGTGGAATTTTTGGAAGTTTTTAACTATTTTTAATTAATTTATCAAAGAAACTAAAATAAAAATAGAAAATAAAATTAAAAATGTAAGGATACTGATCTGGTGTGGCAATTAATGAAGGAGCATGGTGAGCTTGCATGTGTGAGGCGTTGGATTGGCTTTGAGATTGATCCAAGGGCACAGATTTGTAGGTGCATGGTATGATGGTGTACACTGAATCCAAGGGGATTCAAAGTCTTTGCAGGGGCCCACGCTGGATTGACCAGCGAATAAGATTTGAGGGAAGGGCCACCTTGGCGCGCTGAAAAGTCAGACGAACCACGCTTGGACGCGTGGTCACTCTATAATGTTTGAGGAGATGATTAGAAGTGTTTATTGGTATTGATATTGATTGGAAATTTGAATTTGAAAATTACAAAGTATATGCAAATTTTGAGAATTTTTGTGATATTTCTTGCTATACTCTTGCCCTATTTCGTGTGTCCCCTTTTTGCTGAAGTATGATGCTTCTTTTATAGCCCAAAGTTGCTTGGAACTCAAGCTAAGAAGCTTTGTTGTCTTTGTTGAAAGTTTGATTTTTAAAATATTAAAAATCTTTGAATTGTTGACCAAGCTTGACTCCATTCAATGCTCTTGTCTTGCTCTTCAATTCTTGCAGAAAAAATGAAGATTCCTTGAAGTGAGTCATACTTGGAGGCCAAGCAACCATTATCCATGCATTTTCCTTTTAATTTTAATCTTAAAGTAAGATAAAATTATGCAAAAAATGGCCAATAAAGATGTGGGCTTTGTCTTGGTCGTGGGAGGCCCATAGTAACATGGCAAAGATGTTTGGACCATAAAAACTTGGACTCATTTGGAAAAAAAACATTTTTGAGCAATGTTGATTTCATGCATTTTCCCAAAATTTAGCCAACTTCAACAAGGTGTAAATCCTTCAATTTTTGTCATATGAAGGAGATCTTGCACTTTTTGGAAACCTCAAAGAGTCCTCTAACCAATGTCTTTGGTCTCATATCAAAATGATTTTTGGTTCTCCTTGTGTGTCCATTTGAAAAAAGTGTCTTTTTGTTGACTTTGAAAATGACCTGTAATGTCTTTGGCCATATTTTTCAAATGGTGAATGCTATGACCATGGGATCAATTGCATTTGAAAGATAATTGAATTTCCTTCAAAATGAGCTTTGGTTGACATTTTTTGGATGAAGGATGAGAGAGTTATGATCAGTCAAAGTTGAGTTGACTTTTCAGGCAAAAACCCTAATTTTGAATCTTAGGGTTTTGTTGATTTTTGATCTTTCCTTGATGAATTGTGATCATCCAATGATCAAATGTTGAATCCTTTGACAAAATATGGACTTTGACAAAAAATTTCATTTTTGACTGTCAGTTGACTTTTTTGGTCAAACGGGTCGTCTGTTGACTGTTTGAGCTGCTGACGGTGCGTCTGAGTGAATTGAAGTTTGAAAATTTGTATGATGGTACTTTGAGATGTATGGATGTATATGAAATCCATTTGAGCTCTCAAAACTTGTTGCTCCTGTTAAAACAAGAAAAACCCTGATTAGGGACTGTCTGTATAGGAGGCAGTTAAGCGTACCTGATTTTTGTGCAGTGTTGAGTTTCTGCTAATCATGTGATATTCAGAAGACTTCTAACACAAAAATCTTGGAAATTTGAATTGTGAATGATTGATTTGATTGATTGTACAAATCACTGTGAATTGTACTGTCTGCAGTTTGTCTGTCAACCGACTGTTCGTGTACTGAAGCAGCAGTTAAAGTGAAAAATCAACCGTCAAAGTTAATTTTCTTTTTTTTTTTTTTTTGTTGTTATTTTTGTTTTTGTTTGGTGTGAAGCATGAAAATTTATTTACATGACTTGTTAGAAAACAGAAACATAATAAATAACTGATATTTACGGTATGCGGGCAAAATTACCGATAATAACCTGAAAATTATTTAATGCACAGAAATAGAAATATTTGACTGGCAGAAAACACACAAAATATTATCTTAGTAATTAAGCAATATTATGACAAATAGTACAACATTTAATACTGACAGTATAAATATTACATACTATATTGAACAGTACGACGAATAAACGGTACGTTTAAGAAAATAAGAAACACGGCAAATTTTAAAAATGACGGTTGATGAACCATGCTATGATCAATAACATGTAGAGGATTGGGATGCAACCATTGCAGGTCCACACTTCTCAGGACTGTGTAGGCAGAAGAAAGTCATGATCACCGTAGCAATGGTGATGACTGTAAGAAACAGTGTCTCTATCCATTTTGCCATTCTTGCTAGGAAAGAAGAAAGAAAATGGATGATGAAGTAGAAATTTGAAAGATGATTTAGAATTTGATGTGAGATTTGTGGGAAGAATGAGAGGTATTTATAGAATGGAAAGATGATAGAGACGTTGGGGAATGATGTGATTCCGTACAAAAGGAAATTTGAGTGGTAGTGAGATTTGAAAGAAAGTGTAAGGTATTGTTGGGAAAAGAGAGATGGATAGAATAAAGTTGAGATTTGAATTTGAAAGGATAGATTTGAAAAGATTTTGAAAATAATGGAATATAGCACAAAAGTTAGTGGGAAAACAAAAACAATTGTTACCAGTACAGTGTGAGTTTCCTGCTTTTGCGCCTGCAAAAAGATTTAACCCTGCATGAACTGTGTTAGTACTATTTATCTGTAAAATAAATAAATAGTATTTGTGAAGTAAAGAACAGTATTTGGCGTTTGCGTAAGAATAAATTCCACTGTAAGCCAAGTTACTGTGTAAGAAAAATTCTGAAAACCAAGTTCTTCATATGTCAGGATATTTTGAAAAAATCCATGTTTATATGAGACTCTTAATTTTCATATTGAAACTTTCCTGAAAAAAGAAGTGGGCAAATTTTGGGGTATAACAGTTGCCCCTATTCAATCTTCTTAAACCTGAAGAGATTGTCTGAAATCTGAGGGTAGAAGATGATTGAATAAATAGATGCCCTGAAAATTTGCACTTACCTTGATCAGCAGAGATGTTGGAAGTTGCATTTGAATGTTGTCTGTGAAATGTTGTTGGCAGATTGAAACATTACCTGAGATGGGCTTTCGGATGCCACCTGGACAATGTGTTGATGGTTTGTTCATCAGAATGAATCTGTTGATTATATCTTGATGAAGGATTTGAAAGTTGATCATTGTGGAACCGTTTGAGGTATCACTTTAGATCTGCAATGTTAGATCGTTCTGGAACCGTCTGAGGTTTCGCCTTAGATCTGCAATGTTAGATCGTTCTGGAACCGTCTGAGGTTTCGCCTTAGATCTGCAATGTTAGATCGTTCTGGAACCGTCTGAGGTTTCGCCTTAGATCTGTAATGCTAGATCGTTCTGGAACCGTCTGAGGTTTCGCCTTAGACTAGCAATGTTAGATGATAAATGAGTTGAGAATGAGAGTTCTTCAGAGTGAATCTTTGGTTTGATTGTATCTGAAAGGACTGCTTGTCTGAATAAGTTTCAGGATGAACACTGCATGTGAGTGAGAACATCTTTGCTGAAGACATCTGTCTACCTGAAAAATCAAGTTAATAATATGCGATGTCTATGATGCATGTATGATATGAGATCCTCGAGCTAGAGGAGAAATATGCAAGTTATGTTGTGTATGAATATGCGTATGATGCATGATTGTGAATGTGAATATGAGTGTGAATGTGATGCATGGTTTATGCAGCTTAGAGCGTGTCAAGCTCCTGATTGGGAAAATAAATCCCAGCTTAGTCGTCAAGAAATGAAGGCATTGTGATTGGGAAAATAAATCCCTGCTAGCCATTTGGAAGTGAAGGCATCGTGGTTGTTGATGATCTTCTGTCTCGCTTGAGTACCCTGGGTTGGGGAAATTCTTTGAGAACCAGGATGTTCTATTGAAGGATCTTTGATTACTGCTCGGGGATGAACAGTAGTTTTGAGAGTTCGGACTGTGACGCCCTTTGGAGTGGGAATGAGGAAGATGCATAATCCTCCGATGCACTATCTGACCAAGTTTGGGTGCGGAGATCACACCTTCTGAAGACAGTAATCTGGAACAACCCTGCTGGGGAATAAGACTTCTTTCGAAAGAAAAATCTTTTTGAGGGATTTGTTGAGGAATGTGTCTCCATTGGGGAAACTTCCTTCTGATGCTGGTTTAGGATAATGTCCAAATAATTGGGACATGTCCGGAATGCTATTCCTGTTTTTCCTGGTAAACATCAATCATATTCAAATGCATATGTTCATTCAAAATATCATTGGGATGCTCGCGTATTCAAAACAGAAAAAATGAAAATGTTAGTTATAAGCTGCATTGATTTTTGAAAAGGTGCCGTGATAGGCGGATTAGTATAGGGAGACAACAATCCTAGAAGTAGGAAATTGTCAGAAAGTTTTGAAAAGTATTTATGAAAAGAAATAGCTATGTGAGAACGATCCAGTCAAGTTTCAATTCTGCTATTGCCAATCTGTCTTCGAGCATCTCATCCCTCACTTGTTGGAAGAAAGTGATTGGACTGATCGGTGTCTTTGAGGTGTTGAACCTTGTCGGTGAGTAGGCAGCTGAGCGGGACATAGTTGTATGCTTTATTCCCTAATTTTTGCCTAGGCTGCCCTTTCAGGTTTTCAGCCTACCGGGATTGTATTTGTTTTGTCTCTAATTTTTGCCTGGATCGCCCTTTCGGGTTTTCAATCCACCGAGACGCTCATTTTTGCCTAAGTTGCCCTTTCAGGTTTTCAACTTAGCGAGCTGTATTTTTTTTTTTTTTTTTTTTTAAGCAAAGTACTTTTTGACTATGTCCGCATTCACAGGGTGTGGGAAATCCTCGCCATCCATGGTGGTAAGCAACATGGCACCGCCGGAGAATATTTTCTTGATTATGAATGGTCCCTCGTAGGTGGGGGTCCATTTGCCTCTGGGATCACCTTGTGGTAAGATGATGCGTTTGATAACCAAGCCACCAGTTTGGTATGCTTGACTTTTGACTTTCTTGTTGAATGCTTTGATCATGCGCTTTTGGTATAGCTGGCCATGACAGATAGCTGCAAGTCTTTTCTCATCGATCAAGTGTATTTGGTCGAATCGAGTTTGAATCCAATCGTCTTCGTCTAGATCGGCTTCTTTCATGATCCTTAAGGAAGGAATCTGGATTTCGATTGGGAGAACTGCTTCCATACCGTAGACTAACGAGAATGGAGTTGCCCCTGTTGAAGTACGCGCAGATGTGCGATAACCATGAAGAGCAAAAGGTAACATCTCATGCCAGTCTTTGTAGGTTACTGTCATCTTTTGTATGATTTTCTTGATGTTTTTGTTGGCGGCTTCGACAGCGCCGTTCATCTTTGGTCGATATGGAGAAGAATTATGATGTTTGATCTGGAACTGCGTGCAGAGTTCAGTAATCATTTTGTTGTTTAGATTCGTGCCATTGTCAGTGATGATCCTTTCGGGGATGCCGTACCGACAAATGAGATTGTGCTTGATAAACCTGGCTACCACATTCTTGGTGACAGAAGCATATGAAGCTGCCTCTACCCACTTTGTGAAGTAGTCAATAGCGACCAGGATAAAGCGATGTCCGTTGGAAGCAGTAGGTTTGATTTCTCCAATCATATCAATACCCCACATTGCGAAAGGCCAAGGAGCCGTCAGAACGTTTAATGGAACTGGAGGTACATGCACTTTGTCGGCATATATCTGGCATTTGTGACAAGTTTTGGAATGATGATGGCAATCTGTCTCCATGGTAGACCAGTAGTAACCTGCTCTCAAGATCTTTTTAGCCATTGTATGTCCGTTGGAATGAGTACCGAAGGTACCATTGTGTATGTCTTCCATGATTTGTTCTGCTTCCTTCTTGTTTACGCAACGAAGTAAAGTCGAGTCATGGTTGCGCTTGTACAAAGTTCCATTGCTTAGGAAGAATTTGGAGGCAAATCTCCTTAGAAACTTTCTGTCGTTAATAGATGCCCCTTCAGGGTACTCCTGGGTTTCGAGATACCTTTGTATTTCATGGAACCATGGTTTGTCTTCCATTTGTTCGGTATCGATCTCATTGCAATAGGCTGGTTCGTCTTGCCTGTAAATGGTGATCATAGGAGCTTCGTCGTCCCAATTGACTTTGAACATGGATGACATGGTAGCTAAGGCATCAGCTAGTTGATTTTCTTCGCGTGGGATGTGTTCGAAAGTGATCTCCTCGAAGTAAGGAATCAAACTCAACACATGTTCTTTGTATGGAATTAGATTTGGGTGCTTTGTGTCCCATTCCCCTTTGACTTGGTAGATTACCAAGGCCGAGTCTCCGTAGACTTCAAGGAATTTGATTTTTAGATCAATTGCAGCTTTGAGACCCAGAATGCATGCTTCGTATTCGGCTATATTGTTGGTGCAATTGAAACACAATCTGGCGGTGAAGGGTGTATGACCTCCTGTGGGGGAAATGATCACAGCTCCGATGCCATTGCCGAGCGCATTAGAAGCTCCGTCAAAAACCATAGTCCATCGGGATCCTGGTTGTTTGTAGTCATTGACTAGCATAATGTCTTCGTCTGGGAAGTCAAAGTTCAATGCCTGATAATCATCTACTGCTTGATGAGCTAAATGATCAGCTACCACACTTCCTTTGATTGCTTTTTGCGAAGTGTATTGAATGTCATATTCTGTTAGGATCATTTGCCATCTTGCAATCCTTCCAGAGAGAGCAGGTTTTTCGAACACGTATTTGATTGGATCCATCTTGGAGATCAGGAAAGTGGTGTGATTTAGCATATACTGTCTTAGTCGGCGAGCCGCCCATGCTAAGGCACAGCAAGTTTTTTCGAGTAGTGAGTATCTTGTTTCACAATCGGTAAACTTTTTGCTAAGATAGTAGATTGCGTGCTCCTTTCGACCGGAATCGTCATGTTGTCCGAGTACACACCCCATTGAATCTTCTAACACAGTTAGGTACATTATCAGAGGTCTGCCTTCCACAGGAGGTAACAAGATTGGCGGTTTTTGAAGGTATTCTTTGATTTTATCAAAGGCTAACTGGCATTTGTCATTCCATCTTTCCACTTGATCTTTCTTCAGTAATTTGAAGATTGGCACACAAGTAGGAGTCATATGGGCAATGAATCTGGCTATGTAGTTTAGACGTCCCAAGAATCCTCTGACTTGTTTCTCGGTACGGGGTATAGGCATTTCTTGAATGGCTTTGACCTTGGCAGGATCAACCTCAATACCTTTACTGCTGACGATGAAACCTAAGAGTTTACCGGATCTTACTCCAAAGGTACACTTGTTCGGGTTCAGTCGCAATCTGTATTTCTTGAGTCTGTCAAACAGCTTGTGTAAATGACTCAAATGTTCTTCTTCGGTGTTGGATTTTGCGATCATGTCATCGACATACACCTCTATTTCCTGATGAATCATATCATGAAATAGTGTTACCATTGCTCGTTGGTAGGTAGCTCCAGCATTTTTTAGACCAAAGGGCATTACTTTGTAACAAAAGGTTCCCCAGGGAGTTGTGAAGGTTGTTTTTTCCATGTCTTCGGGTGCCATCTTGATTTGATTGTACCCTGAGAATCCGTCCATAAAGGAGAATACCTTGCATTGTGCGGTATTGTCAACTAGTACATCGATGTGCGGTAAAGGGAAATCATCTTTAGGGCTTGCCCGGTTCAGATCTCTGTAGTCTACACACATTCTGACTTTCCCGTCTTTTTTGGGTACAGGCACGATGTTAGCTATCCAAGGAGGATAACTTACAACTTTTAGGAATCCGGCATTGAATTGTTTTTCAACCTCGTCTTTGATCTTTTTTGACATATCAGGCTTACTCCTTCGCAGTCTCTGTTTGACCGGAGTGCTTCCTTCTTTGATTGGCAGGCGATGAACTACAATGTCCGTGTCAAGGCCAGGCATATCTTGATAAGACCAGGCGAATATCTCGGCGTAGTCTTGCAACAATTGAATCAGTCTTTGCTTGACACTGTTTTCTAAGTCAGCCCCAATTCTGACCTCTTTCTTTTCTTCGTCACTGCCCAAGTTGATGACCTCAATCGGCTCCTCATGAGGCTGTATGGCTTTTTCTTCTTGTTCTAGAAGTCTTGCAATTTCTCTTGGCACTTCACAATCTTCCTCACTTTCGTCCTCAGTTTGGTAGATCGGATTTTCAAAGTCATGACGGGCAATAGCAGAGTCGTTATTGACTGGATCCAGCGTGTATGTGAATCTGCATGGTAGATATGTGAGTGTGTATGAAGAGAAAAACATAGCTATTTGAAAGCGAATAAAGAAAGAAAAAGGATCACAAAATTTTGAACATGCAAGCATCCCATGATTTTATTGAATGCACATAATCATGATATGACAAACCCTTTTTATAGAAGGACCGTTGTGCTAAGGCACACGGCTTTCAAGCTCATGGTTCGATTGTTCAGGAACCACTTTTATCTTTGCACAATATACACAAAGAAAACAGGAAATGGCATTTACTCCTGATCAAAGGAGATCACATCCTCTGCTTTCCAGTTGTTCAATCCACCGTTGTTAGCAGGGAGCACCCAGCTGTTCCAGTTGCAGTTGTTCTTTTCGTCTTCCGTAGCATTGATTCCGCTAGTGGGAAAATGCGTAGGTAATTCCTCAGGATAAGTTGGATGATTTGTTGGATATGAGAATCCAGGTGGAGGTCCCTCTATTGGCTGAGCGAGATGCTCGATAAGGCCGTCCCATGCAGTAGGAATGATGTTTTGAATAGAGACTTGTGCATCCTGATAAGGAGTGTACTGTGACAGAAAATAACCTTCGTTGTTTGGCATCTTCCTGGCTTCTTCAAGAGCGAAGTTGTCGTCGTACTGTTCGTCCCATCCAGTCGGGACAATGTCTTTGATGGGAGTTGAAAAGCTCGGAGGAGCGGAATATTTCACCATATAGTCGTATTTGCCGCTGGGTTCTCCTAGCGTGTCCCATACTTCTTTGGGTGGATTTTGATATTGCTGAGTGACGGGACTTGTGATACTTCCGTCATTTTGATTACCCTCTTCTGTTGGAGTAAGATCTTCCAGAGCAATGTAAGAATTCTGAGGTGTGATATACTGGTAGTTGTAACCGTCATTTGGTCCTCCCACAGCATCCCACATTCCCATGGTAATGGGTGGAATTTCGTCTGGATATGGCTGAATGATGTGGTTCAAGTATGTCCCTTCATCATCAATGGCGTTTACTTCTTGGCTGGCGAAGTGTGATATTAACCCTTCAGAGCGAGGATTTTGATCATTCTTTTGATTTTCACCATTATAGCCCAGACCTAGCTTGTCGGACTTGTAGGGTATATCAGGGAGTTGTCCCCATACTGTGCGATCACCCTGTTCAATCATGGCTTTGGCATCTTTGAGAGAAGCCATAGTTGTAGCTGGAGTAGCAGGAATATGCTTGGTGGTAGAGATATCTGGAGATACAACCTCAAAAGCTTGATACGGAGTTTCGATGGATTCGCCCTCCATCTCAACATACTTGTCGTTGCTCAAGTGACTGACCATATATTCTTCTTCGCCATAGACTGTGACAACCTTTCCTTTTACTGGGTATTTTAACTTCTGATGCAGGGTAGAAGTTACAGCGTTTGCCCCATGTATCCAAGGGCGTCCTAGTAAACAGGAGTATGTTGGAAGAACGTCTATTACGGAAAAGATAACATCGAAAGTTTGAGAGCCCACTCTGATTGGGAGCTTAACTTCTCCGTACACCGTTCTTGTTGACCCATCGAAGGCTCTTACAACCACATCACTTGGTTGTAGCACAACTCCTTTGAAGTCAAGTTTTTCCAGTATTACCTTTGGTAACACGTTTAGAGAGGAACCATTGTCTATTAGCACATGAGACAGAGTGGTGCCGTTGCATTCGATAGAGATGTGCAGGGCCTTGTTGTGATTTCTTCCAGCAGGAGTTAGATCCACATCAGAGAAACCAAGACCGTTGGGCACTGTAAGACTGGCGACACAATTCTCAAATTGGTCGATTGGGATTTCTTGAGGCACATGCGCAGCTTGAAGGAACTTCATCAGAGCTTTAGCATGAGCTTCTGAATACTTTAGCAGAGATAGCATTGAGATTTTTGAAGCAGTATGCCCCAGTTGTTCGACGATATTGTAATCACTTTTGCAGATGATTTTCAATATTTCGTCCATTTCTTGCTTTGATGGATCCTCAGCAGTGATCTCTACCGGATTTTGAACTGGTTCGATCAGTGGCTCTTTGCCTCGAGTGTTGATATCTGGAATAGGAATTGGAACCTGGATTGGACTAGCAGCAATATTTGGAGAAATTTCTGGTGAAAAGATTCTTCCACTTCTCGTGATCTTGCTAGTGCCTGCAATGTTACTTACAGCTGAAGTAGTTAGTGTTGCGTCCTCTTTAGTCGAGGGATCCTGCTTAACTCCATGAATGTAAACATTAGTGTCATATCCCCATGGGACAGCTTTGTCTGAGGAGTATGGAAATGGAGTTGGTCTAGCAATGACCACTGATGCCACTTTGAGTGTAGCAGAAAGTTTGAATGGAGCCTTGGTAGAGATTCTGAATGGTAAGCTGGAGATCACTGAGACGTCTTCCATTCTTATCCCGTTGGCAAAGACTTTGCCCAACATGTCCATAGAAGGGAGCCTCTCAAACATAATGATACGGCGATCCATGTATTTTTGAATTCCCATCTTTAGATTTTCACAACCATTGGGTTGGCGTGAGCAATAAAAGCAGTCGGGATCACAACCTGGAAAGTAACCAGCTTGGATGAACTTTCTTTTGACTTCGAGGAGTGGAATTGATACTTCGTTCACATCATAAATGTAAACTGTGTCTATGATAGCATTAACAGTTTTGTCATGCTTTGGCATAGGTGCTGTGATGACATTTGGAGTTTCTGGAGGATCGAACTCAATTTCTCCAGCATCTATCATGTCTTGGATTTTATTTTTCAGGGCCCAGCAGTGATCTGCGTCATGTCCTGGACAGTTTGAATGATAGGCACATGTTGCATCAGGGCGATAATTCAGAGAAGAAGTATTGACATTCTTCGGAGGACCCCTTAATGTGATCAGATCCGCTTTAAGCAAGTGCTGCAATGCCTGAGAGATTGGCATGTTGATTTTGGTGAAAGTTCTTCTTGGTGCATCTGGTCGATGCGTATATTTTGGCTGTTGATCTTTTTGAGGTGCAGATGCGGAGATCATAACTGCCCCTACAGATTGATGCTGATCACTTTTGTGACTTGTCTGAATTTGCGCTGTATTGACCTCATTTCTGATGGGCCTTTTTGTAGTACCAGAGGAGGATCCTACTTGAATTTTTCCATTTCGAATGCCGCTTTCGACACGTTCTCCGGTTAGTATCAAGTCAGTGAAACCTGATGATGAACTTCCCAGCAAATGGCTATAGAAAGGGCCAGTTAAAGTGCCCATGAACATGTCGACTAGTTCGCGATCAGATAAGGGTGGTTGAACCCTTCCAGCCATATCTCTCCACTTTTGTGCATATTCTTTGAAACTTTCTTTTGGTCCCATAGACATGCCTCGCAATTGAGTACGAGTGGGTGTAAGATCAGCATTGTATTGGTACTGTTTGTAAAAAGCAGCAGCTAATTCTTCCCAAGTATGAACCTTGGTATTTTCTAGCTGGTAGTACCATTCGAGTTGTGTACCTGACAGACTTTCTTGGAAAAAGTGAATCCACAATTTGTTATCTGTTGTATGAGGTTGTATCTTCCTCACATAAGATCTCAAATGTAGTTTTGGACAAGAAACTCCATCATACTTTGCAAAGGTTGGAACTTTGAATTTTGGAGGGATGACAACATCCGACACGAGTCCCAGATCATTGAAATCTAAGCCAGGTATTTTTTGTATTTCCATAGCTTTCATACGATCCTCCAACTGTTGGTATTTGTCATCATCCTGTTCGTCTCCAGAATGATCTTCTTCTTCATTTGAAGAGAGAGAGGGTTTAGCAGAACCCTGGTTGCTTTGATTATCTTCTTGTTCACCATCACCGACTATTTCAGGGATTGGTGGCTTTTTGATCTTTTTGACAGGGATCTTGATCTTCCTTCTCAGGTAACTCAAGCCTGCAGATTCTTTGGGCTTCTTCTTCTTCTTGAGTATCAGGGCTTTCAGCTCTTGTTGCCCCTTTGCCAGTTCCAGAATTGCCACTTGAACTTGGGCATTCTGTACTTCGAGATTCTTGATGCTTGCCTCAGATTCCATCTCTTCTGACTGAAATAAACAGCGAAGAGATGAGAAACCCGTCATGAGAACCTGTTATGAAATGTGTATGACTGGATGCCATGTATGCAATGTGTATGCAATGTATATGAATGCAATGTATGAAATGCAATGTATGAAATGCAATGTGTATGCAATGCATGTGAATGCATGTGTGCAATGTTTTCAAGGATCATAGAGTCTAGATTTGTTAAAGAAGCAACAAACGTTAGTTAATCAATTTATTCTTTTTTCTTTGCCTCATTTGGGCTTACAAGACAGAAAATAAAATAAATGATCTTTCAGGTCTCCCGTGGGCGCTTTTTCTTTGTCCCCAGGAATGCGTTGATTCTTTGTTCTTCTTGAAGCTGTCTGGTGAGCTCGAATAGCCTTCTCTCATAGTCCTGACAGTGTTCTTTGAAGGTGTCTCTTTCCTCTTTGAGTTGAACCCAGGATTTTTGCAACTCTTCCAAGTCAGTTGGCATATCCGGGTGTAGAATAACTTGAGGTTCGTAACCTTCGACTTCTGATTCGATAGTCACAGGTAGAACAGCGGGATAGGGCATCATGAGTTTTTGAGCATGAGTACGCACCCATCTGAGGTAAAGTTCCATAGGAATAGAATTCCATTGCCCCAGAGTTTTGCTTTCTATTCTATAGACACTGTCCCAAGCCTGTATGAATCTTCGTCGGTGTCTGTGAGAATCATTCTCGTAATCAAACACAATGCCACGGATAATCATGTCATGAGGACCGTTGCTTCTTGCATATCCGAATTGGCGTAGAGCTAGAGAGGGATTGTAAGTGATACCTCCTTTAATGCCAAGGAGTGGCACGTTAGGGTATTCTCCACAATGATCAATGATAGTAATGTCTCTTTGAAAGAAGTTGTTCCATCGGATATCTGAATGAGATAAAGACATGATTCTGTAAGACCATTGTGCTCTTTGTTCATTTCTCAGTACTGATCGGGGAAGATGACATGTAAACCACCTAGCCAGCAGTGGTATACAGCACATGAGAGTTCCTCGCTTCTTCGTGGTACGAGTGTGTAGAGAGTGTAGGATGTCTCCCAGCAATGTTGGTACCCGGGTTGCGAATTAGGAAAAGGTTGATGATGTGTACACTTATGAACTGGTCGGAATTAGGGAACAAAACCAACCCATAGATCAAAAGAGCCATAACTTCTTCAAAAGCTGGATAACTTTTGTTTTCTAGCAGTAGTCGAGCCTTTTCCAGTAAGAATTTGGCAAGCAAACCCTCAACTCCACTCTTTGTTTCCCAATTGGATTTGATTTCTGACTTTTGCAGATGTAAAGCAGCAGCAATGACTTCAGGTTTTGGTTTTCTTTCTAAACCAGTGAAAGGTAATTGATCTCGGATTGGTAATCCAATTAATTCAGAGAATTCTTCCAAAGTGGGTACCAACTGGTAATCAGGAAATGTGAAGCAATGATGTTCAGGGTCGAAGAACTGGAACAGGACCCGTATCATGTCTTCTTCAAACTTTGAGGTAACCAAATGGAGTAGGTGACCATGCTTTTCAGTGAATTGAGCATTCCTGGGGAATTCTGCTACCAAGACTTTGAGTTCAGATGGCACCGTTGAGATATTGATTCGGATGTAATCTCTGGTGGCGGGAGCCATTACCTGCAAAAACAAAAGTAAACTCTTTGATCCTTGAAATGTGTAGTGAAAAATGATGTGTTTATGATGCAAACATGTGGCACACAAAAACAAATCAAACAATAGCCTTAGGTTTAAAGGCTTGCATGAGGTTGATAGGTGATACCCTCCCCTCTGAAGTTGAGTTGGTTGAAAACCTGTCCTAGAATAGTATTCGGGTTCTATGATCCTTGGAGACAACATCTCAATACGGCGCTCGGACGGCCGATCAAGAATATTCCTCGAGGATAACTAGCTTCGATCAATTTCAAAGCTAGCCACTTAATAGGCCACAAGTCAAGTTCAACTAAAAGGTTCTAAGACAAATTAGTGTTAATGACACTTCGGAAGCCTAATATACTCCTTGATCGCTTTCAAGGGACATCAGTATAAACCAAAGTATCACACTAACGATGACTACCAGATCAACCGTATCGGTACATGCCGTACAGTTTCCTTGGTCTATTGTCATATACTTAAGGTATCTCGAGATTCGGGTTAGAATCTTTCACACAAGCAAAGTACCCAAGCAAACCTGTGAAAAGTAAAGCAATCAGATCAAACAATTGAAAACATCGAAATGATCTATACTCTAAAGGTAACCCCTTTTGAAAACATTTTGAATTTGTATTCCCCAGCAGAGTCGCCAGTTCTGTGGACCGTCCTTTCGGGCCATACCCCTCCGTGGGTGGGATACGTGAACTGACTCTTTTTTGTCGATCGGACGCTTTCGCGTCACTTTTGAAAAAGTTTACAGAGTCGCCACCGACCTTTTATTTTATCCAATGAAGGAAAGGTTTATAAAAGAAACAGAAAAAAGACCTTTGAGAGATTCTGGGTAAGGGGGTAGGTTATACAAAGGGAAGGTGTTAGCACCCTTTGTATCCATGGTTATCCATGGGCTCTTTAGTTTGCTTAGCTCATTTGCTTTACTTTTCAATTGATTCGGAATGCTTTACCTGTGTTTTTGAAATACCTTTGCAAATAGAATTTGTAATGATCCTTGTGCGGATATATACAAATGCTTGTTTATCTTTCGAAAGATGTTTTGAAAAGATCGTTAATTTTGTAATGATCCGTGTTTGGATGTATACAAAATATTGTCTTTTGGAAAATTCGTTTTAAAAAAACAACAGTGTATGAGAATTTTGTTTGTTTTGATTTTGAGCAAGCAAACTAGGAGGTCTACCCTGAGTTAGGAGGTCTTTATCCTTGTTCCCTTTAAAAATCTATCCATTCGTCGGATATAAACAAAAGGTTCGATTTTGTACTCGAAACAGTAGAAATGTAACTTTGATTTTGAAAAGAGTGAAAAGGGGTTACCCTAGGAGGTGCAAATGTGATTGTGATTGAATTCAGATATTTATCTTTGAAGTTAGTGATCTGACGGTTCAGTTTTATCTTTGACATACACGCAGTTTATATGGGTGCTGGAAATTAAAATGCGGAAATGTAAAGTGCAGAAAGTAAATCTACGCTATTACATCGATTGTGCGGGAAATGTAAACTAGCCTATTTACATGAATTTGACATCCTATACATTTATCTAGGAATTTTAAATTGCAAGAAATAAAAGGCATATTTTTGTATTTTTGTGATTTATTTTAAATATAATTAATGCATTATTAATTAATTTAAAATAAAGAAAAGATGGAAATATGATTAAACCTAGCAAATAAGTTTAAAAATATGTACAAAATGTTTGTTAATTGATTTTAGAACAAAACTAATTTTTTTTGGAATTTTTGAAATTTGTTTTTGGATATTTTAAGTTAATCAAAACATAATTATGCAAATAATTACACAAATAATTAAAACTTAAAGAGAAAATTATCCTAAATATGTACAAAATTAGTTTATGATATATAAACAATATTTAACACAAAGAACAATTTTTTTTTATGATTTTTTGACTAATTAAAATAATTAATAAGCAAATATACAAATACATACTAATTAATTATGAAAAATATTGAAATTTTGAAGAAAAATAAAATATTTTTGTTTCATAAAATAATATATTATTTTAGAAGTTTAAAATATTTTTTGTGGAATTTTTGGAAGTTTTTAACTATTTTTAATTAATTTATCAAAGAAACTAAAATAAAAATAGAAAATAAAATTAAAAATGTAAGGATACTGATCTGGTGTGGCAATTAATGAAGGAGCATGGTGAGCTTGCATGTGTGAGGCGTTGGATTGGCTTTGAGATTGATCCAAGGGCACAGATTTGTAGGTGCATGGTATGATGGTGTACACTGAATCCAAGGGGATTCAAAGTCTTTGCAGGGGCCCACGCTGGATTGACCAGCGAATAAGATTTGAGGGAAGGGCCACCTTGGCGCGCTGAAAAGTCAGACGAACCACGCTTGGACGCGTGGTCGTCTTCAACCTCCAGAAGTGAGGTTTTCAGCTTCAAATAGCGGGGGTTTTTAACCTCCCCTATTTGGACGTTAAAATTCCAGTTTTTTAACAACCTATGAACTCTATAATGTTTGAGGAGATGATTAGAAGTGTTTATTGGTATTGATATTGATTGGAAATTTGAATTTGAAAATTACAAAGTATATGCAAATTTTGAGAATTTTTGTGATATTTCTTGCTATACTCTTGCCCTATTTCGTGTGTCCCCTTTTTGCTGAAGTATGATGCTTCTTTTATAGCCCAAAGTTGCTTGGAACTCAAGCTAAGAAGCTTTGTTGTCTTTGTTGAAAGTTTGATTTTTAAAATATTAAAAATCTTTGAATTGTTGACCAAGCTTGACTCCATTCAATGCTCTTGTCTTGCTCTTCAATTCTTGCAGAAAAAATGAAGATTCCTTGAAGTGAGTCATACTTGGAGGCCAAGCAACCATTATCCATGCATTTTCCTTTTAATTTTAATCTTAAAGTAAGATAAAATTATGCAAAAAATGGCCAATAAAGATGTGGGCTTTGTCTTGGTCGTGGGAGGCCCATAGTAACATGGCAAAGATGTTTGGACCATAAAAACTTGGACTCATTTGGAAAAAAAACATTTTTGAGCAATGTTGATTTCATGCATTTTCCCAAAATTTAGCCAACTTCAACAAGGTGTAAATCCTTCAATTTTTGTCATATGAAGGAGATCTTGCACTTTTTGGAAACCTCAAAGAGTCCTCTAACCAATGTCTTTGGTCTCATATCAAAATGATTTTTGGTTCTCCTTGTGTGTCCATTTGAAAAAAGTGTCTTTTTGTTGACTTTGAAAATGACCTGTAATGTCTTTGGCCATATTTTTCAAATGGTGAATGCTATGACCATGGGATCAATTGCATTTGAAAGATAATTGAATTTCCTTCAAAATGAGCTTTGGTTGACATTTTTTGGATGAAGGATGAGAGAGTTATGATCAGTCAAAGTTGAGTTGACTTTTCAGGCAAAAACCCTAATTTTGAATCTTAGGGTTTTGTTGATTTTTGATCTTTCCTTGATGAATTGTGATCATCCGATGATCAAATGTTGAATCCTTTGACAAAATATGGACTTTGACAAAAAATTTCATTTTTGACTGTCAGTTGACTTTTTTGGTCAAACGGGTCGTCTGTTGACTGTTTGAGCTGCTGACGGTGCGTCTGAGTGAATTGAAGTTTGAAAATTTGTATGATGGTACTTTGAGATGTATGGATGTATATGAAATCCATTTGAGCTCTCAAAACTTGTTGCTCCTGTTAAAACAAGAAAAACCCTGATTAGGGACTGTCTGTATAGGAGGCAGTTAAGCGTACCTGATTTTTGTGCAGTGTTGAGTTTCTGCTAATCATGTGATATTCAGAAGACTTCTAACACAAAAATCTTGGAAATTTGAATTGTGAATGATTGATTTGATTGATTGTACAAATCACTGTGAATTGTACTGTCTGCAGTTTGTCTGTCAACCGACTGTTCGTGTACTGAAGCAGCAGTTAAAGTGAAAAATCAACCGTCAAAGTTAATTTTCTTTTTTTTTTTTTTTTTGTTGTTATTTTTGTTTTTGTTTGGTGTGAAGCATGAAAATTTATTTACATGACTTGTTAGAAAACAGAAACATAATAAATAACTGATATTTACGGTATGCGGGCAAAATTACCGATAATAACCTGAAAATTATTTAATGCACAGAAATAGAAATATTTGACTGGCAGAAAACACACAAAATATTATCTTAGTAACTAAGCAATATTATGACAAATAGTACAACATTTAATACTGACAGTACAAATATCACATACTATATTGAACAGTACGACGAATAAACGGTACATTTAAGAAATAAGAAATACGGCAAATTTTAAGAATGACGATTAATGACCCATGCTATGAACAATAACATGTAGATGATTGGGAGCATAACCATTGCAGGTCCACACTCCTCAGGACTGTGCAGGCAGAAGAAAGTTGTGATCACCGTAGCAATGGTGACGACTGTAAGAAGCAGTGTTTCTATCCATTTTGCCATTTTTGCTAGGGAAGAAGAAATGATGGATTATGAGGTAGGAATTTGAAAGATGATTTAGAATTTGATGTGAGATTTGTGGGAAGAATGAGAGGTATTTATAGAATGGAAAGATGATAGAGACGTTGGGGAATGATGTGATTCCGTACAAAAGGAAATTTGAGTGGTAGTGAGATTTGAAAGAAAGTGTAAGGTATTGTTGGGAAAAGAGAGATGGATAGAATAAAGTTGAGATTTGAATTTGAAAGGATAGATTTGAAAAGATTTTGAAAATAATGGAATATAGCACAAAAGTTAGTGGGAAAACAAAAACAATTGTTACCAGTACAGTGTGAGTTTCCTGCTTTTGCGCCTGCAAAAAGATTTAACCCTGCATGAACTGTGTTAGTACTATTTATCTGTAAAATAAATAAATAGTATTTGTGAAGTAAAGAACAGTATTTGGCGTTTGCGTAAGAATAAATTCCACTGTAAGCCAAGTTACTGTGTAAGAAAAATTCTGAAAACCAAGTTCTTCATATGTCAGGATATTTTGAAAAAATCCATGTTTATATGAGACTCTTAATTTTCATATTGAAACTTTCCTGAAAAAAGAAGTGGGCAAATTTTGGGGTATAACACACACAAACTTTTTAATTATCCTACGAGGATTTTTCTAGGTGTGGGTGTTTCACCTAATCAGATGTTCTGGAGTCCGGGAGGTTAGTTATACATAGGGAAGGTTTTGAGCACCATACATACCCGTAGTACTCTACGGGAACCTTCTTTGTGTCTACGTGTTTGTGTTGCTTCTTGATTGGGAAAGTTTCTCCTTTGTGTTAGGAGAGAGAATTGAATTGAAAGACAGATGAACTGACTGTTTTTGGTTTTTGATTAGCTCGTTAAGATTCCTTGTGAATCTCATACCTACATATCCCTAATGGAAGTCAGAGCTTTTTGTAGTTCGAGGAACTAATTAGGAAAATGAATTGATTTTGGGTGCCTTGTTTGAACTCAAGGTTGAAGTTTGAATTAAATCTCTGTTTGCAGAAAAGGGACAAGTCGTCATCTTAACGGAGAGATATTTTAATTGTTTTACCATAAACATTTTTAGTGTATCAAAATGAGGGTTCTTTCATGATAAGAGAGGTACCTTACTTGTGTGTGTGCAAGTATGCCAATATCATCTTATATGAAAGAACAATCATAATGAAAAGTTTTCGTTATGATAAGAGAGGGACCTTACTTGTGTGTGTGCAAGTATGCCAGTATCATCTTATATAAAGTAAAAGATTTCAACCATTAGAGGAAGACAATAGTCTGGACGTGAAAATGATGTTTGTTATGTTTGAGTGTGGTATAACAATTAAGAAGTCTTTTCATGGAGATGAATCATGTCTCACCTCTGTAAGAAAGATTTATATTTTGACTGGCTTGGACAAGGCCCAAGATTGAGGCTTAAAAGAGTTTTGATTGACCCTGGGAGATGAATCCCCTAGGGATTGACTTTGACTGAAGAAATTTTGTGTTATGTATGAAGCCCATAATTGTGGCTGACTTTAGCTAGAGAATGTTTTGTTTTATTTTACTGAAAGATTTATTTAGTGTTTTGTACAAAGCCTAGAATTGTGGCTGACTCTAGCTAGGGAGACATTATTTTCTGCCTTGTACAAAGCCTAAGGTTGTGGCTAACACAGTGGGGAAAAGACTCAATGGTTATGAATCTTTTGACACTGAAAAGATGTTTATCTTCCTTGTACAAAGCCCAAGGTTGTGGCTAACTTTACTGAGGATTAATCTGTTGTACAGAGATTAATGAATATTGACCCTACTAGGGAATTTGCTTTTATTAAACAGGGATTAATGACTGAAAACCCAGAGTTGAAGTTTGACCTTACTAGGGATATTGTTCTGTTGAGGATTGATTCATGGAGGCTAACCCTTTCCAGGGGATTTTTTACTTATGAAGGTGAATGATTGATGGAGGCTAACCCTTTCCAAGGGATTTTTGACTTATAAAGGAATGAATGATGGAGGCTAACCCTTTCCAGGGGATTTTTATCTATGAAGGAATGAATGATGGAGGCTGACCCTTTCCAAGGAATTTTATTTATGAAGGAATGGATGATGGAGGCTAATCCTTTCCAGGGGATTTTTGACTTATGAAGGTGAATGATAGAGACTAACCCTTTCTAGGGGATTTTTGACTTATGAAGGTGAATGATGGAGGCTAACCCTTTCCAGGGGATTTTTGACTTATAAAGGAATGAATGATGGAGGCTAACCGTTTCCAGGGGATTTTATTTATGAAGGAATGAATGATGGAGACTAACCCTTTCTATGGGATTTTTATTTATGTAGGAAGGATATGGGTGACAGAGACTGTCCATGTCTCTTATACCAAAAGATGAACTCAATACTGAGATTGAGACATTCTTAGCTTGTTTGGAGTCTGGCTTGAAGAATAGAAGAATCTCAACAGGGTAGGCTAAAAGGTGACTAAAGACTTGTTCCTATGTTTATAAGAAACCTGATGGGTCCTTGTATACAAGATCAAGAGAAAGTTGTAAATATGCCTTTAAGAAGCCCGTGGGTCCTTGTATTGTAAGCCCAAGAGGAGGCTAATCGAGGGTCCTTATTATAGCACAAGAGAAAGTTGTGTTCACTTTGAACTTAGTTTGGCTCTAAGAAAATGGGTAAGAGGTTTCAGCAGGAATAATTCCTCTTGGGTGGATGTGCCTTATTTTTGTTCTAAGGCTTTTTCAAGATGCTTCACCGGGAATAACTCATCTTGAGGTTGAACTAAAGAATTCTAATTAGGAAAGATCCTTCACCGGGAAGACATTCTCAATCCTAGGTCATAGTCCTATAATATATATACAGTTTATTTGTCCTAAGGTTTTTCTCAGGCGGAGTTCTAAATAGTGTTTATATAGTTTATATTTGACAGTAATTTCAATGAAAGCTGTAAATTGAAAGCTGTAAATCCTAACCTAGATGAAGAGGAGGCCTTTGAAAGACGTATGTACAAAAGGGGTTGGTACTTAGACTCAAGGAGATGGCCATGTGAAATTGATTTGAAATTGTTTTGAAAACAAATTGAAAGTTTCATTGAAAATAGAAGAAGTGTTTATTGAAAACAGTTTTGAAGTTTTTCTTTTGAAAACAGAAGAACTGTTTATTGAAAACAGTTTTGAAGTTTTTGTTTTGAAAACAGAAGAAGTGAAGATGGACACTAGGTCACATAGGTATATGAAGAGTTTCACTGGGAATAATGCCCTTCAATACCGAGAAGAAAGTTTTGAAAACAGATGAGGAGTTTACTGTTTAAAAAAATAATTTAAAAACTGTATGTGCAAAAAAAATGGTTGGGTCTTACACTATTTAATATTCAAGAGGCCCAATTGATTTACTGTTTATGAAAAACAATTTGATTGAAAATGTTTTGAGGGATACAAGGTTTTATTGTTTTAAAACCTTGATCGTCTGTATAATCGAGTATTGAAAACAATTTTTGAAAATGACAACAGTTAACTTATTTAAGGTAAGGAAAAAATATATACCTAATTAAGACATAAATGATTAGGGTTTTATCACAAAAATATTTACAAGGGATTAGGTTTTGAAAATCAAGTGAAAATCTATATATAAAAGTATTAAAAATACTAGAAAACATATGATTTTTAAACCTAACTAAAATACATCAAATAAATAATATTTTTTTGCGATTTTTGAATATTCATAAAATAAATATATTAAATGAAAAGTGTATGAAAAATCAAGTGAAAATGATTTAATTTGAAGGGTGAATCAATCAGTTAAAGTTGTGAAGAAAAATGATGGAAAATAGTGGCAAAAAAAAAGGTTTTGTCTCCACCAAGGTTTGAACCCACACCTTTGAAGTGAAGGATTTAAAATAATAGCCACCTGAGCCATGCGCGTGGACTGATAGAGAAGAGAGACCAAATCCTTTTGTTTGGAACAAGTGTGATAAAAAGAAAATAAAACAAAAGGTCTGAGGGAGGGATTGAATCCAAGACCTGAGGCAAGAGGAGACTAAGAGCGCATGGGAGGACACCAGGGAAAACGATGTATTCCCCCCCTAAGTTCAGAAAATGGCGCGCCATGGCCATCTTCAACCTCTCATCACTCAAGAATTTAAAATTCTATCTCCCTCGTTTCTCAACTAATTGCCACGAAGTAAACATGAAACTTATGGTGGTCTTTGATTTCATTTATTTTGAGTGTAACTAAAAATTCACAGGCATAAATCACAAGAACCTTAAAACTGGAATTTAATATGAAATGAAATATATGTATGATATGATGCAATTGATTGAGGGTTAATGATCCTCATAGGTGCAGAAACCAAATGGTAACTTCATTTTCTATTTATCATGCATGAATTATAGAATTTGAAGTTCATGAAGCTTACCTCAGAAATGAAGATCGAGCTCTGATCAAAGTGTGCTACAGAGCCACTACAGTGATCTAAGTAGCTTCAATGATCCCCCATGAAGGTGTTGAGATGCTTAGCTTAAGCTGGAACTCTCCATAATCTCTTGCTCGACCTCAACTGATATGGCTCTGAATGAGAGATGGAAATGATGATCCCTCACTTACAGAAGTGTTCCAGGTGGTTGGATCACTTCTAATGGACCCCTTTGATGTGTTTGAAAGCTTATTTTCAAAGGAAGAGCTACGGTTTGAAGAATCCGAGTCTTCTTGCCAAAGAACCTTTGAAAATTATAGGCATGAGGGAGAGAAAGAGAAAGCAAGAATTTTATGTTGCTTTGGTGTGTTGAATACTGAGGAGAGCCCTTCTATTTATAGGCAAAGAGCTTAGAGTAATTGAAGAGAGTGAGCTGCTTAGTGAAGTCATTTTGGTTTCTTGGTCATGAAGAAATTTCAAAGAATATCAAAATGCAATGATGGTATTTTTGAGCAAGCTCCCTAACTATTGATCTTTTCTGATCTTAGGGGACAATTCTGATGTATAGAGCTCTCTAATTGGCATAGAAAAGATTCCAATAAATGAATCATGTTTTGCCATAAATTCCTAAATGTAATGATTACATAATCAAATGGCTTTGATTTTTGGATGTTTTGGAATCTTGATTAAAATGATACAAATGATTATCTCCAATCTCTTATGATATATTTGAAGTGTAGATGCCCCAATTGGTGTAGGCCTTTTCACAAAAATGACCAAAACCAAAGTTGGTCATGCCTTGAAAATTCGCTTCATGTGCCTTACTTTGATCAATCATAACTCTTAGCTCAAAATGAATTTAGATGAGGTTGAGCATAATTTGGAAAGCCCTTGACATGTACTTCAATCCATATGTTTTGTGTTTTCTCAAAATCCTTAAGGAAGCTAGTGTAAATGATCCATAGAGTTTGAAGAAAACAAGGGTTTTTCACCATTTTTGGTTATACAGCAACTTTGAAGCTCCATATCTCTCCAATGGTTGATTCTTTGCAAAAAAGGTTATATGTGACAAAGTTGTTCGTTGGATCAAAATCTACAACTTTGATGTTGGAAGTTTTTTCTAGTTTGTACTTGAAAATTTGAGATATTCTCTTCCAAAGTTTTGAAAAAAACCTTAAAACACATAGAAAATTTTTCTAAGTATGAAAAGTCAAACTTTGACTTTTTGAGTCTTGATTGATTTTCTTGATTTTTCTTGGTTAAATGACTTCAATAACCATATATTGCTGATTTAAATCTTCACACGTCCATGGTTGACCAAAAATCCAAAAAGTCAAAGGTGATGTTGTACAAATTGACTTTTTCAGGTGAATTGTGATTCTGGAGATTTCAATTGAATCAAGATATCCTCATTAAATGAATTATATGAGTGGATCATATTAAGTTAATAGAGGACCTTGAGCCATGTTTTGAGTTGTGGAACCATGTCTTGATTAAAAGTCAACTGTCCAAGTGAATTAGGTCAAAAACCCTAATTGTGGGCCAGATGAAATTGATGATTGTGGCTTCTGAATTGAAGTACAATTTCCACTTGGTATTGACATAGGGATCATTTGAATATGATTAGCCCCATTGAATAATGTCCGGGAGCCTTTTTTTAAGGTTTCCCAAATGTGGGCCCTGATTTCAGTCCCTAATAAGCTCAAAACCCTAGTTTGGTAACCTGAGCAAGTCCGAGTCCTGATGCGTGATGTTTGAACATCATAGATGGATGGATGAATCACCCTAAGTCCTATGATTGTGTTGAAAATCATTTTCTCACTGATTGATTCTTTATCTGAACTTCTTGTCCTTTGAAAACTCTAGTCTGAGTACTTGGTGAACAAGTGACTTCTCTGGGTATTTGTCTTAAGTTGATGAAATAAATGGATATGTGACATCTCAGGGGGGGTCATAAATTGGGGTATGACAGTGAGCTTTAAAATACTCACAAGGTTTTTAAAAGGGTTAAACTTTAAAATACTTAACAAGTTTAAAAAGGGGATTAGGCTTTAAAATACCTAATGAGTTTAAAAGGTTAAGCTTTAAAATACTTAACAATTTTAAAACAAAAAGGGACCAAGCTTTAAAATACAAGGTCAATGGGTTAGGAGAAGTTTAACCTGGAATAATTCTTCTCTTAACACCAAGGTTTTAAAACAGAAGACCTAGCTTTAACAATACAAAAGTCAATGGACTAGTAATAGTTTCACCGGGAATAATTCTACTCTTAATGCCAAGGTTTAAAAAAACAAAGGGTTTGGTTAAGCTTTAAAAATACAAAACCATAAACAAGTAAAAAGCTTTAAAATACTTAACACAAAAGTAAAAGAGATTGTAAAAGAGTTTGAGTACCTTTGACCCATCCGTTTGGACAAAACAACAAACTTAAGCAATTAACAATGAATACCTCAAGTGTGTGTGTGATATCATGTGGCACAAGAAAAAACGAGTGAGTATGATGATCAATAAGTAATAGAGATGAATGTATCTAAACCCTTGGATTCAAACTCATGTATGAATGATGAATGATTATTATGTTGAATAAACATCGGTTACATAATCAATTCATAAAAGAAATTAATAAGATTAAATAACAATTAAATACAAAGCATGGATTAAATCAACAAGAAAGCAAAAGGTAATAAACCTAATTAATCATGGATGACAAAGATCAACATGTTTTTGGATTAGAGTTTTAAACATAGGGTTTTTTGGAATTAGGGTTTCAAATTAGGGTTTAATCATAAACTCCTAAACGTAATTGATTTTAATTGTTAAATACCAAATTATTTAGAGGAATTGGTCTAAGGGTACATGAAGAAGTCAGAGACATCCTATTTTAACCCTAAACAAATATGTACAAAATTACACCAAGTTCATTTGAAGAAATAATCAAAAACAAAACAATTTTTAATTAATTTTTAAACATACAAGACATGTTTTTTTGATTAATTTTTAAATGGTGGTAAAATAAATGTTTTTTGGAATTTTTTTAAAAAGGTATTAAAATACATGAAATAAATAAGTCACATAAAAAATAAGGGATTAAAAATATTAATTTTACTATTTTTAGTGGTTTTTTTAAGTTTAATAAAAACGAAAACAACATTGTGATAAAAAAAGTTTTGTCTTTGAAAGGGTTTGAACCCATGACTCTCAGGTTGCAACTCAAAACTTTACCCAGCCAGCTAGCGCGCGTGTGTGATAATAAGAGAGAATCAGTTCAATATAACATAAAACAAGTAATTAAATGGGAAAATAAAACAAAATGGTAAAAGGGGGATCAAACCCACGCCCTTTGGGGAGAGACTTAAGATGCGCGCGCTTGCCATGTGAACTGAAATGATGTAGTCACTTAACACACGCTTCCAATTCATTATATTTAAATCTCATTTTTCAAAATGGATGAATGGCGTGAAGCCTTCATATTCTTCGTTGGAACAGACCAACAACAATGCCATGGATGAGTTTCAAACTTTCTCAAAACTTGATCAAATTCAACATAATAAATATGCTTTTTGATTCATTTTTAAACATGAACTCAACCATGTAATTAACATGAACTAAAATTCATTCAAACTCTTGAATTTTTCAGAAATGCATAAGAACCCTAAAATTAATTTTTAAAATTAAACTCTGGAATTAATCAATCGAGCCCTAAAACCTTAGGGCTATTAATCCCTACATGATTCTAAGCAGAATGGCCACAAGTTTCAATCAAAATAGTACTCAAACTAGTATGCACGAAATCAAAAAATGTACCTCTGAAAATGGAGATTAAACTCCTACTTGGAGGGATTCTGGAAGTATAGCAACTATCTAGAATCCTTCAATGACCTCTAAGGAAGCTTTCTGGGCAGCTAAATTGGATTGATCACCCCTGCAACGAAAAACTCGATATCACCTACAAATGGAAAAAGTTATGGCTGGATCTTCAATGAAATGTTGTCATAGATCCAAAATAGGTGCTTGGATAGCTTCTATATGTGATATAGAAGCTGTTTAACACAAAAAAATTGGAAACGCATGAGCCAATTTGATTTTTGCAAGTTTGGTCCAAAGAGACACTTTCATGAAAATGTGAATGGTGATTTCTAGTTTTTTGAGTTTGGTAGATGTTTGGAGGTTATGGACAGTTCATATATGACATATGGAAGCTATGTGGATAGTTAATTGAGTGGCTAAGTGTTTGGTTTGAGTTTTGGCTAGTGATGAGCTTAAAAGCTTTGAAAACGGGGTAAAATTGGTGATTTTTGGTTAGAGGCCTTTTGGTAGGTTAAGGAATGTATGGATAGCTTCTAAATGGAATTTAGAAGTTGTTCAAACTCTTGTTTGACACCCATATCTTGTGGAACTCAAAATGGCTCTTAACATGCAAAGATAAGAAAGAGAGAATTTCAAGTTGATATGTCACTTGGAGAATTATGGTGTAATTGATCAAGGGAGTGATACTATCTATTTATAGGCAAGATTTAGGGTTTGTGGAGGGAAAAAACTCAGAAGTTTGAAGCTCACATGTAATCTTGTATCATCTTGCTTGTTTGTGAAGAAAGGAGAAAGTTATGGTTCCCATGGAAGGTACAAAGCTTTAAGCATGCTTGGGAGGCTTTGATCTGATCTTAGAGAGCTTGCTTGTTGGTTTTAACTTGAAAATTTCTCCAAGTCTTTAGTGTGTAAGCAAAATTTGGAGATCCATGAATTAGGTCAAAATACACTTAAAAACCTTAATTTGACTTTTTGTTGATTTTTTTATTCTTGATGAATTATTTGAATTTTATTTGATCAAATGTCTTCAATATCCATATGATGATGATTTGGATCCTTAAAAGTCCATAGTTGACCATTTTTCTCAAAAGTCAAAGGTTGACTTGCACAATTTACTTTTTCCAGATGAACTGCAGTTTTGTGATTTCCAAATGAATCAAGCTCTCCTTTTCAAATGGATGATATGGATGTACTATAATTTTTTGGATGCCCTAGAATCATATCTTGAGTCTTGGAACCATCTCAGGATTAAAAGTCAACCCTCAAGTGAAATTAGGTCAAAAACCCTAATTGGAGCTTCTAATGAACTTGAAGGTGATTGATCTTGTAACACCCCATATTTTCTAATTTTAATTTAATCAGAAATTAAATAATTATTTAGAATTATTCGGTATTTTGTGGAATTATTTGGAAAGAATTAATGAGATGGGCTTGAGTCGTGATTAGTAACGGATGGGGATGTATTGGTAGGCCCTATTACTAATTAAGTTAGTTTTATTTTATTTTTCACAAAATAGAGAATTGTGGAAAAGAGGAATAGAACCAAGGAGAAGAGAGAGTCTGAACGTGAAAGAGAAGAGAAGCAGAGAAGTGCGACAGAGGAAGGGCGAAGAATCAACCTTCAGGTAAGGGGGGACTCTTCCATTTATCTTCTATTATGGGATTATAGGTAGTAGGATAAAATTAATCATGTCGATTGCGTCAATTGAGTTATGTTTAGGTTGTAGAAATGTTAGGTTTTGGGAGGATTGGTTGATAATGTGGTATTGATCATGAATGGTGTTAACTAGATGGTTGAAATGTATTATAAATGTGTTATAGTATGCGTTGTTTTACTGTACGTGAAATCTGGTTGAAATGGAATCGGTTTGGTATTGATTCGGTGAAAGAAGGACAAAATCGTAGGCTATTTTCTACGATTCAGACTTCTAAAAATCGCCAGTTCGGACCGCGTCCAGGAGTTGGCGCCGCGAACTGCTTGGCAGAAAGCTAAGAAGTTTTGTTGTACTCAGTACACGCCACGAGTACATGGTTGCGCCGCGAAGGCGTACTTCTTTTCTCGTTTCGCACCGCGACCCATGTTGCGCCCTGAACTGCTTGGCAAAATGGTAAGGCACTTTTACTCGCTCAGTTCGCGCCGCGAACCAATGTTTGCGCCACGTGCTGTTAGTGACAGGCCATTTTGAAGAGTTCAAAGATGTGTAACTTTTAAACCGTAAACCAAATTTTGTTGCCGTTTTTAGTATAGTGAATCTAATCAAATGATCTACATAATAAAATGGTGTTTTGAGCTGTGACTCGAGATTATTTTAAAACACTCAATTTTATTTGGTTGTGGTGGTTTATGCTTACAGGTACACTAATGAATGTTTTACCTGTTATGTTGTTGTGATTGTAACTGGTGGTTGATATACATGTATTGTCGATGTAAAATATGTGTTTGTTATGGTTGAGGATAGCATAAACTATATGTGGCTATTAACTGTTGTGTTGGTTGATGATTATGATAACTGGTTGATTAATGTGATGATGAGCATGTTATGGTCGATACATGCATTTCATATTCATTATGTTGTTGGTCCTTGACGATGGTGGATCAGTGGTAGCTAATTCCCATTGTGTGGAATTAGTGAGTGGGTGTTGCCGTATCCTTGACGATGGTGGATCGATGAGATGGGTTATCCCATATTTTGGTAACACATGTATGTAGTCATTGCATTAGGCTACATGTGTTATTATAACATAAATGGAAGATTGTCCAATGTTATGATATGTGTTGATTATGTGTTTGTTGTACTGATTGTGTGGTTGTGAATCTGATCGTAACTGCAATTGGGTGAATAATATGTGATTGATATTTTATTATTTATATCTTACAACATTAGTTAGATGTGAATGAGACTCACCCTTAATGTTGTTATTTTTCAGATTGAAGAGTAGCTCTAGTACTTGGTGAGGATTAGCTCGTCAAGTAGTTCATTAGAGTCAATTGGGTCTGTGTCATGCTCTCGTCGTGTAACACTAGGGACGTTGTTTATAGTTTCTTGTTAAACTCTTTTTTTGGGTGTTTTATTATGGTGGTATTTTAAGTCTATGACTTTGGATGTTGCATTATTCAGATGTTAAAGATATTCCGCTATGTTAACATGATGATCTGAATAATTTTGATTTAACGTTCTCTTTTATGGCATGACATGAGTATTAGTTTGATTATATGGAAGTTGTAATGCCCTTTTCATGTTTCACTCTAATTATTGTTTAATATTTATGTGAGGTATTAGAAGGGTGTTACAATAGTGGTATCAGAGCATAGTCGATCATTTGAGTCAGAGTCTTAGTGTCGGTTAATCCCTCGTATGCGATTAGTGTAAGGTTGACACCATCGATACTTATTTTTCTAATGAATATTGTTTTAATATTTAGCAGAACAATGGCCGGAAGAGGAGGAAGAAACGACGACGTGATTGCTGAGGCTCTGGGTACGATGGCTGGTGTGCTGGGAGGGAATGCCATAGGAGATGGAATTGGTGCGGACAGGCAGCTGAACAGTTTTCAGAGGAACAACCCTCCGTTGTTCAAAGGCACTCACGATCCCGAAGGCGCTCATAGGTGGCTGAAGGAGATTGAAAGAATCTTCCGGGTGATTGATTGCGACGAAAATCTAAAGGTGAGATATGGTACTCACATGCTGTTTGAAGAAGCCGATGATTGGTGGATGGCCAGTAGGGATGAACTGCAAGCTGCTGGAGTTGCAATTACTCCGTGACGAGATTAAACAGGGTATCAGATATCAGAGGATTCGCAGGTTTGTTGATTTGGTTGACTGCAGCCGAATCTTTGAAGAGGACAATATTAAGCTGAAGTCGTCACACTCTCACGAGTTGGTCGACAGGAAAGGGAAGAAGCATATGGATCGTGGTAAGTCATATGGTAAAGGTAACCAGAAAGCTGGAGGTTGGAAGAAGCCTAGTGGGGGAGACTCTAGTGCCCCTATTAAGTGCTTCAAGTGTGGAGAACCTGGACATTGCATTCACGAGTTCAAAAGTGAGGAAAATAAGTGCTATAAATATGGAAAGGCAGGTCACATTGCTATTGAGTGCAAGGGAAACACTGTAACTTGTTTCAACTGCGGAGAATATGGCCATATTTGTCCTAAGTGTCCTAAGCCGAGGAAGAATCAAGCTGGTAGTAAGGTGTTCGCCTTATCTGGTTCCGAGACTACTCTAAAGGATCGGTTAATTAAAGGTACGTGTTTTATCCATGGCACTCCTTTAATTGCAATTATAGACACTGGCGCAGCACACTCTTTTATTTCTATGGATTGTGCTAAAAGGTTGAATTTAGAAATATCTGATATAAATGGAAGTATGATCATTGACACTCCTGCGTCGAGTTCAGTGACTACTTTGTTTGCTTGTTTGATCTGTCCAATTGATATTTTTGGTAGAAAGTTCGGAATGGATTTAGTGTGCCTTCCGTTGGAGCAACTCGATGTTATTCTGGGAATGAATTGGTTACAATTCAATCGGGTTCATATCAATTGTTTCTCAAAGATGGTTATTTTTCCTGAAGATGAAAGTGTGGAAGGTTTGGCGATGACTGCTAGACAGATAAATGAAGCAGTTAAGGACGAGGCTGCCGTGTTTATGTTTATTGCATCCATGGAAGTGAAGGAGAAGGTGGTGAGAAGTGAATTACCAGTGGTATGGGACTTTCCCGAAGTCTTTCAAGAAGATGTTAGAGAGTTGCCACCTGAGAGAGAAGTGGAATTTGCTATTGAGTTAATTCCTGGAACTAGTTGTCATACCCCAAAATTTGCCCTCTTAATTTCATCTTCAATAATTCAAGGTTCAAGGGTTTATTCAAATCAACATTCTCCTAATCGAAAATCTCCAAAGCTAGGGTTTTCATTTTATCAAAGGATTGTGAATATTCAAAGCCTCAAATGGATCTCAAGGTCTCTCATATGTCTCAAGGCACCTCCATGTCAAAATTTAAGCTTCTATTCCAAGGATTGCTCACTTAATGGCTCAGACGACCAATAATTGACCATGTTGACCTAAAAGTTAACTATAGTCATAATACAGTCAAACTTCAAGATTCTTGGTCAACATCAAGTATGTGAAGTTATATCCATCATTTGATCAAAGACTGATCATGATCCATTAATAAAAACTCAGAAATGAACAAATTCAAAAGGTTCAAATTAGGGTTTTTTATAGGGAAAGTCAACTCAACTTTGACTGGTCATAACTTTCACATGGAGCATCAAAAATTTCCCAACCAAAGCCTATTTTGAAGGAAATTTGATTCTCTACAACTTTGTCTCTCACAAGCCAAGGCCAGAAATGCATCATTTGGGAGATATGGTACAAGAGATTATAGGTCCTCCAAAAAAGTCAACAAAAACACCTTTTAGGTCAAAGCTCTTAACTTGAATATGGAAGCTTCAATGGAGATGAAACCAAAAGGGTTATTTAGAGGACTCTTTAAGCTTTCCAAAAATTCCATGAACACCTCTAAATGATAAAAATTGATCAAGATAGAAGTTGCACAAGTTGGGTAAAATTCATGAAGTGTTTGAAACCCTAATTAACTATTTGCACACTTTTGAGTATTGGGCTTCTAAAAACAAGCTATCCACGTGATATTAAGTTCATTGAGAGCCGATAAACCAATTCCCAATTATTTGTTGATTTTATTTAATTTAATTTTTGATTTATTCATTTAAATACAAAATTTATCAAATAAATCATGATTTAATATTTAAAAATCATGTAATTGATTCCCTTGAAACCAAATTGATTCTAAATTGGTCATAAAGCCAGAGAATACGTGAAAGATAAAGGAGAAGCAAGATTGGCCAAGTTTGGAAAGATTATATGCATATCTCAAAATCAATTTTTTTGGATCAAATCACTTGATTCTAGCCCATGCTATTAGACCTAAAAGGATCCATATATATATGGAGATTATTAGGGCAGCCAGAGGGGACGAGATTTGGGCCAAAGGACTAGGGTTTCAAAAAAAGAAAAACTCAACATAAGGTGAAAATTCTGGTCACGATTTCTAGCAAGCTTGAGGTCCAAACCGATTATGCCATTGTCCTCTTGAGGCTCCTGAGAATCCATGCCAAGCATTTTTTAAGCCTAAGCACGTCCGGACCAGGATATATGAGCCTTCACGGTTTGCTTTCTTTTCCAAAACCATGTTTCGAAGATCTATGCGTTTTTAACGAGTTTTAATTGTCCATTCCCATTCATATGATTGTTTAGAACTTTGTGTCATTCTTTTGGATTTTGCACGTGAGAATCACTGGTTTCCATTGTTAGGGCAAGAAAGGATAGGTGTTTCGTATTCCTATTTACAGGCCGTTTTGGACTTTAAGAATATCACCATTAAACTCGCAGCCTTATTTTTAGGTAATCTGGGCGGTTCTTTTTGTGTTTTTGATTGGTTTTGTAGGTGATGGATGGACCTCCTGCCGGAGAAGATGGTTGAAACCACCGTGTGTGGTGGCTGGGAAGATGGACCGCCGGCGTGGCGTTTTGGTGTGATCTCATTGGTGCGTCAATAGAGAGCGTTTCTCTCTCCGTCTGTGATTTGTTCATCCAACCACGCTGGGACCCACAGTTTGACTTGATTTGAAAATTGTGTTGAAGAATTTAGTTTCTTATTTAACAAACTGGATGGATTACTTTAACAAAGATAGCACAGCAGCGTGGAGGTAAAGGGGTTTTGCTGGTCACCGTAAGGACGCTAGTTCGACTCCCAGGTACGTCACTTTATTTTTTATGTGAATTTCGCATGAGATCCAGCGCATCCTCTCCTTTGTACGCCCACCATGTACCCTCGCTCAGCACCGTCAGATATCACCAAGATCAAATCAAATGCTCCAGATTCACACACAAGGCTGAAGGTATATCATGATACTCAAAGGCCCGCACACATGACCAATACCCAGGTTTATTTATTCCTTTTATTCTTGTTATTAATTATTTTATCTATACTTCTAGCATTAGATTTAATCAAATTATTCAATTAGGATTAGGATTAGGACTATAATTTATTTAGGATTTTCCGATTATTTTCCCGATTAATTCGATTTAATTAATTTTAATCTAACTTAAATTATAAAATCACAAAAACCCTAGAAAATTGTTACCAAGGCATTAGGGTTTGTCCAATCCCATTAGTTTTTTAGCCAAAATAATAGGATTTAATTTGTTATTCGTTTCGACTAAATCTATTGGTTATGATGGGTAATAATTGATCATTTAATTATTTAGTCAATTAAAAATGAAAATAAACGTATTTTGCTAAAAGGTTGTAACCATCTTATTGTTTATGATGATTAGCATTTCCATCAATTCGTTATTATTTGTAAACAAACCTATTGATTATGAGGTGTAACGATAAAATTAAATAATTAATTCTTTAAATACACACATTTGCTATTCGTGATAATCGAATCTATTGATTATAGTGGTTAGCAATCCTCCCTTCAATCTGTTAACCATGGTGATCAAACCTATTGATCATCGCAACTAACGGTAACATATCAAATTAGGGTTGTACGCCCAAACATTTAAAACACACTAAACCACGACACTACAAAATTCATCTCTTCAACACTGTGATGTTCAAATCTACGATAAGGTAACTCAAAATACCTTCAAACTTCGCATTTCAAAACTACGATAGGCCATTCAAAAAGCCTTCAAACCATACCAAATCAAATTCTAATCCTAAGGGCGTACAACCCTTCCCCGAACTACGTTGACTCTGATTCTCCCTAAGGAGATACGTAGGCACTTGGTAACAAGGCGAGTCCCATCCCCCATAAATCTCATTTTGCCCCGATTATGTTTCCTTAATCATAAACCTTTGACTTTGATAATTTTTGCCATTTACCCTATAACTTTCTGTCACCTTTCTTTATATTAACCTTATAATGCAAACCATAGGAAAGGGTTGAGGGTGCCTAACACCTTCCCTCGACCTGAATATAATATCTTACCCTGAATCTCTTAACTGCGAGAGGTTTCCTATTCGCCTTGGTAGAATAGGTGGCGACTCCAAATCTTTAATTTTTAGGGCAGGTTGCTACACTAGTCATGTGCCGATGGCACCTTATCGTATGTCGGCATCGGAATTGACTGAATTGAAGAGTCAATTGGAAGAGTTACTTGAGAAGGAATTTATTCGTCCTAGTGTTTCACCGCAGGTGCACTGGTGTTACTAGTAAAGAAGAAAGAAGGCTCGATGAGACTGTGTGTGGATTATAGACAGCTGAATAAAGTTACTATCAAGAATCAGTATCCATTACCGAGGATTGATGATTTGATGGATCAACTGGTTGGTGCAAACGTGTTCAGCAAAATTAACTTGAGGTCAGGATATCATCAGATTCGGGTGAAGACAGACGGTATTCAGAAGACTGCATTTAGAAAGAGGTATGGTCATTACGAATATACAGGGATGCCATTTGGAGTTACTAATGCACCTGGTGTTTTTATGGAATATATGAATAGAATCTTTCATCCCTATATCGATCAGTTCGTAATGGTATTTATCGATGATATTCTAATATATTCTAAGAATGAAGAAGAACATGCAGATCATCTTAGAGGGGTATTGGAACTATTGAAGGAAAAGAAACTTTATGCGAAACTGTCAAAGTGTGAGTTCTGGTTAAGTGAAGTAAGCTTTCTTGGGCATGTAATTTTTAAAGATGGTATTGCCGTTGACCCAACGAAGGTATAAGTTGTGTCTCAGTGGGAAGCTCCGAAGTCAGCTTCCGAAATCCGTAGTTTCCTTGGTCTTGCAGGTTACTACAGGAAGTTCATTAAAGGTTTTTCAAATTTAGCATTGCCGTTAACTAAGTTGACTAGGAAGGGTCAAGCGTTCATCTGGGATTCGAAATGTGAAGAAGGATTCCAAGAGTTAAAGAAGAGGTTGACTAGTGTGCCGATCTTGATTTTGCCGAATTTGGCGGAATCTTTTGTTGTGTATTGTGATGCTTCATTGATGGGATTAGGAGGTGTGCTAATGCAGAATCAACAGGTAGTCGCTTATGCGTCGAGACAAATCAAAGTGCATGAGAAGAATTATCTGACTCACGACTTAGAGTTGGCAGCAGTTGTATTTGTGTTGAAACTATGGAGGCATTATCAGTATGGTTCAAGGTTTGAAGTATTTAGTGATCACTAGAGTCTGAAGTATCTCTTTGATCAAAAAGAGCTAAATATGAGACAAAGAAGATGGTTAGAATTTCTCAAGGATTATGATTTTGGACTGAATTACCATCCGGGTAAAGCAAACGTTATTGTCGATGCTTTGAGTAGGAATTATTTGCATATGTCTATGTTAATGGTGAAGGAGTTGGACTTAATTCAACAATTCACAAATTTGAGTTTAGTATGCGAAGACACTCCTAACAGTGTTAAATTGGGTATGCTGAAGCTGACTAGTGATATTCTTGAAGAAATTCGAGAAGGCCAGAAGACTGATGTAGAGTTGGTTGATAAGTTGACTATGATTAACCAAGGTAAAGGAGGCGAATTCAGAATCGACGAGAATGGTATAATGAGGTTTGGTAATCGTGTTTGTGTTCCTGATGTTGCCGAATTGAGAAGAAGTATTCTTGAGGAAGGACATCATAGTGGATTGAGTATTCATCCTGGTGCTACCAAGACGTATCATGACTTAAAGAAGCTGTTTTGGTGGCATGGAATGAAAAAGGAGATAGCTGAATTTGTTTATGTTTGTTTTACTAGCCAGAAGTCAAAGATTGAACATCAGAAGCCGTATGGAGCTATGAAATCGTTAATTATTCCTGAATGGAAGTGGGATAGTATATCTATGGATTTTGTTTCTGGTTTGCCGAGGACGGTGAAGAATTGTGAAGCTATTTGGGTTATTGTGGACAGTTTGACAAAGTCTGCTAACTTTATACCGATGAGAATGGATTATCCGATGGAGAGGTTAGCTCAATTGTATATTAAGAAGATAGTAAGTCTGCATGGTATTCCTTCGAGTATCGTATTAGATAGAGACCCAAGGTTTACATCTCGATTCTAGGAAGGTTTGCAGAAGGCTTTGGGTACTAAATTGAGGTTTAGTTATGCTTATCATCCGCAGACTGATGGTCGGATTGAAAGGACAATTCAGTCATTGGAAGATTTATTACGTGCTTGTGTATTGGAAAAAGGTGGTGCATGGGATAGTTATTTTCCGTTGATTGAATTTACCTACAACAATAGTTTTCATTCGAGCATTGGTATGGCTCCATTTGAAGCTTTATATGGTAGGAGATGTAGAACACCTTTGTGTTGGTATGAATCTGGTGAGAGTACTGTGATTGGACCAGAAATTTTACAAGAGACTACGGAGAATATTAAATTGATTCAAGAGAAGATGAAGGCTTCTCAGAGTCGCCAGAAAAGCTACCATGATAAGAGACGAAGGACACTTGAATTTCAAGAGGGAGATCATGTGTTCTTGAGAGTGACTCCTACGACTGGTGTTGGTAGAGCACTGAAATCACGGAAGTTGACTCCGCGTTTCATTGGTCCGTATCAGATTACAGAAAAGATTGGAGAGGTGGCTTATCGTAATGCGTTGCCACCAACTCTTGCGAATTTGCATGATGTATTCAACGTATCGCAATAGAGGAAATACATTGCGGATCCATCCCATGTGATCCAGGTGGATGATGTACAGGTAAAGGATAACATGACTGTTGAAGCTTTACCTATGAGAATTGGAGATCGAAAGCTGAAACAATTGCGTGGCAAAGAGATAGCACTGGTCAGAGTAGCTTGGGGAGGACCAGCAGGTGGGAATGTGACTTGGGAACTGGAAAGTCAGATGAAGGATTCCTACCCAGAGTTATTTACCTAAGGTAAGTTTTCGAGGACGAAAACTCTTTTTTGGGGGGAGAGTTGTAACACCCTATATTTTCTCATTTTAATTTAAACGGAAATTAAATAATTATTTAGAATTATTCGGTATTTTGTGGAATTATTTGGAAAGAATTAATCAGATGGGCTTGAGTCGTGATTAGTAAAGGAGGGGGGTGTATTAGTAGGCCCTATTACTAATTAAGTTAGTTTTATTTTATTTTTCACAAAATATAGAATTGTGGAAAAGAGGAATAGAACCAAGGAGAAGAGAGAGTCTGAACGTGAAAGAGAAGAGAAGCAGAGAAGTGAGACAGAGGAAGAGCGAAGAATCAACCTTCAGATAAGGGGGGACTCTTCCATTTATCTTCTATTATGGGATTATAGGTAGTAGGATAAAATTGATCATGTCGTCTGCGTCAATTGAGTTATGTTTAGGTTGTAGAAATGTTAGGTTTTGGGAGGATTGGTTGATAATGTGGTATTGATCATGTATGGTGTTAATTGGATGGTTGAAATGTATTATAAATGTGTTATAATATGTGTTGTTTTACTGTACGTGAAATCTGGTTGTAATGGAATCGGTTTGGTAATGATTCGGTGAAAGAAGGACAAAATCGTAGTTTGTTTTCTGCAATTCGAACTTCTAAAAATCGCCAGTTCGCGCCGAGTCTATTTGTTGGCGCCGCGAACTGCTTGGCAGAAAGCTAAGAAGTTTTGTTGTACTCAGTACGTGCCGCGAGCACATGGTTACGCCGCGAAGGCGTACTTCTTTTCTCTATTCGCGCCGCGTAGCCATGTTGCGCCGCGACCTGCTTGGCAGAATGGTAAGGAATTTTTTCTCGCTCAGTTCGCGTCGGGAACCAATATTGGCGTCGCGTGCTGTTAGTGACAGGCCATTTTGAACAGTTCAAAGATGTGTAACTTTTAAACCGTAAACCGGACTTTGGTGCCGTTTCGAGTATAGTGAATCTAATCAAATGATCTACATAATAAAATGTTCTTTTGAGCCGTGACTTAAGATTATTTTAAAACACTCGATTTTATTTGGTTGCGGTGGTTTATGCTTACAGGTACACTAATGAATGTTTTACCTATTATTTTGTTGTGATTGTAACTGGTGGTTGATATACATGTATTGTCGATGTAAAATATGTGTTTGTTATGGTTGAGGATAGCATAAACTATATGTGGCTATTAATTGTTGTGTTGGTTGATGATTATGATAACTGGTTGATTAATGTGATGATAAGCATGTTATGGTCGATACATGCATTTCATAATCATTATGTTGCTGGTCCTTTATGATGGTGGATCAGTGGTAGCTAATTCCCATTGTGTGGAATTAGTGAGTGGGTGTTGTCGTATCCTTGACGATGGTGGATCGGTGAGATGGGTTATCCCATATTTTTGTACCACATGCATGTAGTTGCTTTGCATTAGGCTACTTGTGTTATTATAACATGAATGGAAGATTGTCCAATGTTATAATATGTGTTGATTGTGTGTTTGTTGTACTGATTGTGTGGTTGTGAATCTGATCGTAACTGCAATTGAGTGAATGATATGTGATTGATATTTTATTATCTATATCTTATAACATTAGTTAAATGTGAATGCGACTCACCCTTATTGTTGTTACTTTTCAGATTGAGGAGTAGCTCTTGTACTTGGTGAGGATTAGCTCGTCAAGTAGTTCGTTAGAGTCAGTTAGGTTTGTGTCATGCTCTGGTCGTGTAACACTAGGGTCATTGTTTAGAGTTGCTTGTTAAACTCTTTTATTTGGGTGTTTTATTATGGTGGTATTTTAAGTCTATGACTTTGGATGTTGCATTATTCAGATGTTAAAGATATTCCGTTGTGTTAACATGATGATCTAAATAATTTTGATTTAACGTTCTCTTTTATGGCATGACATGAGTATTAATTTGATTATATGGAAGTTGTAATGCCCTTTTCATGTTTTACTCTGATTATTGTTTAATATTTATGCGGGGTATTAGAAGGGTGTTACAGATCTTGCATTGACCCATCTTTGGACCTTGGTATTGATTAGGGAGTCCCTTAAATCGTAGAAGAATGTTGAATTTCTTTGTAAGCCTCAAAAACCTAGTTTGCTCAATTTCTTCTTGATCAGTCTCCTGTCTTAGGACACAAGCAAGAAACAATAATTTTTTTGTATTTTGGGTTAGCAAATGATAAATGCATGATGATTATAATGACAATAATGATCCAAATATTTAAGATATGGAGGGATCTCAGTGGTCAAAAATTGGGGTGCAACAACTATCATCACGGTTTTCAAATTCCACTCCCTCGCATCATTAATTACACGCGCATCTGATTTTGCATCATTCATCACCAATTCGTAAAGAGCGTCATAAAAATCACTTAACGTTCACTACAGCTACTTGCAGATTCAAATCGCAACTTCACAGCACAAAAGAAGATTATTATCTCCCCTTAGGATTCCTAGACATTGTCTTCTTCAAACCGCAAATCCAGGTTCTATATTCATTCTTTACCGTTGTTGATTATTGTGTGACTTTGCTTGCTTGTTAAAATCTTGCTATATCGTTATTGCTTCCATGTTGTAATTCTTGTTGTTGCTATACTATTTGATCGCTATGTTGTTGTTCATGTGTTTTACGAACTGAGTTAGAGCTGAGATTTCTGTGTTGATTTTGTTGCCATCTTCATAATTTTGAAGCAAGTTAAATTTGAACCGTAAGATAGATGAGAGATCGGGTAAGAGAAATGTTTTTGTTGTTGTTGTTCGATCCAAAAGTGAGAACAGAGATTTTTTGTTGTTGAAACAGAGTGAGAGGGTCGAGAAAGCTGAATCAGGGGAGATGGTTCTGGTTGTTGATCGAAAGAGAGAGAGAGAGAGAGAGAGAGAGAGAGAGAGAGAGAGAGAGAGAGAGAGAGAGAGAGAGAGAGAGAGAGAGAGAGGTGGACTCCCACTAGTTTCAATTAGGGTTTTGTCTTAATTTCCTCTTCGGGCTTAGTGTTATGATACAAATCGGTCCTCATTGTGCTATCACCCCATTAATACAACATACCCCTCCTGGCAATAAGTCTTTTGATTCATGGGCCTGCTCCATATAAGCCCAACGCCCATTTATGACTTTATCCCCATATTTTCTGAGTTTTGAGCCCTTGTCTTTTGTTTTGATTTATTTATTATTGGATTTGTTACTTCTTAGATTTTTAATTTCTTGAGATTTCAAAAATACAAAAACATGCTTTTATTTTAAATTTAGATTATATTTTCTTCATTCTAAAAAACCAAAAAAATATTATAATTAGCTTTTAATCCTCTGGTTTGATTTTATTTTACACTTGTTAAGCTTTTAATCAATTAGTTAAATATTGATTTAATTTATTGATCCTTCTTAACTAAAATCAACTAGTTTACTAATTGATTTTTCTTAATTTTGGTTAATTAATTTAATCAAGTTTTAATTAATTGATTAAATGGTTAACTAGCTTTATTTCACATTTTTATTTATACTTCTCTTTGTTCACTTTAAAACAGACACACACCAAAACTTTTGCGCCGAACTACGGCTGCTCTGATTCCTTAAAAGGGATACGTATGCATTAGGTCACTGGGCCTGAACGAGCACAATCTTGTATATATTTCTTTCTTTTCCCCGAGTTTATTTTCTCTTATTTTTTTCGTGCGTTTCCATTTAGCTTTAGGCTTTAGATTTTAGATAACACCCTTAGATTCAAACAAACAAGAGCGGATCCCGTCGAGTACGAAGGACGTGAGGAGTGCTAATCCATTCTCCTTGCGTAACTGACACCATTACCCTTTCTCTTGGTCGTAAGACCTTTGTTTGTTTTCCCCTATAGGTTTTACTCAATGTTTTTGCTTTCCCATCCCTTGGGATAAATAAACAATTGATGGCGATTTCATTGATGATTTCGATCTAGTTGTTTCAACTACGTCCACATCACATAATTCAACATAAATCCAAAATATAAAGAGAGTAATACAATATCACTCAAAAACCATAAACATAAAACAATAGCCCCCAAGTGTTACATAAACAGAGCATGAATTTCATCTATACCTAAAAAACTATAAACGGAAAATAAAGCTCCTCGGCTAAATCCTCAAAAGCAACAGGCACCTCTCCTCCTTGAGACCTGAGTGATGTCATACAAAACTTCATTTCAACAGAAGGGTGAGAATTCAAATCATTATGGAAATAAATAATAATAAGAAACATATAGAAATATACAACAATAAATTCCACACACTTCCTGTAACACCCTTCTAAACCCCGTGACAATTAATAAAATAATCAGAGTAAAACATAAAAATAAGGGTGCCACAATTAAATAGAACAAATAAACCAATTGTAGTCTTATGTCATGCTTTAATAGGAAGATCCACCAAACAATATTATCTTGTTTATCACAGTGGAATAACAAAACATCTTCCAAAATAATTCTAAAGGAAGACAATCCTAACCAAACAAAATAGAGTGTAACAAAATTAAACTCTAAATCTATCGTTCCTAGTGTTACAAGACCAGAGAATGACAGACACGACATAACGACTGAATTAACTCTATGAGCTATCCTCACCAAAGTAAATAAGTCGCTGCTCTGCAATCTGAAAATGTCAACATGTAAGGGTGAGTCTCAATCACAATTAATAAATGTTATGCATTCATAAGCAACGAAACATCATAATATATCATTCACCCAATTTGCAATATATTCAGATTTTCAATTATAACTCACCAACCATAACAAATACATCATCCAACATAACACTAAAATCCATTTAGTCATGTTATGACAAAAATGCATATGAACCAACTAACACTATGCATGTGGTACTAATAAGCCATGGAATTAATCCACCCGACCGATCTAAACATCATCGAGATTCAGTCTCACTAACATAAATTCCACACAGTGGGAATTATGTCTGATCGCGACTTTGCGTGTCTATTAGTCGGGATAACTGCAAGTGCACAGTCGTGTCGTGTAGTTTTAAAAGATATCGAATCCACAGGGACTATAAATCGACCTACCGTTATCTAAAGTTACTATGTAAAGCTAAGGCTAATGATATTTGGGTTTTTTTAAAAATGGAGAAACTAAAATCTTAAATCTAGGTAAAATATAATAACAAACGGATATCAGTATGTATTAAATCTAACTTAGGTGATCCGAAGTTCCATTTGCCAGATTCTAAATAAATCAAAGATCTTTACTAACTATGTTATTTAAAAGTCCTCCTCTCAAACTCTCGCTCTATTGATTCAGACTACGATCCTAACTCTTAATGTACGCTTTCGCCATCCCAACAAATTTAGAAACGCTTTTTGAAAACAACATAGTTAATAAAATGCTTGTTTTATGAAGTCGTTATCTACTTAAATCTCCTAATCTCAAACTCTCGCTCTCCTAATGTCCTATGTCTACTATCCAGTTAAAGATCTCAAACTTTCGCTCTATTGATTTTAACCTTTAACCGTCTTAAGACCTCAAACTTTCGCTCTATTGATTTTAGGACTTACTAATTAAATTAGACATACAAACCAAAAACAAGTGATATTTAATAAAACATAATTAAGCCAATTTATTTTGGATCCCTACGGTTAAATTACTTTACGTACCGACATCTAAATAAATTAGCCAGACATACTTAAAGGAACAAACATGAAATTATAATTACTAAACATGAAATTATAATTATTAAACATGAACAAGCGCATATTTAGGTTTGTAATGATAAAACAATATTATAAGAACAAGAAACTAAAATAATTGAAAATAAATAAACCTGGAAGTAAAGCGGACAAAACGAACATGAATTAAATTACGAACAAAACAAATCTTGAAACTTGAATGAAGCTTTGAAATAATGTCGGCAAGATTGTGATCCAAGAGTACATAAATTGTAGGCCTAAAACTAATGGTGTGGTAGTTCCTCAATGTGAGAAACTACCACTTTTGCAAAGTGATAATTTATGCCTAAAACTATGAACAGCGCTTCCGCGCCTAAAACTTGGATACCCTCAAATGAATGCTCAGACTCTATTTATAGTGAATGGCAATGGGAGTTCCTTTTCAGCATCACGTGAGAAGTATTGGAGATAGTGGGAATTTGAGAAAATCATGGGGTGAGTGGACTTGGAATTGTCCACGAAAAGAGTGGAGAAAATGGTTAAGTGGTGGGCCCCTTATCCTTTGGAGACGAGCGTCTCTTTTGGTGAGAAATAAGCGGAGAAAATAATGGAGAGGTGGAGACGGGCGTCTACATTTGTGACGTGGCCTTTGGAGGTGGGTGAACTTGGGAGACGGACGTCTCCTTTGATGACGTGGCCCTTGGACTTTGGAGACGGGCGTCTCAGCTTCTTCGTAGTGGGAGCTTCAGCTCCTTCGTGGGTTGGGCTTGCACTTTGCACAATTGGGTCTTCTTTGCACCCCTTTCTTACTTCAGCATCCTTTTTTCATCTTTTAGGCATAAATAGCAATGAATTTAGCTCCATTTCTTTCCTTTTCACAAATAGTCTCAATATGAGCGTAAAACCTGAAACAATGAAAATACCAGCATAATACTGACATAAAGCAACGTAATTAAGATAAAATAGGGAAATAATATATGTAAATCAAGCGAAATATGTGATACATTTTCGCGTTATCAAATACCCCCACACTTAAACCATGGCTTGTCCTCAAGCAATCAACCACACGGTAAAAAAATAGTTAAGCTCGATTCGAAACAAGGGCATGACACGACTACTAATCATATTTGTGTTTGGCAAATGTTACATCAATAGGTAATAGATATCAACACCAGGGATACCGTAACGACACAATGTTCAAAAACTCCCTCCTTATACAAACCAATTCGAATTATGTCATTATAACTCAACCTATATCTCTCGGTTTTCCTTTCACTCTTTTCATTCAAGCGCAATCACATTAAGCCCGTTATCCGTAAACGCACATGTAGGGAAATCGGTTAGCGACTATGATCCTTTTCTTTTCTTTAGCACGGGGTTCTGGTTTTTTTTTAAATGGTGAAGCCCCATATTTCCCAAATGCGGTTGCGGGGGATCGAACCGTAGTCCGCCTTACCAAGCCCAGTACCAGTGACCTCTAGGCCAACCAACAGTGGGTGCTAATTATTAAATCCTTATAGGCCTAACAACCGTTGGGCTAAATGACCGGGTGAGGCTCACCTAACTTAGAAGGTTATTTTTCAATTAAAACATTTATTTATTAAAAACAGGATCATTCACTTATATTCATCAACTCCCTACGTAGTTTGTGCTTAAGATGGTGCCGACTGCTAATATAAACTACTTAAGAGCTACTTTGAAAACTTGAGCCTAAGGTCTCGACATAATGGGCATCCAAATTGATATCACATAATGAGGGGGTTTAGGGTGTCAGGACGGGATCGATGTTGTTGAAACATCTCCAAGTCTTTCTAACAATGCCTAAAGTGTGACAACCTCTATACTTTTAGAGTGTGTATGCCATGCGTCAAAATTCAAATTTTTGGTTGGAGGTTAAAATTTTCAAATTTTGGGGAAATTCGATAACAACAGAAAATCATATATAAAGACTTGACAACATAACTAGAAAATAATAAAGCAACAAATGAAAGCGGTAAAGCTTCTCCCCAACACTTAAACCAAACATTATCCTCAATGTTTCGATCCAAGGTGGAGAAGAAAAGACAGAACCTATATGGATGCTACCGGCGAGCTATCACGACCAAATCCGCTCCGGGTCCGGAGGAAATACCTTCTCCTATCATACTCGTCAATTGTGTCACCACCAGCAGCAACACTCGTAGGAATGTGCGTGGAGACCCTCTCATCTTTGAGATGACCGTCTATAGATTTTTCGCCTATATATGGCCGAGTTGTGACAAGCGATCCATATCTTTATTATCTGCAAGTTCAAACGATAAAAGGAAAACATTAAACTGAAAACTCGTGGGTTGCCTCCCACGCAGCGCTTTGTTTAACGTCGATGGCTCGACAGCTTAAGAGTGCAAGCACTCAAGGTGGTTCTCTTGAGAAAGACTCCTCGGTTGAACTTTTAGCAAACCTCGTTTTCTATGGCCACTTATCAAGCCATCTCACATATCCTTCACCTTTTTTTCTTTCTTCTGTAGGGTGGTTCATTCTTTTGAAATCGTGGTGGAGGTTTTGGATCTATCAGTGGTTTCAGATTTTCAAGCTCGGGCTTAGTGATATCATCCACCACCTCAAAAGTTAACCTTACCCTCTTATCACTAATGATATCCTTAGTTTCATGGTCGTCTAAATTTCTCTTTTTATGAAAGACTTCAAATAAAGGTGCATTAGTGTGGATATTTTCCAATATCTTCACATACATTATGGATTTGGAGTCTACCTTAGCTTCCATAAAACTTTGCGGGAAAGGAATCAGTTGGGTATAGAGAAGAGGAATAACAATAGGTGCTTCCTTCTCTATCTCTTCTACAACCTCCCTTTCAGATGGTGTTGGTGGATTTTTCTCAATCTCCACTCTTTTCTCACTAGAACTCTTCTCAACCACATCATCACTCTCCTCAATCTCATTATCACTTTCCTCAATCTCATTATCATTTCCCTCCATCTCATTATCACTCTCCTCAGGAATTTCAATTTGTTTTTCACTAATGGTTGTGTCAATATACTCCTCAAGTAAGTCTCCTAGTGGTTTTTGTTCAAGTTGGGAGATTTGAGTCTCTAATGCCATGTTGTGGGCCGCGAGTGACTAAACCATAGTGGTCAGTTGCCTAAGGGTTTCATTGTTTTGAAGACTTTGTTTGATAAAATCTTGGTTTTGGACGGTTTGTGTCTCTACAAAGTGCTCCATCATAGCTTCTAATCTAGAGTGAGTTAGCGTCTCGTCAGGATCCTCCATTGATGTTTTAAAATTATGGGATTCTTGAGGTTCTTCAAAGGGAGCTAGCGTTGCATTTTGTGTTTCCTCAAGGTGCTTTGTCATTATAGATTCTTGCCTAGACAGAGTTTGTGCTTCAATGAATTCCTCCATTAAGATTTCGAGGATGGATTTATGATAATCTTGTGACTCCTCGAAATGTTGGGCGTGGTGATTGTAGAGGAAATTTGGTTGATGATAAGTTTGAGTTGCATTGAAACCCTTTATTGATGCTTCGAGGTTAGAATTATAGGATTCTTGTGATTCCTCGAAGTAAGTAAGCGTCGCATTTTGTGTTCCCACAAAGTGCCTTGTCATCATAGATGTTTCATTAAAACTTTCCGTTATTATTTCGAGGTCGGATTTATGGGATTCTGGTGACTCCTTAAAATATTGATTGTGGTGATTGTAGAGGAAATCTGGTTGAGGATAGGTTTGGTTGGGATTATAAAATTCTTGCGACTCCTCAAAATGTTGGTCATGGTGGTTGGAGTGGTATTTCGAGTGAGAATGAGTTTGTGACGCATTGAAATTTTCCAACAGTATTTCGAGGTCGGATTTATGGGATTCTTGGATCCCTCGAAATACTTTTGTTGGGAGTTGTAGAAAAAGTTTGGGTGATACATTGTAACTAATAAAAAAAATGCCTTATTCTCTACTGTGTAACTAAAAGAGTTACGATATCGACTTAAATAGTCCCCGGCAATGGCGCCAAAAACTTGATCGCGACTTTGCGTGTCTATTAGTCGGGATAACTGCAAGTGCACAACCATGTCGTGTAGTTTTAAAAGATATCGAATCCACAGGGACTATAAATCGACCTACCGTTATCTAAAGTTACTATGTAAAGCTAAGGCTAATGATATTTGGGTTTTTTTATAAATGGAGAAACTAAAATCTTAAATCTAGGTAAAATATAATAACAAACGGATATCTGTATGTATTTCATCTAACTTAGGTGATCCGAAGTTCCATTGGCCAGATTCTAATTAAATCAAAGATCTTTACTATGTTATTTAAAAGTCCTCCTCTCAAACTCTCGCTCTATTGATTCAGACTACGATCCTAACTCTTAATGTACGCTTTCGCCATCCCATCAGATTTAGAAACACTTTTTGAAAACAACATAGTTAATAAAATGCTTGTTTTATGAAGTCGTTATCTACTTAAATCTCCTAATCTCAAACTCTCACTCTGTTGACTCGGAATACGCTAATATCCCTAACGTACGCTTTCGCCATCCCGCGCGGGTTTAAAAACACTTTTTGAAAGTAAATAAGTTCTAATTAGTTCTAATACGCTTTCGCCATCCTTCAAACTAATGTCCTATGTCTACTATCTAGTTAAAGATCTCAAACTTTCGCTCTATTGATTTTAACCTTTAACCATCTTAAGACCTCAAACTTTCGCTCTATTGATTTTAGGACTTACTAATTAAATTAGACATACAAACCAAAAACAAGTGATATTTAATAAAACATAATTAAGCCAATTTATTTCGGATCCCTACGGTTAAATTACTTTACATACCGACATCTAAATAAATTAGTCAGACATACTTAAAGGAACAAACATGAAATTATAATTACTAAACATGAAATTATAATTATTAAACATGAACAAGCGCATATTTAGATTTGTAATGATAAAACAATATTATAAGAACAAGAAACTAAAATAATTGAAAATAAATAAACCTGGAAGTAAAGCGGACAAAACGAACTTGAATTAAATTACGAACAAAACAAATCTTGAAACTTGAATGAAGCTTTGAAATAATGTCGGCAAGATTGTGATCCAAGAGTACATAAACTGTAGGCCTAAAACTAATGGTGTGGTAGTTCCTCAATGTGAGAAACTACCACTTTTGCAAAGTGATAATTTATGCCTAAAACTATAAACAGCGCTTTCGCGCCTAAAACTTGGATACCCTCAAATGAATGCTCAGACTCTATTTATAGTGAATTGAAATGGGAGTTCCTTTTCAGCATCACGTGAGAAGTAGTGGAGATAGTGGGAATTTGAGAAAATCATGGGGTGAGTGGACTTGGAATTGTCCATAAAAAGAGTGGAGAAAATGGTTAAGTGGTGGGTCCATTATCCTTTGGAGATGAGCGTCTCTTTTGGTGAGAAAGAAGCGGGGAAAATAATGGAGAGGTGGAGACGGGCGTCTCCATTTGTGACATGGCCTTTGGAGGTGGGTGAACTTGGGAGACGGACATCTCCTTTGATGACGTGGCCCTTGGACTTTGGAGACGGGCGTCTCAGCTTCTTCGTAATGGGAGCTTCAGCTCCTTCGTGGGTTGGGCTTGCACTTTGCACAATTGGGTCTTCTTTGCACCCCTTTCTTACTTCAGCACCCTTTTTTCATCTTTTAGGCATAAATAACAATGAATTTAGCTCTATTTCTTTCCTTTTCACAAATAGTCTCAATATGAGCGTAAAACATGGAACAGTGAAAATACCAACATAATACCGACATAAAGCAACGTAATTAAGATAAAATAGGGAAATAATATATGTAAATCAAGCGAAATATGTGATACATTTTCGCGTTATCAATGTCCACCATCATTGCAACCTCATCGGGATCCATCACTGAATGCTTATGAATGAATGCGCACATATGACATACTTAAAAACATCATCGATCTGATGCACATGCTTTCACAATCATTCAATCATTTACATATTTATAACAATAAACATGGCAAAGCCTCAATTCACTCATCACTACACCAACACATTATCATACTCACAAGATCACATATATGCACAATATTCATTTCACCAAAGCAATTAAAACGAGTTTTTTAAATAAAATCGGGCCACTGCCCATTTCTCTATTTTATATTATAAAACATTTAATTAACTTTGCAAAGCCTAAAACGGCACATAAAAAAGATACACGGATCAAAAGATACGCTTTTTCAAAGTTTGAAAAAAGTTGCACACATCAAGGCCCGCTCAGCGACCTTCAAGCGAGTTTATGAAATTGAAATTTCAATAACCCCGCATCAAGCGATCTATGGCAGAAGCTAACTACATTGGGATCTCCGCTTAGCGGGCTAGGTCTACTTAGCGAGCCTAATTAATTTTTGAAAAACAAACAGCATCCGCTTAGCGAGCCAGGGGCCGCTTAGCGGACGTGCGATTATGCAGAAATTCACCTATGTGACAGACCTGCGGTTCAACTCATCCTTCACCTAAAATCCCTTCTAAACATCGATTAAAGGCATAAAATCATCAGATACATCATCACACATCATCAAACATCAACAAAAAGGGTTTTCAAACAATAGGTCATGCAATTTTAACAATTACCCTAAACTACGGCATCCTCAAACCTAACAATCCCAATATATTCAAATGAATCAATCCATATCTTAATAAATTCTATCATCTATAATCACATAATAGATATTAATCAGAAGAGTCCCATGATCCGCCTTTTTGTAGCGGCTGCCAGCCCTTATAAAACAAAATAAGGTTTTCTTCACTACTAACTCAAATCGGGTCAAAAACATAACCCAAACCCATAAAATAATGACCCAAAACAAAAATATATCTAATGCTGAAACTTCAAACAAAATTATGGAAGATATAGACTCTGAATCTGACATCGAATCCAACACGAAAGTCGTAGCTCTCTCTCTTAGCTTTCCGGCGATTATTAGAACGCCTCAATCGGATTCCTAGAACTCCAGTTATGATCATTTCCATGCAGACTGTTAAAGCTGAAAAATAAAGTGCGAAAATGAAATTAAACCAAAAATAAACTAAATTATAAAAACATTATAAAATATAAAAAGAAGCAAAGCAAACCATAGAAATGCCTAAGTACAAACATAAAGGAACGTGCATCAAAATGCAATGATCATCCCCCCTTACCTTGATAAATTTCTTAAATCTTCCCCTTTCTCTGCTTTCCTCTTCCTTGCTCTTTCACATATGCTGAGTTCTCCTCTTTTGCTTTCTAATCCCTTTTCTTTTCCCAAATTTCTTGTTTTATGAAAATAGAAAATAACTAGTAAGGCCTACAATAATTAGCACCTCCTTTTGGCTAACCATCACCCAAGCCCATTGATCAATGCATTTTGATGCACGTTCTTCCATGTTTGTACTCAAGCATTTCTTCCATTTGTTTTAATTATTTTTATGTTTTTATATTTTATTTTATTTTTAGCTTTATTTAATTTTCGCACTTTATTTTTCAGCTTTAGCAGTCTGCACGGAAACGATCATGACTGGAGTTTCGGGAATCTGATCGACGCGTTCTAATAATCGCCGGAAAGCTCAGAGAAAGAGCTACATCTTTCATGTTGGAGTCAAAGGAAAATTAGAAATGCATTGTTGCTAGAATTTCGTTGAAGTTTCACTCATTAGAATAATTTGTTTTTGGGTCATTATTTTATGGGCTTGGGTTATGTTTTTAACCCGGTTTGAGTTAGTAGAGAAGAAAACCTTATTTTGTTTTATAAGGGTTGGCAGCCCCTAGAATACTTTAGACCTTTTTTGCCACAAATTTTAAGTTTGCTTTCATGAATATAATGAAGAACTAATTCCCGAAGGCAAATCCTGCTGCTTATGGGTTCCATAACTCTGAGGTTATTCTAATACTAATTTAAATTCGATTTCAAAACAAATAAAATAAAATAAAATTATTTTTCTTTCATCTATTTTTTCTTTTTTTATTTGTTTATTTATTTTTATTTTTTATTTTTTTATTTTTTCTTTTTTTCTTTTTTTCTATCTTTCTCATTTACTATATTTTCATAATTTCTCAACAATTCGCCAAAATTCCAATTAATTCCAATTAAATAATTTAAATTCTAATTGAATTAGACAATAGAAAATATGGGGTGTTACATTTCTCCCCACTAAAAGAGTTTTCGTCCTCAAAAACGCACATTAAGTAAAGATTTCCGGATAAGAGTCTTTCATCTGACTCTCCAGCTCCCATGTAACATTTCTACCTGCTGCTCCTCCCCAAGCTAGTCTGACCAATGCTATCTCTTTACCACGTAATTGCTTCATCTTTCGATCTTCGATTCTCATAGGTAAAGCCTCAACTTACAAATTATCTTTCACTTACACATCATCCACTTGGATCACATGAGACGGATCCACAATGTATTTCCGCAATTGAGACACATGAAACATGTAATGCAAATTCGCAAGCGTCGGCGGTAAAGCAATACGATAAGCCACTTCTCCTACTCTTTCCGTAATCTGAAACAGACTAATAAAACGCGGCATTAACTTCCTTGACTTCAGCGCTCGACCAACACCCGTCATAGGAGTCACTCTTAGAAACACATGATCCCCCTCTTGAAACTCAAGTGTCCTCCGCCTTTTATCATGGTAACTCTTCTGACGACTCTGAGAAGCTTTCATCTTCTCTTGAATCATCTTAATATTTTTTGTCGTCTCTTGAAAAATCTTTGGTCTAATTACTGCACTCTCACCAGATTCATACCAACATAATGGCGTTCTACACCTCCTACCATACAAAGCCTCAAACAGAGCCATACCAATGCTTGAATGAAAACTGTTATTTCAGGTAAATTCAATCAACGGTAAATAACTATCCCATGCTCCACCTTTTTCCAACACACAAGCACGCAACAAATCTTCCAACGATTAAATCATCCTCTCTGTCTGACCATCATTCTGCAGATGATAAGCAGAACATAATCTCAACTTAGTACCCAACGTTTTCTACAAACCTTCCCAGAATCTTGATGTAAACCTTGGATCTCTATCTGACACGATACTTGAAGGAATACCATGTAAACTCACTATCTTCTCAATATACAATTGAGCTAACTTCTCCATTGAATAATCCATTCTCATCGGTATGAAGTGAGCAGACTTCGTCAATCTATCCACGATAACCCAAATAGCTTCACAATTCATAACTATCCTCGGCAAACCAGAAACAAAATCCATAGAGATGTTGTCCCACTTCTACTCCAGAATAAACAACAGTTGCATAGCTCCATACGACTTCTGATGTTCAATTTTTGACTTCTGGCAAGTCAAACAAGAATAAACAAATTCAGCAATCTCTTTCTTCATTCCAGGCCACCAAAATAACTTCTTCAAATCATGATACATCTTGGTAGCACCAGGATGAATACTCAACCCACTCTAGTGTCCTTCTTCAAGAATACTTTTCCAAAGTTCGGCAATATCAGGAACACAAACACGATCACCAAACCTCATCATACCATTATCGTCAATCTTGAAATCACCTCCTTTTCCTTGGTTAATTAAAGTCAATTTATCAACCAACTCAACATCAGCTTGCTGACCCTCTCTAATTTCATCAAGAAATCCACTTGTCAGCTTTAGCATACCCAATTTAATACTATTAGAAGTACCTTCACATACCAGACTTAAATCTCGGAATTGTTCAATCAAATCCACTTCCCGCACCATTAGCATAGACATATGTAAAGACTTCCTACTCAACGCATCAGCAACGACATTCGCTTTACCCGGATGGTAATTCATCTCAAAATCATAATCTTTAAGAAATTCCATCCATCTTCTCTGCCTCATATTAAGCTCTTTTTGTTCAAAGAGATACTTCAGACTCTTGTGATCGCTAAATACTTCAAAACTCAAACCGTATAAATAGTGTCTCCATAATTTCAATATAAAGACTACAGCTTCCAATTCTAAGTCATGAGTCGGATAATTCCTTTCAATCACTTTGAGTTGTCTTGACGCATAAGCTAGTTGATTCTGCATTAATACACCACCTAATCCCATCAATGAAGGATCACAATAAACCGTAAAAAAAAATTCCAAATTCGGTAAGATCATAATAGGAGCACCAGTCAACGTCCTCTTCAACTCTTGAAATATTTGTTCACATTCTGAATCCCAAACAAATTCTTGAACCTTACTTGTCAGCTTAGTTAACGGTAATGCTAACTTCGAAAATCCTTCTATGAACTTTCTGTAGTAACCTGCAAGACAAAGGAAACTACGAATTTCGGAAACTGACTTCGGCACTTCCCATTGAGATACCGCTTCTACTTTCGTTGGGTCAACCGCAATACCATTCTTGGAAATCACATGACCAAGAAAGCTCACTTCACTTACCCAGAACTCGCACTTCGATAGTTTAGCGTAAAGCTTCTTCTCTTTTATCAATTCCAATACCACTCTTAGATGTTCCACATGCTCTTCTTTGTTCTTAGAATATATCGGAATGTCATCTATAAACACTACCACGAACATGTCGAGATAAGGGTGAAAGATCCTATTCATATACTCCATAAAAACACTAGGTGCATTAGTAACTTCAAATGGCATCAGTGTATACTCGTAATGACCGTACCTTGTTCTGAATGCAGTTTCCTGAATATCGTCTGCCTTCACACGAATCTTATGATATCCAGACCTCAATTCAATATTACTAAATACACATGCTCTAACCATTTGATCCATCAAATCATCAATCCTCGACAACAGATACCGATTATTGATATTAACTTTATTCAGTTATCGGTAATTCACACACAATCTCATAGATACAACATCCATCGCCTTACTTAGCATCAATATAGAAAGACACGTCTATACTATTCAATACGATTCCGCCCACTATCAACAAGAGATTAAGGGTGATCAAGTACTCAATTTTTTAATAGATATCCGACAACCATAATGAAGCATAAATCGTCGTCACTACATAACAGAGTCCTTTCCGAATTTACGCTCCAATTCATAACATCGTCATAGTCCAATAATTCAATCTGAGTTTTGCAACTCTAACAACTTCCTTCTTTTATGCATGTCGCTACCTCGGTTTCATCATCACGACTTCACTCTTTCTAAAGGCTTATTTCTCCTTCACTACTACTTCACTTCTCCTTAAAAGCCATCGGCACAACGGTCATTCCTAATACCAAACGTTTCATTCAAACAATGAATCATGCAATTTCATCAATTACCCTAAACTACGGCATCCCCAAACCTAACATTCCCAATATATCCAATTTAATCAATTCATATCTTAATCAATTCTATCACCTATAATCACATAATAGATATTAACTGGAAGAGTCCCCTCTTACCTTGGTTAATTTCTTAAATCTTCCCCTTTCTCTACTTTCCTCTTCCTTGCTCTTTCACGTATGCTGAGTTCTTCGCTTTTTCTTTCTAATCCCTTTTCTTTTCACAAATTTCTTGTTTTATGAAAATAGAAAATAACAAGTAAGGTCTACACTAATTAGAACCTCCTTTTTGCTAACCATCACCCAAACCCATTTACTATATTTTCATAATTTCTCAACAATTTGCCAAAATTCCAGTTAATTCCAATTAAATAATTTAAATTCTAATAAAATTAAATAATGGAAAATATGGGGTGTTACACTTCCAACAAATATGTATTAAACAATTATATATACATATCACCTGTTTGCATATGTAACATGGCTCAAAAGATTCAACATACACAATAAATATCACAATTATCACCAAGGTACAAATCACACAAATTAAAAACAATCACATCACAACATAATTCACATAACACACATGTGACTCCAATGCGACTCAATGCAAATGCATGTGGTACCATGTTATCCTTAGCGGATTTACTGCGTCTCTCATCTCCAGACAAATAACCACAAAAATAAGTCTGTCCTCTAGACTTCAAACCCATCTGCACGGTTTGGGAAAATCAATAGCTCTCAACGAAACTACTAAATATGCCTGTTTCTCACCTGATATATGAATGCATGTGCACATATCGACAACCATATGAAATTAAGACCATCTCTCAATCTTAATATACAAGCATATATCTCACCAATTAATCACATATAAATTTACCACACATTTGCACAAACATACATATTTTAATGTTATAGAATACACATGAAAACATCTCCACAAGGCATCACCAAATCAATATGTAATCAATAACAAGTAGCAAAACATAGCTCAACAATGTTATTCTTAAGTATTCACACTTCATAACAAACATACATGAAATTCAAGTATCATCTTATCTCAAGAAATTGATTCAAAACTCAACCAAACAATTCTAGAAATTATGGAAAATTCAATTTAATTCATGATAAATCATAAGCATCCAAGACCCATTCCCATTTCAAAAAAGTATAAAATTTTGCAGAACAAGGCGCACTAAGCCCGCCCTACCGTGCTAAACGCGACTGCAATTTTTTCAGAACAATTATTGTGCGAACAACATTACGTCCAACACGAATTCTTCCCTAAAAATCAACCAAAACCACGATTTAATCATGGAAACACATTATTCTAACATATACACAACATACAAGAGCATTTAGCATCATAAAATAAGATTCTATGACATTGATTTCATCACCTCATTTCAAAATCCTAACATTCCAAAACTATGAAAATGATGAACAAACTTAGATTCATGCTACTACCCATGCATTAATCATTATAGAAACCCATAATAATGAAGAAAACTCATCCTTACATAAGGATTTAAGGTTTCAGGTTTCTCTTCTTCTTATCTCTTCTTTTCCTCTTTTCTTACTATCCTTCCCTTTTCTATAGTTTTGTGAAAACCCCTTACTAATTCTCATTTCACTAATAAGAATAACAAATAAAAACTCCCTTATTTCTCATTCTAACCAACATTAGGCCTAAATTTTTATTTCTCATTTTCACATTTCTAACCCAAAACATAAATATACCTCAAAACTTATATTTAATCAATTAGCATACCATATAATACTTAATAAAAAAAACAAATGACAAAATAATAAATACCAAAAACGGGATGTTACCACTCTCCTCCACTTTAAAGATTTTCGTCCTCGAAAATATACCTCAAACGAACAACTTAGGATAATAATCTCTCATCTTTCTCTCGAGTTCCCAAGTCACATTCCCACCGCCGGTTCTCCCCAATCGACCTTCACCAAAGCAATCTTTTTACCACGAAGTTGTTTCAACTCTCAATCCTCAACCCTCATAGGTAATGTCTCCACAGTAAGGTTATCCCTCACTTGCACATCATCTACTTAGACTACATGTGTAGGATCCGCAATGTACCCCTTCAACTGAGATACATGAAACACATCGTGAGGATTAGCAAGCGACGGTGGCATAACAAACTGATAAGCCACTTCACCTAATCTCTTCAAAATCTCATAATAACAATTAAATTTGCTTTTGAAACATTAACATAAATTCAAGTATCATGCTGTGGAATGTTTCTCAACATTAAAATAAAGTAATAATTATCCATCAGGTTTCATCATTCCTGATTTAAATCTCAAAATCAACTTTAAACCATTAACGATAACTCATAGAATCACGTTCTCAAACAATTAAAGTATTCAATTCATACGATCCCAACTCGATGTTACATATCAGAGCAAGACCCTTTATTCAACGGAAAAACTAAACGACTCCAGAGCTATCCTTACTCCTTAATAAGCTAGTCTTGTTCATATGCGCATTACCCACATGGAGGTAACATTCAAACAGAAAGGGTGAGTAAATCATAATCATTATAAAAGACATAAGGAATAGAAATAGCAGTCATATCAAGGAAAAACAATCATATAACAACATTTTATACATTCCATCACATAGAAACAATCACCAGTTCTTCACATCACAACATCATAAATCCAAGAATCAATCCAATACATCACTTAAAATATACCAAACATCATCTTCCAAGAATTAATCAAAGACATCATTTAACCCAAGTATTGTGCAATGCCACATATAATGAAATGCAACTTCAAAAGACTCATGCATGTGGTACCATAACATTACTGATGACTTAGTCATCATTATTCTCTAAAGATCCCCGTCATAGGATCGATTCCTTCTTGGAGCCAGAGCACATCACAAGTTGCACTCAATTCACACAATGGGATTAAGGCCATCACTGGACCAAAGCTTCCTAACACCACTGGATAAATATCCTGCAAACTTCACTGAACAAAAGTCGTACAAATGCTATGAATGCATGATGTGCAACACACAATACAACCACGGATAGTTAAAACGTATCATCATTCATTATAGATCATAACATAATTCATAATACACACATCATCATTGTAATAACACCAATTGATCATAGAATATACATCAAGTCACGACACGGCATAGTTAAATCAATTCATAATAGCAAACATTACCTATTGGTGTATCACCACATGGTATCATCATCCCTTCACAAGGGATAACTTACACCATCATCAGAATAACATCATATCATCATAAGGAAAACACACATCAAGTTATATCATGACATGGTTACATCAATTCATAGCAAAGAGCATACTTACTATGTTATCACCACATAGTCTCATCACCTAATTATAATATAAGAACTAGAAAACTACATCCTGTGAATCATATTATTCAATAGGGTATATTTTATTACATTAGCTTTACAACGCTTCGAACTGAGCATCAAACAAAGTTCGGAAACTCCAGTTATGGCCCTTAAAACATTGCGATTCTGACTCGGTTCACCCAACGAATGGAATGGCTCACCTGGCGAATCAAGGCAGTAGCTAAACTTATCGAACCCTTCCCCCGGTTAAGCCTCAGTCGCCCGACGAATCTGGTAGCACAACAAACCAGAAAAGTGCGATTTTCTCCGTTGGAGGCCTTCTGTACCTCTGAATTCGATTTTGTATAAAGCCCCGGTTTCAAAATTTGAAATCCTACGATTATATAAATTTATAACAGCCTATAACACATATTTAAAGGTCCTAACCTAATATATCCATCAAGGGTTCATCCATCTATATATCCAACTAATGATTTTCACCAATTTCGTCAATATTCATCTCAGGTTCACCAATCCAACAAAAACCCCAAATACAAGATACAATTATCTAGACCTTAAATGAATTATAATAACAATGATAGACTCCCATTACCTTAGAATTATGGTTTTATTTTGAATCCTCTTTGTGTTCCACCGAGATTCCTCTTCCCATATTGCCTCTCTTTGCTCTAGCCTTTTCTCTCTTTCACAATCCTCGAAAACTTTTTACGACTGAATGAATATCTATCCTTTTACCCTAGTTTAACACTTGTACTCTTTCTATGGTATTCCTATCTTTTCCTCACTTACTCTTCACAAATGACCATTCCTGCCCTTACTATCTCTAATACTAATATTATTCTATTTTACCAATTAAAATAATATTAACTAATTATCTTAATTATATATAATCTAAAATACTCTATAATTCCCTAACACATCAACATCATCAAATAAATCACCAAAACATCTTATCACACCTCATCTTCATCAAGTCATCACATATCACCACAACATTACATGAATCACCAAAACAGCACATAAGTCAAATACTTCACCAAAAATCACTAAAACATCATATATATCAAATGCTTCACAATAACTCACATAACCATCATATGCATCAAAACATCATATATAACGAATACTTCACAAGGACTCATATATTCATTCTAAATTAATTAAATAAATAACTAATCTGGAATATCGGGGTGTTACACGAAGTACAAATAAAAGCTTGACCCTTCCTAGTCAACCGCGTCAACAACAAAGATAACTTAGAAAATCCTTCAATAAACTTACGATAATAACCTGCTAATACAAAAAACCCTTTTAATCTCAGAAATAAATTTTCGAGCTTCCCATTGAGATACAGCCTCAATCTTCGATGGATCAACAACAATACCACCTCTCGATATCACATGACCTAGAAAACTCACTTCCTTCAGCCAAAATTCACACTTAGAACATTTTGAATACAACTACTTCTTTTTCAAAACAGGCAACACAACCCTCATATGCTCAGCATGATCCTTTTCACTCTTGGAATAGATCAAAATATCATCAATGACCACAACAACAAACTTGTTCAAATACTAATGAAAAATCCTATTCATGTATTCCATAAATACACCAGGTGCATTAGTCATACCGAATAGCACCACAGAATACTAATAGTGACCATACCTCATCCTAAAAGCAGTCTTCTGAATATCTTTATCCTGCACACAAATATGATAATAACTAGACCTCAAATCAATCTTACTAAACACACATGCACCAAACAACTTATGCATCGAATCATCAATTCTCAATAGATACTTGTTCTTAATCGTCACCTTGTTCAGTTGTGTATATCCATACAAAGTCTCATAGTACCCTCATTCTTCTTAACCAACAAAATAGGTGCACCCAACGGTGAAACACTTGGACATATAAAACTCTTCTCGAGCAAATCTTCATGTTGACTCTTCAACTCTTTCAACTCAGATCCCGGTATCTAATATGGATCTATCGATACAGGACTCATTCTGGGATCTAAGTCGGTCATAAACTCCACCTCATGTTTTGACAGTAAATCACTTACATCTTCAGGAAATACCTCCGAAAAATCAAGAACTATTGCTAATTTATGAATCGTTCAGTTCTCACAAATAGCCAAAGTTGCCAACAACATAAACAACACACCACCATCTTGCACAAATTTATCCACTTACTTGGCAGACAAAAAAAATCTTCCTCAACACCAATTCCAGGAAAGATAATCGTCTTGTCAAAACTATTGATATAAAAACGATTATATTCCAACCAATTCATCCTGAGAAAAACGTCAAGTTTATCTAACGGAAGACACGCTAGATCAATTCTAAAATATCTACCAAAAATACTCAACGAACAATTTAAACAAACAAATGAAGTAGTCATAGAACTCATAGCATGAGTATCTATAACCATACATCCATGTATATCAAACAACACAAGATTCAAAGGTGTGCCATTAATAAAGCATGTACCTCGAATAAGCCTATCATCAGTAGCAGTCTCAGAACCAGAAAACAACACCTCCCCTTTCGCTTGCTTATTCTTTGTCTTGTCACTCCTAGTATAAATGTGTCGTTGCTCACCACAGTTATAATAAGTCACATTCAAACCAAATCTACACTCATTAGCCTTGTGACGTGTTTGCCACACTTGAAACATTTGAGCTAACACTTGTACACTCATAAATATAGTGACTTTCAACACCATACCAATAACATCTAATCAAAGTGGGAGCTCCTCCCCCATTTGACTTCTTGTCACAACCTACTTTCTCTTTCCTCTTGTCACCATAAGGCTTCCCGCAGAATTTCCCTTTTCCATTCTTATCACTTAAGGACTTGTAGTGAGAAGCACTCTCCCTACTATCCACATCAAAAATCCTACTCTTGTTAACCAACTCAGCAAAACGCGTAATTTGTTGGTAACCAATAGCCATCTTAATATCATGCCTCAAAATATTCAAAAACTTCAAACACTTAGACCTCCATGTGCTTGTGATGATGAAAACTTGGATACAATTTGGTTTCACTTGTGAAGATGCAACATTTGATAACTTAAAGTCAAGAAAGTATAACAAGCGGCCTAAGATGCAAGAACACAACTTAGGGTTTGATGAACACTCCAAATATCATCTGATGATGGCATTTAATTTGAATATATCTCAATCCTCGTCTCCAAGTAAATTCAAGAAAGTGCTTATATGATTTAATTACTTAAGAAGTCTTAAAGCTTCAAAGTGTAAAGAGAGGGACTGTGAAAGTTCGCTCACTCGTGTCTGAGTGAGTTTTTCTTTATAAAAACAGAAGGGCATTCTTGTAAAATTATTTGGAAAAATAACACACACAAACACATACATACTAAAACATGTTTTTAAGCATCCATTTCTCAAATAAAACATCCCAAAAACATTTTAAAATCGTGCTAGATGGATCAGGAACTTTCAGAATAATTTAGAATAAGTTTTTGAACTGTCCAATCGATTGGGTCAATGAAAACATTATCCATTAACGATTTTGAAAATATGTTAATGAAGGTCAACTTATGTGTATCCATTATTTCCATTTGGATCCTTTCTAAACGGTTATTAAAGGCTCCCAGTCAATTTTGTTTAGGAGACAAACGATTAGAACTTTTATTTTGGCCCACAAATCTTTTCTTTCTTGTACCAACCTCTAGCCTATAAATAGAGGCATCTCATTTCACATTTTTAAATCTAGAAAGGTGAGCCTTCTATCTCATTCCTCACACTGTCTCTAAAATATTTTCTTCTTTCTCTCAATTCAATTTAGTCGTAGTGCTCCGAGAAAGTTACTGTATTTAATTGAGGTCGTTTGTATTATAGAAAAGGGTGTTATTGTAAATTCACTAAGGAGTCTTTTTCTCTTGGTTGAATAATTTATCCTTCATGAAGTGCTTGTTTAGGTTCAATCCTAAACCTGGTAAAAAAATCTTTTTTAGGGATTTAGCTTCTTAAGTCGTTGTTTCGATTCGTAAACTCAGTCAGTGTAAAAGCTTACTTCGGTTCGAGATCAACCCTGTTTAAAATCTCATCTTGGTTTGAGATCATCCCGGTTTAAAATCTCATATTTTGAGATCAACCCTGTTTAAAATCCCACTACGGTTCATGCTCAGCCTGTTCGAAACCTCAATCCGATTCGATAGCAGCCCAATATACAATATCAAATTGTTTCTTGGTCAGCTTGTGCAAAACCCTAATTCGGTTTGGAGAATAGCCTATTCAAAACTTCGGTTTGGTTTGAGATAAGTCAGTACAAAAGCTAAGTTTAGTTTGGAGAGTACCCATTTCAAATTTGTATGGCAAAATACTCTTTTTGGTCCCTTATGTTAACCTCGGGGTTCATTTTGGTCCCTTAACTTCAAAAAGTGTCATATTGGTCCCTTAACTCTTCAAAAGGTGTCATTTAAGTCCTTTTTGAACTTAAAAACTCAAAAATCGGTTGCTAAATCCGTTGCTAATATGACAAAAAGGACTAAAATGACACCTTTTGAAGAGTTAAGGGACCAATATGACACTTTTTGAAGTTAAGGGACCAAAATGTACATCGAGGTTAACATGAGGGACCAAAAAAGGTATTTTGCCAATTTGTATTTAGAAGAAATACTAACCGATTCACTCCACTGTCTAGAAGGAAGACTAACCACTTGAGTCCATTGTTCTTTGCTTGGTTGAAAGTAAACCTGATACTTTATTTTTCCTTGTATAAGAAGGATCACGAGTATAACCTACTAAAAGCTCTTAAACATTACTGACTACTCTCAAGATTAGATCTTGAGAATATGATTAAGTCTTTTTGGCCAGACAAGTATAATTCTCTGGTGTTATTTCTCTTACTCTTAACTCTTTACTTTCCGCATATTTACTTTTCACTGCTATTTCTAAAACATTTTTATCAAAAATTTTTTAAACTTTGAAAATGATAAGAATTTGTTTTAAAACTATAAATCAATTCTCTAAACCATACAATTCATTCTCCTTCGTTTGTGTGTAGTCATTTATCTAACAACACTAACCCATTTAATTAAAACATAATGACATAATAATTTTGATGAATAATTGTGTGTTGATCTGAAAATGTTTTAAATTATGCTTAGGTAAAACATATTTTTGTTATCTTCATGCTATAGTTTATTGGTGCTTCTAATATACATTATGAAATTTTTTGAGTCGTTTGTATTGATTTTATTTTAGGATAAACAAAAATATAAGGTTAGGAGAGTTGATAAGTGCCAAAAATACGCAAAATACTTAATTAACTAATTTTAGAAGCTATCATTAAAAAAATCTTAATTTATCATGAAAATATGGTAAAACGCTTATCTGAACTTTTTATTTGTGTATTAATCAAGTATAAGAAAAAAAGGACCTAGATAGCACCAAATATAGATAAAAACACACAATTTGGACGTCAAGGTTTACATAGCCAAGGACAATACCGCACTAAACCAAAAAAACACAATAAAGGCCCAACAATCCTTAGCCAAGCACAAAAACTCGCTAGCAGGTGCACTAAGAAAGATGTGGTGGTTCATAATGCTTCAAGGTTAAGTTACTTCAAAGCAAATGAAAAGTTTTCTAGCTAAGGAAGTTAGAGGCATGCTTAACGAGGTCAAGATGACCAAGACCACTTCCACATGAGTTATCATTTCTTATTGAGGAAGTATGTAGGCGCGTTAAGCAAAATCTTAACCTCGCTTAGCGAGAACGATATTCCAAAAACTATAAATAAAGGTCCAGGCTGATCACTTTAAAATAACTTGGTGTAACTTTGTGTAAATTAATCGAATTGGGTTGTTATCTTGGTAGGAGGTGAGATAAGTCCATTTTGGGTTGAAACACAACAGGAGAGGAAACAAAACGTTGACTGTTAGCAAAAGATCTATTTGAGGAATCGAAAAACAAGTGTTCCTCGACATCTTTTTTCTAGGGCTTAATTGTAAAGCTACGATGAGTAAGCATAACTAATTTTATATTTTGTTGTGGTTTGTACTGATAAAAAAATACATATGTGCATGTTACCCCTGTAAGGGATGGGGCACTTAGAGGTCTTTGTAGGTGTATAACAAATAATGGTGGTTGGGGTTTTCCCACGGCGGCAAGAAGCCCTGTATTGCGGTGTTTGTGGTAGTTTAGAGGATCTGTTCAAGTGAGGTGGAAGGATATCTACATGTGTTAGTTTCTTAGGATATTGTTATACCCCAAATTTTGCCTTCCATATTCCATTCACAATGATTCAAAGTTCAAGATTCAAATCCAGAGCTTTGCTCCCTCAATGGTCCAGGTAACCCACAATCAACTAGTTTGACCTAAAAGTCAACCATAATCAAAGCACAGTCAAAAACTCTCAATTTTGGGTCAACATAAAGTGAATAAGAGTATAACCATCATTTGATCAAAGATTGATCATGATTCCATTAATAGAAACTCAGAGATGAACAAATACAAAAAGGTTCAAATTAGGGTTTCTTAGGAGAAAGTCAACCCCACTCAAAGCCTATTTTGAAGGAAATTGGATTCTCTACAACTTTGTCTCTCACAAGCCAAGGCTAGAAATGCTTCATTTGAGAGGTATGATGCAAAAGATTACAGGTCATTTTCAGGCATCCTTCAAAAGCAGTTTTTTGGCAAAGAAAAGCTCCAAATGGAAAATATGTTCCAAAGTGGCTTATAGAGGACCTCTTGAGGTTTCCAAAAAGTCTTAGAACTCCCTCATAGCTTAAAATTTGAGAGAGATATACCTCGTTAAAGTTGGGAAAAATTTGGAGGATGTGAACAAAAGGGGTCCAAAATGGAATTTCTTGCAAATGGGCCTAACTTTTGAAGTTCTAACCCTGGCCCACAAGCTATACAAGTTGCTAAAATCACTTACCACGAATTTTAGAGTTTCATTTGATTTTTATATGATTTTTATTCATTTAAATGGTGATTAAAAGTCAAATAAATCAAGAGAAAATCTAAGATTCATTGGCCCACAAGCCATTCATCTGTTGCATCATCTGCAGCATGAACTGATTCTGCTGTTGTTGCATCTGTTGCATGATTTGGGGCCACGGAATATTCTCACCGCCATTCAGTTGATTCATTGGTGGGGGTTGAGTGTGGGGGTCAATCACGAGTCCTGCGTCCGTCCACCATGTTCCTGGAGGTCATGAAAATGGGATTAAGTTGACCAGGCTCAATACCATAGTCATAACACAACAAAAATCATGGGAACACAACACATCTTGGACAAAAGAAACACTTATAATATCTCATGGCAAGGTCGAGGATACGACCTGCTCTGATACCAACTGTAACACCCATATGTAATTACATGCATCAAATCATATAAATATACATGAATCCAAGTATTTGGTACTGAAATACCAATAAGTTCCTAGTCAACACATTATACATATTAATGCCCTAATACAAAAGTTCTACACAATGGCATAATACGTACAAGATGTTCAAAATGAAATTTCTAAGAACTAGATCAAACAATGATCTCAAAGGAACTCCACAACGGAAGCTTCGCCGTGCCTAAAATAACAAGAAGCATAAGGAAGTCAAACTGCCTTCTCCTTACCCTTAGCAGAATCTGAAGTACCTGAAATCAATATATAATGGGGTGAGATAGAATAATCTCAGTTAGTTCCCTATCTTATGGGTCCTCTCGGCTTTACAAGGTTCTAGCCTATCACTCTCAAATCAAGACAAGGAACTAAACCTTGAGTTCACACACTATCATTATATGGAATCATACTTAGAGTTCAACAACTCAAACACAAGATTACTAATCGGAAACCAATACCAAGGCATCCCTCTATTCCCGTCCCCTTCTACGTCTAGGAGGTGGCACGAGTCATGGATCCTTTAGAAAATCTTGACATACGAAATGGATTCGGATTCATGAGCCTTCCCCCATGAATCGTCACTTCACATGGCCCATACACCATCACAAGTCTCTACCCTTAGGTTCCATTCATACACAAAAGCGGGAATCAAACCTGCCAAGATTATTAGTGCCTCTCTGCACAGTGCCTCTCTGCACATAGAATGCCTCTTGCATTCAAAGAAAAAAATATGGAAATAAAGAAATACAATGGTTCCGATTAATACATCATACAATGTTGATCGCTCACGCAAACCACTAGGCCTGTTAGCCCTTCATACATTGGTGATCGCTCACGCAAATCACTAGGCCTGTTAGCCTTTCCTCATAAGATTCTAAATACATGTATGTTCCACATAATGTTCATCCTAGGTACTCTTTGTTAAGCTACATAACCTAACAAATCCTAGTTTTCCTCACTTAATCTCTTATTCGTATAACCCATGTAGTTATTCGAACCTCTTGATACATATCTGTATACGATGAAGTATACCAATCCTCCTGCAATAGGATTCACCCAAACAAATACAATATACTAGGTTACACCAAAGGCAACCAACAATTTTCATCATTTTCTTGTAAACAAATGGCAAGTTATCACAACTATATAGCAATTAATCAATGTGCTAAAAGTATACCGTTCACATAATTCCGAATGATAAAACAACTCGAGGAATCAAACTATTTTTTCCGATTCCCGATTAAATAATTCTTCTTTCGATCCCAAAACCTACACTACTAGAAAGTACACGCTTCTAGCTTCCTACCACTTCGAACGGTGATTAAAGTAGAGTTATGGTTCAAAAGTTATGATCGAAATAGTTTTATCTCATTCAACTAAAATTTGTTAAGAAAAGGCTTCGGTTCGCGCCGCTAACTGTTGTTCGCGCCACCAACCTCAAGCAGTGGCAAACCTCACAGAAAATAGTGTTCGCGCCGCGAAGCCTTGTACGCGCCGCGTACTGTTAACAGAACCAAACCCCGTAATCCTTCTGCATGGTTCGCGCCGCCACCTATCGTTCACGCCGCGAAGCGCGCGAAATCAGAAGTTCCAGATCTGTTTTCTTGCTTTTCCCATGGTTTAATCCAACCATATCCATACTCAAACCTGTTCCAGATTCATACTAAAGCATAGAACAACATATATGGTCTCTACTCAGGATTTATTAGCAGCAACAAACATCAATCTCTTAGATTGAGTCAAACCCTAAGATTTTTACCAAAAAAACCCAATTTCTCAACTTATGATTTCATCCATAAATCAAAACTATAAGTTTCTAACTAGAACCCACCTCGATTACAAGTTGTTGATGATGAAGATGAGTTGATTCAGCGGAGAAATGGTGAAGATCCAAGCTTTTCCTCTTTTCTCCTCTTGCTCTTCCTTCTCTCTACTTCTTCTCTCTAGAACCTTGTTTATGTTGCAATGAAGAAGAAAAGCAAAGAGGAAAAAATATAAGACTATATTCTTAAGTTAGCACTCCTAACTTAAATGTCCTAAGTATCTCTAATGTACCAATTAGTGAAACCTCAATGTCGGTTAATAACATTAGAGCATTTAATTTAATACAGGGTATTACAGGGTCCAAAATGGAATTTCTTGCAAATGGGCCTAACTTTTGAAGTTCTAACCTTGGCCCACAAGCTATACAAGTTGCTAAAATCACTTACCACGAATTTTAGAGTTTCATTTGATTTTTATATGATTTTTATTCATTTAAATGGTGATTAAAAGTCAAATAAATCAAGAGAAAATCCAAGATATGATTTAAAGGCTTATTCCAATCAAATCTAATTAGCAATTACACCATATTTCCTATACAAATACGTGCATGATTTAATTGGAAAGGTTTGGAGCAAATTTGATCAAAATAGAAAGTTTTAATTCAAGAGTAAATTTAATTTTCACAAGATTGCAAGAAGGGATTCAAGGATCTTTTCGGGCCTTTCACTTGACCTAATTCGTTCCCCTATAAGTAGTAAATACAAGGGAAGGGACTAGGGGACAAAATTCTGGACAGAGGAGGATATGCAAGAACACAAAAAAGTCGTCAAGAACTTGAATACGGTTTTGGAGATTCAGGAAGGTTCAAAGGAATCCAAGGCTTGCTACGTGTTCCTGGGAAGATTCTAAAGCTGTCTGGATCATCACGCTGCATCAATAACCCCAGAACGACCTCCAATAAGCTAAAGTAAGTCGTTTTAGATTCTTGATCGATTGGCATGATACGTGCATGGTCATGTTGTTTTTATTACATATTTTGTGTTGTCTAATCATTGTGGATGTTTCTGGATCGATTTATTGAGTTTTTACACGTTCTAGGGTGATCGGCCATTGTAGGCCGATTCAAGCTTTTAGGGTTTCAATTGGGGGTTTCTCGTAGGGGTAAAATTAGGGTAAAATAGTAATGTGGTTGAATTCGCATGAGGAAGACGAAGGGATGGCATAGGTCGCGCCACGTTTATACATGACCATGTTCTATTCGCTATTTCCCTGGTTTCAGTTTGCTACGACGTGGCCCCTAGCTAAACTGTAGCTAAATTTACCAAGGTTGCAGGTCTGTTTGAGGAAGATGATGAGGTGTCCTCATCTCATTAGCCCATTTGAAATCTCGCGCGCATTTTAATGTGTCTTCTTATTTTTTTTATATATTGTGATGAACATGTTTTCTTAACGCGCGTGGAAATTGGTTGGTTTGGCAAGGGTAAGTGTTGTCAAGGGAGAGGGCGTGGGTTCGAACCCCGTCTCTCACATTATTTTTATTGAATAACCACGCTTCATGATTCTATGCTCCTCTAGTCTGGTAGCTCACCATGTACCTTCAGATTTAAACCCTCTATTCATCACTAACTTAGATCCCACGCTCCACAAATTGGTCCTTATACCATAGTCCTTCCAGCCTGCCACATGGAATCCTAATCCCAATAAACTAAAATAATTTTAATTAATCATTTGTTTTAATTAATTCTTTTTTAATATATTATTTCTATATTAATGATTATTTTTATAAATAAAATTAATATGTGATATTTATATTAAAAAAATCTAATTTGTTGTTTGTAACAGCCCGAGCCTTCAGCGTTCCCGGCACTATTACCTCACGATCTTCTTTACTCCCCTCTCTAGTAAAGTTTTTGCCTTCCGTGGGAATCGAACCCTGTACCCTGGGGTTCAAGTACCCTGGGGAATGAATTGAACATGTACTTGAACCCCAAGGTATAGGGTTCGATTCCCACGGAAGGCAAAAACTTTACTAGAGAGTGGAGTAAAGAAGATCGTGAGGTAATAGTGCCGGGAACGCTGAAGGCTCGGGCTGTTACATAAAAAGGCGCCTTTTTAATGTAACACCCCGATATCCGCTGCACGCATCAACCGTGTCGGCCAACCGAGCATGTTACTGGCTTAATCAATAATCCCCCCTAGGTCCGCTTATCGGCTACCCAGGAAATATTGTTTTTGCCTCCCGCAGGAATCGAACCATGTACCTAGGGGTTAAGTACATATTCATAGCAATTCTTGCTACCAATTGAGCTAGTAGCTCAAGTGGTAGCAGGAATTGCTATGAATATGTACTTAACCCCTAGGTACATGGTTCGATTCCTGCGGAAGGCAAAAACAATATTTCCTGGGCAGCCGATAAGCGGACCTAGGGGGATTATTGATTAAGCTGGTGACATGATTGGTAGGTCGGAAGCCCTGTGGTGTAAGCGGAAATCCAGGGTCTTGCAGTAGCTCAAGTGGTAGCAGGAATTGCTATGAATATGTACATAACCCCTAGGTACATGGTTCGATTCCTGCGGGAGGCAAAAACAATATTTCCTAGGCAGCCGATAAGCGGACCTAGGGGAGATTATTGATTAAGCCGGTAACATGCTCGGTTGGCCGACACGGTTGATGCGTGCAGCGGATATCGGGGTGTTACATTGTTCGTGCCGATTAAATCAATTAATCGCTATGGGCAATAATGAATTTTAATTAAAATGTTATTTAATTGAAATATAATTAATTTCTATTTGGTTAAATGGTTTCGACTATCTTATTAGTCGCGATGATTAATCTTTTATTTCTCTCATTCCAATTCGTTATTCTTTTTAATCGAATCAATCGATTACGAGGGGTAACGATACAAATTAATTCATAAAATTATTAAAAAATACTATAACTCATTATTAGTGATAATCAAATCGATCGATTAGAATTGGTAATGATACAACTATTAATCTGTTAACTATGGTAATTGAATCAATCGATTATTGCGGTTAATAGTACAAATCAAAATCAGGGTTGTACGCCCAAACCCCAAAAAAACACTTTTCAAACCTTTCAAAACCACAACTTTCAAACTACGGATTTCCATCCTCATTCAAAACTACGATAGGCCATTCAAAAAGCCTTCAAACCATCTCAAATCAAATTTCAAATTTAAGGGCGTACAACCCTCCCCGAACTACGTAGACTCTGATCCTCCATAAGGAGGTACGTAGGCACTTGGCAACAAGGCGAGTCCCCTTCCCTCTAAATCTCATTTTTTCCCGTTTCATTTCCCTTAATTATTTAACCCTCGAAAGCATAAACCTTACGTTAATACTCTTAGCCATAAAACTGTTAACCTTAGATTCAAAGCCATAGGAAAGGGTTGAGGGTGCCTAACACCTTCCCTCGACCTGAATATAGTATCTTACCCTGATCTCTTAACTGCGCGAGGTTTCCTATTCGCCTTGGAAGAATAGGTGGCGACTCTAAAACCTTTATTTTTAGGGCAGGTTGCTACAGATATCTACACGGGTGAGCCTCCCTGTTCTATATGGATGTCGTCCGAGCGACATCAGTTTTAGGGTGGGATGCCAAAGCCGCCCTTGTTTAAGACTCTCTAAAATATAACATTACATGGTTAGATGTAGTCTTCCTAGTATTCATGTTTCAATATCAATCACGACATTATATGTGATTCTTCTTCAACTTTAATATTGATTAATTTTTTGTTCTTAATGTTTGTTTTATATTAGCTACCTAAAACATAATTTCATGGTATTACTTCATATGCGGAAGGTACAGGACATTACTAGATCTAAGCTTTTCATCTATTGAATATGCTAATGTATATACATATATTTAGGTTTTGTATCTGTATGAATAGTTGAAACTTAATTTTTTCGTATTACTTTATACGCTGAGAGATTGTCTATTAGGTAATACAATTGATTTCATGTTGTTTATTTGGACATGAATTACGATGAAAGCTATGAATTGTAATATTAATAGTCGATTAGAATGACATATTACTGATCAAGGATTTTACATGAGAATAAGTCGATGAAATTTAACTCCAGCAAGTTTTCTTAAATATTGGATCCCAAAGTTCATTTTACTTTATGTTATTTTACTTTTTATATTCACAAACAAATCAAACATATGATAAATAAAATTATACAAAATATTGAATGGTCTTTAAAACACAACTAGTCTCAATTTAGACAATAATAATAGTCTCACTTTAGTACTTACAACAGTTAGGCACCTACTTGTTAGACGCTAGGCTTAAGGATCTAGAGGGGGGGTGAATAGATCTCTCAGAGTTTTTCGGAATTATTTCAAACTTAAGCGAAAGCGGTTCTGAATTGACTTGCGTCTATTTCGGACCGCTATTGCAAGGGTTGTATATGTGATAAAACCACAAAATAATTGGGATTAACAATGAAAGGATAGGTTATCGAATCAATTCATTGCACTAAAGAAAATCGATTAACTTCTAATTTGATAAACTTTGTTTGCAATGCTGTGATAATGGATGAAGCAAAAAGACAAACACTTGGTGATAATGTTCAAATTGATGGTGATTCAATGTGTGGTGAATTGTGATGTTTATGCAAGTTCTTAATTCACAATTTTAACACTTGAATCATTGATCAATTTGCAATTATAACCAAATACGAACAGAACGTAAATGAAAAGATAAAAGCGACAAGAACACGATATTTGTTCAGGCAGTTCGTCGATCGTCCACGCTACAACTATGTCTGCCCCCAATTCCAAACGGGAATTGGGAAGTCTTCCATTAATATTGAAAGCAATTTATACAAAGAAGATAACAAAGCGATAAACAATAAACCAATTTTGTCGATCCTTTGAATCTTCTTCCCCCTTAATCTTGAGCCAGATCAAGGTATCCCAAGAGCTTCACTTTGATCCCTTTTCTGCAGTGTCTTGAATTTGCTTGAACCCTTGTTCTTCAATCTTCAAACTCAGCTAAATCCTTGATGAAACCTCTTGATAAAAACCCCCAAGATTCACCAATCTTAGAGGATAAAACCCTCGGATTTTATTCACCAAAAACCCCACAAATCTTCACCCACTAGGAATCTTCAATTCCGTTCCATGGACGTTATCGATCTTGAACGCAAACCCTCAACGCAAAAATGTTTGTGTGTAGTTGTGTTGGAGTTGTGTCGATGATCGAAGATGAGAAGCCTTTGTGTATCTTTCAGTTGTTGGTGTTGAATCTTCAATAATGAACATTAGATAATATATATGAGAGCTGGTCAGTTGGAGCATAGCAGATCAGTAATTTTGGCCTTTTTGATCAAATAGGTCGACCTCTTGTAGTGCTTAGGTCGACCTAACAAAACGAACTTGGATGAAATTCTTGCCAGTTAGGTCGACCTGTTGAAGGTTTAGGTTGACCAGAATTCTGTTGAAACACGTTCTGAATACTTTTCTTCAGTTTAGGTCGACCTAGTTGTTATGTGAGTCGGCCTATCAGTGAGGTGAGTAAATTTCATCATTTTAGGTCTACCTGGAGTGTGAGCAGGTCGACCTATCTGTGGCATTTCTGATTCTTCCTTGTTTTCATTATTTTGAGTCGACATAGATGCAGAACAAGTCGACTTGCTTTGTCTTGAATAGCTAAACTTGCTTTTCCTTGAGTTCTTTTGCTTGTGCCTTGTTGCTTGTTTGCTTGTGGAGTTTTCCATGGATCAAAAACACCTTTGTGAGTGTGGGCTTGTATTCACACTACTTAGGGGAATTCTCATCAATTTTAGGTATCACTATGTCTTTTCAAATTAACTTATTGTATTATTCTAGCTATGAAACATGCTTCTATAAGAGAGGGTGTAATCAACTTTTCATTGACAGTGATTCTCTTCTTGCCATACCATCATTTAGTAATACTAGCACTGTTACTTGGGAGCTTTTATCATAATGAAAAAAAAATATTTCATACCATTAGGTCATTCCATTTTAAGGCAAATTTACCAAAAAGAAAATAAGGCAAATTTACCATAAAGACAACAATTCTACTGATCATATATCAAATACATATTTTTACATCCATGATGAAATTTGGTACGAAAATGACTTCGTAAGGATAAACTTGATTTACTTTGTTTTTGTTAATTATTGTTCTTGCCCCCCTATCCCCACCAATTATTTACTTTGCATTTTTATTTCATTTATGCTGTATTATTTATCTAACAAACATTATAATATAATATTTAATTTTTCAATGAATATAAAAAAACTAACACGAAAAAGAAAATTATGCATTAGGACTAGAGAAGGTTTTGCTATTACTCAGTGATACAGATTTAAAATCTTCGGCTTAAACTCCTAACCTTAGGGTTAGGGGCCTTGGTTTTGGGTTTTGTATTGCCGGTTTTGGTTTAGCAGTTTTGAAGCTTGTTTTATTTGGTTGTTTTTTCAATGGAGAGTCAAATTGCATAGGATCAAGGGTGGTGGTAGGAGAGTTGCGAAATGGGACATTGCAAGAGATGATCGTAGAAAAGCGAATGGAGGTTCTCTTTCGTCTTCCTTCTTTGTTACTGAGTTTGGCGATAAGTGGAGGGCCAAAGATTTGTTCTTTGAGTTTAAGGAATTGGGGGATATTGAGTAAGTGGTCATTCCTCCTAGAAGGGATAAGCACGAAAGAAGGTTTGGTTTTGTTCGCTTCTTTAATGTCAAGGATGAGGAGTTGTTGGCCACTAAGCTGGACAATATTATTCTTGAAGGAAGGAAGATCTTTGCAAACTTGCCAAGATTCAGGAGAGATAATGGTGCTCGGGAATAGACTTTTACAAAGGATGTTTTGAAGAAGAATGATGTTGTTGAGGGATCTAAGTACGTGGCTTGGAATATGACTAGAGTGGAAGTAAGAAGGGAGCATAGATCTTATGCAGATGTTCTGCAAAACAATCATGGTGTTGATGTTATGAAAGGTGTTAAGCGGTCTCCTAAACAGTTGTTTTTTAATCCGAGTCAAGAAGATACCTCCCATTATTTGAAAGCATTCACAGGTAAAATCAAGGAGCCTAGGCATAAAATAGACCTCAAAAAGCAGTTCCTGGAAGAAGGTATTTTTTCTATTAGGGTCACCAGCTTCGGGCCTAACCTATGTCTTTTGGAGGACTTGATTGAAGGTGAAGTTGAACTGTTCATAGAGGAGAGAATATTATGGTGGGACCAGTGGTTCTGTTCGATAAAGCCTTGGGAACCTTCAAATATCGATCCAGAAAGATTTGTATGGCTGCAGATATTGGGTGTTCCATGCCATGCATGGAGCGAAAGATGCTTTTCTATCTTAGAAGAATCAATAGGGGTATTTATTAAGTGTGATGAAGGAACTAATCTGAAAACAAGGATGGACGAAGCTAGGGTCTGCATCAGAACCAAATGTATGGTAAGAGTGGAGGAAGTGATTAGGTTAACGATTGAAGGTGCGAGTTTCGCTATCAGTTTGATTGAGGATTCTCCTCCTTGTAATGGAATCGTTCCGTCAAGAAGAATTTTGGGAGATTCGGACTCAAAAGAAGCTTCCTCGGCGGAGGAAGTTCTGTTCGGTGAGGAGGAAGACGGCGAGGGTTTGAATAGGGAAGAAGCGGAGGAGGAACACGTGGAAGCTGAAGGGTCGGTGGGAGAGAGAAACCAAAACAAATCTATTTCTATAGGGGCCAGCCTATATGAAACAAAGGAGAAGGATGTTAGTCTGGCTAGTAGCGAAAAGGGGCTTTTTGACCTTTCTGGAACAGGAAAAGTGGAGAGTATCGAGGCTAATAATCAGGTGGCATTTAATGCAGAAGTTGAGAACTGTTCTATTAGCTGTGTAGGGGAGTCTATAGGGCAAGTGGGACCGAAGGTTAATGAGGTTTCACCGAAGGGAGGTATTTTTTTAAATGAATGTGGTCCGGGTTTTTTATTGGACCAGGTTAATGGGCCTTTATCCTTTGATGAAGTATGTAGAAATGTATGTCAAGGGGTTCCCCATAAATCGTTCATTCCTGGCCCAAAGAATAAAAAGAGGAAGGAATTTAAAAAGAAAAAGCTGGTTACGAAATAGGGAGAACAAGTTTCCATATCTTCCTCCTATTTCGCCTGTATAGCTCCCATAATGAACAATCTTAAAGGAGGTGGCGACAGAACCGGAATTCCTACCTATTCGGTAAATTCTATCTCTTCAGGTGAGTCTTATCTTTGTTCTTCTACTGCTGACTCTGATATAGTTAGATGTAATAAGCGCATGAATAGTAAATATGAGGTGGGGTTGAAGGTTTGGAAATCAATGGCCAATCTTGGTCTTGTTAGTCATAAGAAAGATGTGGAGAATGAGGAGATTATCAATGAAATGGAGATTAGGGATAAGGAGGGGATGAGGAGTTTGAAGGTGTCTAAAGCTTGTTTATGATGATTTTGGTATCATATAACATTAGAGGGGGTGAAGCTCTTTCCAAAAGAAAAAGAGTCAATTTTCTAATTCGGTCGAATAATATTGATTTGTGTTTTGTGCAAGAGACAAAATTAGCCATGTTTAATGAGATATTAGCGGAGGATTTTTGGGGTAATAAGGATGTTGAGTGGACGGCTGGCAATTTGATTGGGGCAGCGGGAGGAATGGTGATTCTATGGAGCAAAGACACTTTCTTCGTTAATTATAGTTTCGTTGATAAAGGATACGTGGGGATTAATATAACTTGGAAGGGTGATGTGTATAATTTGGTGAAAATTTATTCGGCTTGCAATAGGGCAGATAGGCTTTATCTTTGGGAATCACTATTATCCAAAAAGAGAATGAGATGTCATGAGGAATGGTGTGTGGTGGGAGATTTTAATGAAGTCTTGAGCAAGGAAGAGAGAATTGGAGAGGGAGGTTATAGGAATGGCAAAGGTATGGAGGAGTTTCGGAGCTTTGTTGAGCAAATGGATCTTATTGACATTAATTGTGTTGGAGGGAAGTTCACTTGGTTCACATACAATGGAAAGGCTATGAGTAGATTAGATAGATTTTTATTGTCGAAGAATTTGATTGAGAAGTGGGAGGTGGTTGACCAAAGAATTGATAAAAGAGACATATCGGATCATGCTCCTATTCAACTTAATGTGGGTAGACTAGATGGGGGGCCTAAACCTTTTTGCTTTAACAATACTTGGTTTAAGCATGAGGATTTTAAATCTTTTGTTGATCTCGAATGGAAGAAGTTGATCGTTAGAGGAAGGGGGGATTATATTCTCTTTGAAAAATTGAAGTTGTTTAAGGAGCGTCTTAGGGTGTGGAACAAGGAGGTGTTTGGTTGGATTGATTTGAAGGTGGAGGAAGCGAGGGAGAAGATTAATGATCTTGATAAGGAGATTGAGGAGAATATGGGGGGTGATAATGATGTTGAGGTTAGTGATAGAAGGACGGCAACCAAAGATTTTTGGAATTGTTTGAATTTGAAAGAAAGTATGCTTAGGTTAAAATCCCGGAATCTTTGGTTGAAGGAGGGAGATAAGAATTATAAGTTCTTCCATAATTCTTTGAAGGAAAGACATAGGAGGAAAGCTTTAACTTCCTTGGAAGGTGTTAACGGGAGAGTTGAAGGTGTCGATAACATTAAAGAAGAGGTTAAAAGATATTTTGCCGAGTTCTTTAAGGAGGAAGATAGAGAGAGACCGATCCCGGATGGTCTTGAATTTAATCGTTTGGAAGATTGGGATGTAACGTGGTTGGAGACAAGGTTCTCGGAAGAGGAAATAATAGAGGCGGTGTGGTCTTGTGACAGTAATAAAAGCCCCGGTCCGGATGGCTATTCTTTAGAGTTTAAATTGAATTGGGAGGTGGTGAAGGAAGATGTTTTCCTTTTTGTTAAGGATTTTTATGAAAGGGCAAAACTTATTAAAGCTTGTATGTCGTCTTTCATCACTCTTGTTCCTAAAGTAAGAAATTCTCAAGCCTTGCATGAATTTAGGCCCATTTGCTTAGTAGGAAGTTTGTACAAGATTTTGGCTAAATTAATGGCGGCTAGACTTAAGAGAGTGGTTGGTAAACTTGTTTTTAAAAATCAAACGGCTTTTATAGAAGGAAGGAATATATCAGATGGTGTTCTTGTGGTGAATGAGGTGTTGGATTTTGCCAAAAGGGAGAAAAGAAGTTGTGTGGTTTTGAAAGTCGATTTTGAAAAGGCCTATGATAGAGTAAGTTGGAATTTTGTTAGATATATCTTAAAGAGAATGGGGTTTGGTGATCGTTGGATGAGATGGATGGAGTGTTGCATTTTTAACAATTCAATGTCCGTTCTTGTCAATGGGAGTGCAACCAAAGAGTTTAAGGTGTAGAGAGGTCTTAAGCAAGGAGATCCTTTGTCTCCGTTTGTGTTTGTGTTAGTCATGGAGGCTCTCACGGTGTTAATGAAGAAATCAAAGGAAATAGGTGAATTTCGGGGGTTTAGCTTCAATGATGGAAATGAGGTTGACTTGCTCCAATTTGCGGATGATACAGTTATTTTAGCCGAAGGAGACACCGCGAATTTATGGAGTATGAAATCTATACTTAGAGGTTTTGAATTGTTGTCGGGATCCCGTATTAACTTTCATAAGAGCAATCTTTTTGGAATTAATGTGGGAGATTGGATTTTGGAAGCGGCTTCATCTTTTTTATCTTGTAAAGTGGGTTCTATTCCGTTCAAATTCCTCGGTGTTAGGGTAGGCGACAACTCAAGGAAAATATCAATGTGGAAGGATCTCTTAGTGATGCTAAGAAAAAGACTAAATGTATGGAGAGGTAAATATCTTAACATGGCGGGTAGGGTGGTGTTGTTAAATTCGATTCTTAGTGTTATTCCGATTTATTCGCTCTCTTTCTACAAAGCTACCAAGAAGGTGTTGAATGAGATTAAATCAATTCAAAGCAAGTTCCTTTGGGGAGGAGTTGATCTCAAAAAATCTACTAATTGGGTGTGTTGGGATACGGTGAGTAAATCTCGGAAAGAAGGAGGCTTGGGTGTTAAAAATGTGGAGATAATGAATGTAGCTTTGCTAAGTAAATGGAAGTGGCGTATTTTAACGGATAAGGAGGCGGTTTGGCAAGAATTGTTTGAAGCTAGATATGGTAACACGAAGCTTAAAGTGTTGATAGGGGATGTTTCCGTCTTGAATAATAAGGATTCCTTTTGGTGGAGAGATTTAATTGTCTCGGATAATTATGAGAAACTCCTCTTTGATCATTTTACGGGTGCAATTAAATGTAAAGTCGGTAATGGGGCTTATATTCCATTGTGGTATGCGACTTGGGCGGACCAATACTCTTTGATGAAGGCTTTCCCGATCTTTTCTTTTTGTCTGATAATCATATGAAAGCTGTCATTGATGCAAGATCGATCGAGGGTGGAAGGTGGAGATGGGATTTTGAGAAGTGGTTTGGGGTGGGGAGCGAGACAGCCGTTGTAGCTATGAGGGAATATAACTTAGTTCTGTCGGGGCAAGTGGAGGCGGGAAATGCTGCCAGTTTTCCTGCTGTCGGCGCGGACAGCGTCTCTGGTTTAGCCCTTGCTGTTGGGCAGCCTCTGCTTGGCTCAGTGCAGCGCTTGTTGGCTGTTATGCAGCATACGGAGGTGCACGAAAATATTGAGGATAGTTTCTCGTGGTCGTTGACATCGAATGGTTGCTTTTCGGTGAAATCGTGCTATGATCGCTTTATGGCAATTCTATCCGGACCCCCTATGGATGATAAAAAGGTAAAGGCTTTGTCCTGTCTTTGGAAGTGTATAGCTCCATCTAGAATTTTATTTTTTGGTTGGAGATTATTTCTTGATAGAATAGCCACTAGAGATCAATTGGTGAGAAGGGGAATTTTGATGGAAGGTATTGATTCCTTATGTGCCCTTTTTTTTCCGGAGGAGGAATCTATAGAATCTATAGAGCACTTATCTTTTTCATGTAGGGTTACTTCTAGCATATGGAGAAGGGTTTATATGTGGCTAGATTTATCCGAGATTATGTCTCTTGAGGATTTTGTGGAGTTCTTCCATAATTGTGGTAGACTCCCTTGCTTGAATAAGAGATCAATAGTGGCAATAGTTTGGCTCGCTACGGTTTGGTCTATTTGGCTAAAGCGTAATACGGTGATTTTTAAAGAAGAAACTTTTAGTTTTACCGAATGTATGTCGGAGATTGTTCACATTTCGTGGTGTTGGCTTTGTTCCTCTTATAAGAAGGTGAATCTTTGTAATTTTTACTATTGGAATATTCTACCTCTTGAGTGTTTTGAGAGGTAGGAGCTTTCCGTTTTGTTTCGGGTGGAACATCCCTTTTGCTCATTGCTTATTTAAGATTAAAAAAAAAAAAAACTAACACACAAACTGTGTACTTGTCAACGAAAAATTTCTCAATTGTTCGTAATAAAAACTTTTAACAAAAGTAATATAATTGATTAACTATATAAAAACCACTTCTATTAAATAATACATCTAAGATTATGCATAAAAGTAGATATTTGAATTGACTTCAAAGAACAATTCACACACGGTGAGTTGGATAGCATATCTGAGTTAATATTAGAAGTCTTTGGCGTAACAGAAAATTCCTTAGAAAGAATTTGAGATTTAAATGCCTATTCAAATTCTAATGATAAATCATCTGTGGTTAAGTCACAAGTTATAATGAGTCCTCCTCCTCCTCAAAGACATCATCATCATCATCATCATTATAGATGAGATTCCTATTAGTGATAGTTCTGGTGAGAGTTCTTCCAGAAAAAACCTGTGGAGGTTGTTGTGGAGTCCTATTGAGTTTCCAACAATTGCAGCCTCTATCAGTGTAGGCAAGTCCACAATTGTAACAAAATTGACATTGACACCTACAATAAAAGTTAACATTTTAAAATTTCTTTCTAGATGAAATTAGCATGAACATATACCTAACATACAAAGGTTTGTTTTATATTTGAACATCTCTTAAATTGATGATTGTAAGACGAAATCACAAAGCAAGAGATCAGATCAAAATAAGAAAGAAACCTGCATGTCATGGCATCGCAGCCGCCGCATTCTTTGTCCACATAAATTTTGCAATTAGGACATCGCCTCCAGTGCATTTTCTTAGCAAGGCGCACCAACATAATATCTTCTTTCTCCCTGTCGCCCGCGTTCAGCTTCTGGAACTCGCTGCATTCGATTCCATCATGCCACGCAACCTTACATTGCGCACAGAACATCCTATTACACTTAGGGCATTCTGAATTTCTAACAGCCTCCGTTTTATCATCGATCAAAAGAGCAGAACAGTCTGCAAATGGACAGTAGAATTTTTGGGAAGCAGCCTCTTTACTCCACTTTTCAAAAACCTCGGCTGGAAGAATCGTCCGGCAAAACTGTGCTTCTAAAGAAGCTTTACATTCGGGAACTGGACATGAGATGTCGACAATGTTATTTTCAAGCTTGGAAGCGATGTAATTAGCGACGCAATCAGAGCAATACGCGTGAGAGCAGCCGCTGATGTTGTAGAAAGCTTCCTTCATTGTTTTAGTTTCGGAGCAGATTTCGCAGACAAATTGAGTGTTACTTGAATTTGAGGACTCTCCTTTTTGGAAATTTCTCTTATGTTTCCTTAAAGGAGTGTGCGTAGGAATGAAATCGAGGATCTTATTGCCATCGTCTTCTTCGTCGGAAAGGTCGACGACGGCGGAGATGGTTGGCTTGCTGTATGAGCGGAAAGAGTCGAGGTCGATTACCTCTGGTGTGGAAGGTGAAACTCGATTCCTTCTTCTCCTTGGAGTAGCTTCCGAAGCCATTGGAATTGGAAAGAGTCGAGGTCGATTACCTCTGGTGTGGAGAGTTTCGGAAGCAGTAGTCTATGAGAATTCAAAAGTTTGGGGAAATTATTCATATTATATATTTGAATCTAACCTTCCATACATGTACAAATCTCGGATTAATGAATAAAATCTTATTATTTTTCACCAAATCATAAATTGATGATTGTGTTAAAAATAAGTTATTTGATATGATTTATTTATATTGAAATCAAATCAATTTGTCAATCAATTATTAATTATAATTATTTTTAGAGAAACAAATATTTTGAAGGATGTTTTATATATTGAGAAAATAATAATTTTTAATCTATTAGGATATCTAATTATTGATTGTATTTCGGACAAGAAAATATTATTTTGTATGCTTTATATATTACAAAATCAAAATGTTAATCAATAAAATTGTTAATGGTCTATTGGTCTTTTAGAGAAATAATAGATCTTGAATATGCTTTATAAATTGAAAAAAAAATCAAGTTTTTAAGCCACTAGTATACTAAATTCTTAATTGTGATTTAAAAAATATATTATTTTCTGTGATTTATATATATTGAAAAACAATCATTTTTTAAATAAGTTAGTATTGTTATTTTTTTTTTGTTAGAGAAAAAAATAAATCTTTTGAATATGATTTACATATTGAAAAAAAATCAAAATTTTAAGCTATCGGTATATATTTGTATATTTAATTTGTGATTATATTTAAAAAGTTATACTATTTTTTTATGATTTACATCAAAGTTCAACGGGCATCTTGATCGTTTTCATCCTCGTCCAAAGTTTGAGGCTTGATCATTTAAAGGTGAGGGATTTAACACCCCTTTTCTAACCCCAAATATATAATATAAATATTCACAGAGTAATAAGTATATAACAAAACGGTAAAACATGACGTTTCCAAAACATTTGAAAAGCAAAACAAAACATTAAGCATTACACATGATCATGTTTATAACACATTTGAAATCTTCATGTTTTAATAATATGCAAACGGAACGGAATAATAATTACAATCAAACAATTTCAATGAATATATCTCATACTATATTCATCTACCAATTCAAAATAACATAATCAAACTATGTTATGTGAAATCTAATAACTAGGCAACATAGCCTTCAACAAGCATATCCAAATTAATATGTCAAAAATACGAAAAAGATAATGATATCCAAACATTAAAAACATGAGTTCAAATAAACCTCCAAGTGTTACATGACCAGAGCATTTGACTCACTACTGTCGCGTGAAAATCAGGATGAGACACCGGATGCCTTCTCTGGGCTCGGGCTCAAGAAAATGATTTTTTTTGTTTTTGTCACGACCAAACTTTTTATTGTTTCCAAAGCAGGAAAAGGAAAAAAGTTGCACAAACCTTAAAAGATATGCAAAGAAAATAATACAAAATTAAAAGCAATGCAAAAATGGGGGAGAGATTTCGGGTAAGAGGGTTGGTTATACGAAGGGAAGGTATTAGCACCCTACGTATCTATAGTACTCTATAGGTTTCTTTGTTATGTTTGTCTGTTTATTTCTTTCTATGCTATTGGGGAGGTTTTCTGTTGTGAGATAGGTGTGACCTAAGGTGTTTGTTTGATTATGCTCGCAAAGATCATCGCAATCTTCTACATACATATCCCTTAGAGGGAATCAGAGCATCTGTAGCTCGAGGTCTACGGGTGCTAAGGTTTGAATGGTTTGAGGGAGATATAAGTTTTTCTCTCCAAGGAATAAGACCTTGTGCCTACGTATTCTCAAAGGGATGTTGAGAAAGTCAGAGCAATCGTAGTTCCCACTTATGCTAGTGGAAGCAAAGGGATAAGAGACAAATGTCATCTATATGCTCGATTTATCTAATCTATATCATCACATACATCTGTTGATTTTGTTTGAAATCTTTTCATTATAAGACCTGGGTTGTGCCACTTATTGTGCTTAGAATGATAAAGATGTTTTTGTTTAGCCAGCCTTGTGGCAAAAACTTTCGATAAGTCAGCCTTGTGGAAAAAAATTTTGATAAGCCAGCCTTGTGGCAAAAAGTTTTGATAAGCCAGCCTTGTGACAAAAAGTTTTGATAAGCCAGCCTTGTGGCAAAAAGTTTGATTGATTAGCCAGCCTTGTGGCAAAAAAGTTTGATTGATTGTGATGATATAGAAGAGATACTCCTATCATAGAGATGATAAATGTCTAATCTCCTAGGGTATTTGATTTGGATATGGGGATGCTTTTAAGAAGCCCGTGGGTCCTTGTACGAAGCCCAAGAGGAGGCTATCCGAGGGTCCTTGCATTGTAAGCCCAGGAGGAGGCTATGGGAGGGACAATCGAGGGTCCTTGCATTGTAAGCCCAAGAGGAGGCTATGGGAGGGACAAGTCGTTTGTACAAAGCCCAAGGGGAGGCATGGTATAGTTGGTTTGAGCTCTTAGAGAGAATTCACCGGGAAACCATACTCTATGTCCTAACCTAAACTAAGGGAGATTCTTTGCACGAAGCCCAATAGGAGGCTATGGGGAACCGAGTGTTGTACTAAGTTGAACAAGCATATATAATATGAACAAACACATGAACAAGTATGAACAAACATGAACAAGTATATGAACAAGCACATATATATGACAAAGTGTGAGTTTACATGGGAGTTTATGAAGGAAATATACCTTTAAGGATGAACGGCTTATCGAACAAGGTTATGTACACAGGTGTTGGGACTTGTACTCGGGGAGAGGTCCAATGAGTTTATTCAAAGCTATGTAAACAAATATTTACAAAGGGGGTTGGGACTTATACCTTGAGGGAGGCCCATGTTTTATTTTATAAAACATGGTTGATTGATTTATTAACAGACACGAGGTTTGTCGTTTTGAAAACAATTTGATCATTTATTGAAAACAGTTTGAATTTTGACAAAAGTCAACTTAATTAAGATAAGGACAATTTCTATACCTAATTAAGACCTAAGCGATTAGTGTTTGATCACAAAATATTTACAAGTGATTAGGTTTTAAAAATCAAGTGAAAAAAACTATTTTTAAAGTATTAAAAACACTTAAAAACAAGCCAATTTAAACCTAATAAGAAATGTATCAAATAAATATTTTTTGTGATTTTTTTTATATTCATAAAATATATATATATATATATATATTAAACGAGAAGTGTAAAAAAAATGAAGTAAAAATGATGAATTTTGATTGGATAAAATGATTGATGAAGTTGTAAAGAAAATGAAGAAAAATAGTGTTAAAAAAATAAGGTTTGTCTTCCAAAGGGCTTGAACCCACGCCCTTAGGTTTATCATTCAAAAACATAGCCAACTGGACCACGCGCGTGGTCTGTTTAACACTTGCAGCTAATTAGTTATTTTTTGAATCAAATTCCTAAATTCAGTTTCAAAAATATGGCGCCAAGAACACATCCCCAATTTGATTTTGAAATTTCTGAAAACTGAATTGTTTGGATCAAGTGAACAGCCTATCTTGCTCGATTTTTCACAAGGAACATGATGGTATCCTCATAATTCATGTATTTTAACTCTAAGGCTATCAATTTTATGATGAACACGAAGAACCCTAATTCTGAGATTGATCATGAAATCGTGTATGTGCAAGATAAATAGCAATTTGAGGGTTAATGATCCATACACATGCAGAAACATGATGGCAAAGCAATATTTCATTTATGATGCATGTATGATGGAGTTTGAAGTCCAAGAGAGCTTACCTTAAAAGTGGCAAAACTGGAAATCGAATTCGTGCTTGGAGGTGTTACAGATGTTGTTTCTTGATCTGGACAGCTTCAATGGACCTTAGGGAACATGTTTGAATGCTTGGAATGAACTGGAAATCTCTTGATCAATCCATGGTACCCGATCTGCAGTAGGAGCAAGTGAAGATCAAGCTTGATGATTATGATGTTTCAGGTCATGGATGATGATTGGGATAACTCATATATAGTGTATGGATGATGTTTAAAGTGCTAGCTTGGACAGATATGAGCTGGTATGAAAATTGGCATGTTAAGGTTCAATTTTGGTTCATGTGGAAGTGAGATGATGATTCTGAGTTTTAAGGTGTTTTGGGGTGTGTGAGTGGATCAAACACATCCCATATGATGTTTATGGAATGTTAGAACCATCACTTTGGCCATAACTTCAATGGTTTGGAGGTTGAGTTTTCTACCTCTTGGAAAACTATGAAACTTGCAATTCAATAAAGAAAGAGAAAACCTATCTTTTAGAGGTTTTGGTGTGATTTTGAATGGAGTTTGGACCTCTATTTATAGGCCAAGAGTTTCGAATGCAAGACTAAGCAAGTTGAGATTAGAATGGTGATTTGACATTAAGAGATAGAATGGCATCTTTTGCATTAAATGCAAATGGTTAAAATGACTAACCATGGTTAAAATCTTCTATGCTTCTTATCTCTTTCCAATCTCATCTCAAATGATAAATATCTTGCACTCATTACTTGTTTATGTCATTGCTTGCATCACTTGCCAAAAAATGTTCAAACTTTGTGAAAAATGGCTTATAATTCAAGTGAAATGATCACTAATGGCAAAATTCAAAACCATAGCTACACTCCATATTTTTTCATGCTCTTGGACATTTTGGAAAGCTCTTGTTATGTACTTCAAATCCCTAGTTGAAATCTTCTTCAAGATATTTAAGGAAATGGTTGAAAAAGATCCATGAAATTTGGAAAAAATGAGGTTTCTAGTGAATTTTTCAAAAGATACCAACTTTGAAGCTCCATATCTCTTAAATGCTTAATCTTATGGAAAAAAATGATATGTGACAAAGTTGTTCATTGGATCAAAATCTACAACTTTCATGTTGGAAGTTGTTTTCAGTTTGTAGGTGAAATTTTGAGATATTCCCTTCCAAAGTTTGGAAAAAACCATTGAAAACACTTAGAACTTTTTCTAGGTATGAAAAGTCAAACTTTTGACTTTTTTATTCTTGATTAATTTTGTTGATTTTCCTTGATCAAATGAATTCAAATATCATATAATGATGATTTAAAACTTCAAAATTCATGGTTGACCAAATTTTCCAAAAAGTCAATGATGATCTTGTACAGTTGACTTTTTTAGCTGAATCGCGTTGTTGCACCCCAAAATTTGCCCATTTATTTATTCCCCCAATTGACCTTCACCTTATATTCATGTGCATACCTCATATAGGACATCCATCCATTTCATTCATCCATATCACAGTTACCGTTCCAAAAGAGCGACAAACAGAGCTCCTATTAAGGAAATTTCTTGGTTCAGAATAAGGGATTTGAAGTCTGATTACAGAGGATCATCTCCATCAGCATACTCTTAAAGTAAGGGTTTTATTCTCTCCGAGTCAAAGCTCTGATAGAAGGATACAAATCTCAGGTTCATCAGGGTCGTCAAATTAGGGTTTTTGACCAAAGTCAACCCTGCTGACTTTCTGGTCAAAATTTGGTCAGGAGTTGACTGTGGATACGAAAATATGGTTGCCCGGAAAAATATCATTCATTGGAGCTCCTTTGGTTGAGAATTGATTGAGAATGGGGTCAGAAACAATTTAATCGGGAAATTCATCTGGAATCGGAGAAAATCAGAACAGTTGACTTTTTAGTCAAAATCAAGGTTAATATTCAGGTGTTGACTTTTGGTGGGAAAATCGGTCAAAGAAAAGTCAAAGAAATAAATAAAATCATGAGATAGCCAAGACTTTCCAAATGTGGAAAGTAGTTAAAAAATGAAATTTCTAAAAGAGGAAACTTTGATACTTAGAGAAATTTTGAAGACTTTGGCAATGGCTGGACAGCTGACTTCATGGCTATTTTACACGTGGAACTGGGCATAATTTCAGAAAGATTTCAACATGAAAAATCCTCAAATCATAGCATGCTACAATTCTCTAGTTGGAAGTTCTCTCATTTGAGGCCTGGTTAGAGAGATAAAAGGATGGGAAGTTGGAAGAAACACACTGAATCTATGTTCAATACTTAGAAAAAATATTTGAGGATTTGGAATTGGTTGATCAGCTCACTTCACCATCATTTTACACGTGTCGAGAGGCATAATTTCAAGACAAGGTCAACATAGAAATTGTTCATCCCATGGCATACTACAAATTTGCAGTTAAGAGTTTTTGCATATGAATCATGGTTGAAAAGATACCAAGGTGAAAAGGTTGAAGATCCCAAGTCACTCAATGAACATACAATATGTACAATGAATATAGCGTACAATAACATTATCATATCCTCACACTTCATAATTTGAATAAGTTCCACAATTATTACACAAAACACAATTTTCAATTATCACAAAACAATTCACATCGATTCAAATAATCACATAACACATAATGCAACTCGAATGCAATTAATGTGATTCAATGCATGTGGTACCATGTGAGTATAAAGTTCACCGCTCCCAATTATAAATCAAAGCCACGCTTCGGATCCGAACAAAACGAAAACCCTCAAAATATAAACCTTTAGTTCACCACTTCCGAACCACCAAGGAACAAAGTCACACCTATGTTTCCACACAATAATCAAAGCCACATGTGAACGCGAAGTTTCACCGCTTATGTTTCAAAGCCACCATGTGAACGTGAAGTTTCACCGCTTAGATTTCAAAGCCACCATGTATGCATGTGCAAAAAGACTCACAATATATGCAATTTAGATTATCACACAACCTTAATTATCCAAGGATATCACAATAATTCGCACAATTAGAATTATCCACCAAAACGTTGCACAACATGCATACATCGTTGATAAAGCATTCATATAGCATATATCAATCACAATGACATAATGCATACAAGACAATCAATGTCATTCTCAACATTCACCAAAAATAGCATATACATTTTGATATACAGTTAGACACCTACTCAGGGGTATTCTCATCAATTTTAATTTTTTTTTAATAAGCAAATTGTATTACTTAGGAATACAAAGAGTATTCAAACCTTACAGAACATTTGTACAAGTTACATACATCAACACACAGACAAAGAACCCACACCACCACTAGAAAAAGAACCTAAACCAGTCATAGAAAGGAATGTCGGTGAAAACTAGGTTCTGCCACATCCATGAAAATATCTTAGCATTATAAACAACATCTTCAGCATTAAAAGGTATCTCCTTGAAACAATGATCATTGCGCCCTTTCCAAATTGCCCACAACACGGCAAGCCACAATGCAGTCCTGTTTTTCTTCTTCAATCTTCCTTTAAGTTGCTCATCAAACCAACAGAAATGTTGAAACACATAGTCATAACTCCCTTCCACCTGGGCACCAAACCAAAGACCAATATCTCCCCATATCTTCTTGCTGACCCTGCACTGAAGAAACAGATGTAAAATCGATTCCTCCCTGTTAGAACACAGCACACAGACACTATTGGAAGCTTGGATCACACCCCTGTGCAACAGCTGGTCCTTAGTGGGCAATCTATTCATTATAACCCTCCATCCAAAGACTTGAATCTTTGATAAAGTCGCAGCCTTCCATATTGACTTCAACATTTGAAGAATATCCACTTGCATCACCATGGATTGGGCCAAAGGGTCATGGTACCTGTCATAGCATGATTTTACAGAAAAAATTCCATCTTTCTCAGGCCACCATTTGATAACATCCTGAAAATCCGAACTAAGATTGACCTCGAACAGAATCTCCTCCAACTCTTTCAATTGCTCCAGTCCCTCACCATCCATGGTTATCAATACCTCCCTATTGATTCCTAAATCCCACTTCCACACCTGAGGATTCGTGCACCACAAATCATATACTTTACCCAATTTGTTTGTAGATTTCTCATATATCACAGGGAAGACTTCTTTAAGACTCTTATCCCCAATCCATCTACTATGCCAAAACCAAGTATTATTCCCATTTCCCACCTTGAATTCAATCTTACTGCTGAAGCTATCCACCACTGTATTCTCATCATTCTTTAACTTTCCTACAACCAGTATATCTCTCCACCAGATGGAAGCTTTCCTCAACTTTTTTGCATTCACTTCTGTTAAGTTCAGCAGTGATAAATTACCATACCTAGCCTGAAGAAACTCCCTCCAGATTGTTGGGCCTTCCTTCACCATCCTCCATTTCCACTTGCATAGTAGGGCAGAGTTGAATCTCCCAATATGCTTTATGCCCAGACCACCAACTTCCTTAGCTCTGCATACATTCTCCTAACTCACCCAAGCTATGCCTCTCTTCTCCTCATTACCCTTCCATAAAAACCTGCTCTGAATCTGAATAAGTTGATTGATTTTAAATGTCACAATATCTTTTCAAAATGAACTTATTGTATCATTCTAGCTATAAAACAAGCTTCTAAGAGAGGGCGGTATTAACTTTTACTTGAAAGTGATTATCTTTATGCCATACCATCGTTCACTAATACTAGCATTGTTCCTTGGAAGCTTCTATCAAAATGAAAAAAATTGTTTTCATACATCATTTCGTTTCAAGGTTCTCAAATTTATCATAAAGACAATAATTTTGCTGATCGTATATCAAACATATACTTTTACATTCATGATGAAATTTGATACGAAAATGATTTGATAAGGATAAACTTGATTTATTTTTGTTTTTATTAATTATTGTTAATGCGTTTGGTTCTTGCCCCCTACCCCACCAATCTTTTACTTTGCATTTTTATTTTATTTATGTAATATTATTTATCTAACAAAAGTTATAATACAACATTTATAATTTTTCAATGAGTATAAAAATACTTACAGACAAAATGTATAATTGTAACGAAAAATATCTTAATTGCTCGTAATAAAAACTTTAACAGAAATAATATAATTGATTTACTATATAAGAACAACTTCTATTAAATAATACTAGTTGAAGACCCGTGCGTCCGCACGGGTAATTCAAACCTTAAGAATAATGTAAAATTAAGAAGTTTAAAAACTCGAATGAAATGTTAAATTAATATCCATAAAAATATAATATAGATGTAATGAAGTTATATATATATATATATATATATATATATATATATATATATATATATATATATATATATATATATATATATATATATATATATATATATATAAAAGCTATTTAAAAATAAATGGAAATGCAATAGGCAAAATAGTATTATGGTGATAGCGACCCGTGAAAGTAATGAGTTTCAGTGATAAAATTCACATAAGAAATGTATAATGGTGATAGTGACCCGTAAAAATAGTAAGTTTCAGTGATAAACTCACGTAAGAAAAGTATTAATCTTAGATGACCTTGGTTGTTAGTGATATATAATTGTTATTATAAAATTACTAATAACTGCAAATATTTAAAAATAAATATCTAGCATATCACCGATATAATAAATTCAACATTTCTAATAACTATAAATATTTATAAATATTACTAATAACTATAAATATTTACAAATATTTTGTTCATTATTCGATTAGACTTGATTGTTGATAATATATAATTGTTATTTTAAAACCGTTAATAATGTAAATATTTAAAAATAAAAATGTAGCAAATCACCCACATGATAATTCAAATATGTTTAATAACGGTAAATATTTATAAATATCATTAATAACTATAAATATTCATAAACATTTGTGTTTATTGATTAAAATAAAAAAATTATTGTGGCGATAGTGACTCGTGAAAAAGGGAAAAAACAATAAGAAATGCATTGACAGTGTAAAGTATTGTAAAGTATTTATACACTGTCAACCAATGAGAGGCACGCGTCAAAAATAAGTCACATTATTAATTTTAAAAAACTGAAATTACATGGCAAATTAAAGCATTTTGATTGGTTGTATGTGTAAAACTGTTTTACACTTATAGTGCACTATCTTTAAACTCTAAAAACAAATATTTTCACTCATATTTATATTTATATAAATGTAAACTTAGCCATATATATTTAAAATATACTATAATGTTATGAAATTAACCAAAACAATATAGATATGAAGAAGAGATGAATGGGAGAAAAGAAGAGAAAAAGTAATATTGTATTATCATCTTCTTTCAAGTGTGCTTTACATTGTAATATGAGTCTCTATTTATAGGACTCAAGGGAGATAGAAAATCACACATATTAAACACATATTAAGTATGAAATAGGAAGATGAAGAACTAGGAGATGGATGGACATCCACTAACATAAATTTTCATAACACTCCCCCTTGGATGTCCATTGAAGATATGCCTCGTTAAAACCTTACTAGAAAAAACCCAGTGGGAAAAATTCTAGTGAAGGAAAAAGAGTACAATATCCTTTGAATGTGAATTGCCTCGTTAAAAACCTTACCAGGAAAACCCAGTGGGACAAAACCATGGTGAAGGAAAAAAGAGTGCAAAACATATGTATTTCTCCCCCTCATACAAACATTTATATGTGTGACGATATTCTTTGTAGTCGTTGCTTAAAATGTCTTCTTTGAAGTGACTTCATGTAGTGCTAATAGTTATGCAGGATTTGATGAAGTTGTTGCCATGAGTTATTTCATAGATCTCCATGAAATGGTTGTACCATCACATGTAAACAAATAACCTGTTTCTGATCTACTATTTTGAGAATCTCACAAGTAACCAACATCTCTAAGATAACGAAGTATATGTTTGACTGCGTTCAAATGTCTTCATGTAGGCGAATAATTGTATCTTGGTAATAGATTGACCACAAACGATATATCGAGACGTGTATAATTAGCAAGGTACATTAGTGCTCCAATTGTACTAAGATATGGTACTTCAGGACCAAACAATTTATATAATCATTTTCTTGAGGCCTGAAAGGATCTTTCTCTACATCTAATGATATAATAATCATTGGAGTGGACAACGAATGAGATTTGTCCATATAGAAATGTTTCAACACCTTTCTATATAATCTTCCTGATGTACAAATATTTCATTGTCCAAATTCTCAATTTGTTAGCCTAGACATAATTTTTGTTTTTCCTAGGTCCTTCATCTCAAACTCTTTCTTTAAGGAATTTATAGCTTTTGGAAGCTCTTCAGGAGTTCCAATAATATGTATGTCATTCACATAGATAACTAGTATTGCAAATGCTTTTCCACATCATTTTATGAAAATACAAGTACAAATTGAATTATTTGTATATTCATCATTTATTAAATATTCTCTAAGGCGATTATACCACATGCATCCAGATTCTTTCAGCTCATATAGAGACTTGTTCAATTTGTTGTAGTAGTTTTCTCGAGATCCATAATTACGTGCCTCTGGTATATTGAACCCTTCAGGGAGTTTCATGTAAATGTCACTATTAAGTGAACCATATAAATAAGATGTCATAACATTCACCATGTTCAAATTAAGCCCTTCATGTGCTACAAGGCTAATTAAATATAAAAAATCGATTGAATCCACTACAGGTGGATATGTTTTTATCAAAATCAATCTTAGGTATTTGTGAAAATCATTGAGCAATAAATCAAACTTTATATCATTCTTATGTTTCTTTTTCATAAAAAATCATTTATATCCAATTGGTTTCACACCTTGAGGTGTTCGGACTACAGGTCCAAAAGTGAATCACTTGTAAAGTGAGTTTAATTCTTCTGTAATTGAATATATTCATTTGGCCAATTCTCACTTAGTTTACAATCTTTAATAGACTTTGACTCATGATCCTCGTTATCATTGATCACTTTTAGCGCTATATTGTATACAAAGACATTGTCAATATTGACTTTATTTGGTTATCTCAATTTCGGTTCCATTGCATTTCATCCATGACATAATTTATCGAGATCTCTTTATTTCATATTTCAAGTACTTGATTTGTTCTTCTGGAACTGAAAATTAAATTAGATCAAAGTGCTCTTAGCATTTTCATATCCTCACTTGGGTCATCTTTAGTTTCTTTTCTTAGTAGAGGACTTTTAACATTGGAACCGACTTTCATACCACGCTTCAGGCGCAGCTACAACTCACTTGCAATATTATATTATCCAATAGGAGAATCCACTTTAAGTGGAGTATTACCAGCTGATAATTTATTTCATAAACTTTGCAAATGAATAATATTTTGAACTTTTGGTTCATATTGATTTGTACGAGGATCAAGACAACAATTTATTTTAACTTGTTCATTTGAACTTCTTGTTCATGATTTCAGCTGTTCATTTCCCTCCCCCTAATATTGGAAAAATTAATTTATCAAGTGATAATCAGCCTACTGGGCTGCAATCAAGTATTTGATTATTTTCTCAAATTATATCCTCAAAATTGAGATTCATATTAATTATATTTTTCCAATATTCTTTCATGACTCATCTTAATGTATTATATTGGAGCAATTGGAATATACACAACACATCCAAATGTTCACTTAGATGAGAGATATTAGAATAAATTAGGGAGGACTAAGATATAGTAGCTTGTTGGCTTAATGCGAATAAATATCTTAATATCATACATTGGGTGTTTCAAATATATAATTTAGAATTGATAATCTCATAAGTATCAACCATATAATTAACTTTAGACGTCTAAAGAATGGATCTTCGAGTCCATTTTCTTTTTATGAACATATATTACATGATATTCAATATCAATTTTAATAATATATATGTGATACTTATACAGGAATTTCTATAAAAAAAGTCCAGAAAACAAGATCTTAGTCTAATTAGGTGAGAAAATAATTTCACAAACTTCTGGTTGTGAATAGAGACATATGCATGATATTTTAGTTGATGCAACATTTAATGTCATAAAATCGCAATTTCTCAAATTTTTATTTTCCTTTAGAAACACATAAAAATTTAATGGATTGAAGAAACTTCTGGTTCTTCAATACAAATTATTCGCATCATATTATATCCGAGATGACCCAACCGGTTTTACCAACGACACATTTAAGTGTAATTTGTAAACTACTGGTTTACAATGACATGTGCTTAAATTGTACTGATATAAGTGTAGTACAAGCCCGAGGAAAAAGCCGATAGCTTTTCTATTATACATTTTATGTCCAAATTCATTTGTGTGTAATACAGAGATATTCAGTACCTCCCATATAATTCAAAACCAATATAATAGTATCTCATGATTAAACACTTTAATCATACATATGCATATGAACATATTATCATATAATTATCAAAAAATTATCCCTTAAAAAATTAAACATATTTAGTCATACAAAATCATATTACTAAAATTATATCATCATATAATTAATTTGTTCTACTATCCTTCAGGGATGATTGATAAGTTCTTCAGGAACTATATAAATAATTTGTTTTGCTATCCTTTAGGGATGCTTGATAAGTTCTTCAAGAACTATATTAATAATTTGTCTTGCTATCCTTCAGGGATGTTTGATAAGTTCTTCAGAAACTATATAAATAATTTGTTATAAACAATGATCTAAAAAATATAATCATCCTTCTAGGATGCATTAACATTATGTGTGTCATTCTTCTGGAATGACAATCTTTTAATGAGCATATTACAAGTTATAAAATTTTAGATCGATAAATCAAAAAATCTTTATGAAATCCTTTTGGGATATTTTAGTATTCTTCCTGCAATCCTTCTAGGATGTATGAAAATTATAATTGATATTATCCTAATCAAATAACATACAATAGCTTGAAACTAAATCAAACAAAGAAAAATATACCTGAGAGCTTCGTGCTGATAACGTGTTATGAAATTAACCAAAACAATATAGATATGAAGAAGAGATGAATGGGAGAAAAGAAGAGAAAAAGTAATATTGTATTATCATCTTCTTTCAAGTGTGCTTTACATTGTAATATGAGTCTCTATTTATAGGACTCAAGGGAGATAGAAAATCACACATATTAAACACATATTAAGTATGAAATAGGAAGATGAAGAACTAGGAGATGGATGGACATCCACTAACATAAATTTTCATAACATATAATATATTTTTAAATAATGTGTTGTTAAATACAAGTGGCTCTTTCATCAACAATAAAAATGAAAATCAATGTGTATGAGTAAATCAGGAAGAATTTAAAATTGTGTTGCTGCTGTAGCATGTGATGCATAATACACTCCGAAAAGAATATACTCGAATTTTATAAACAAAATTATAATTCTCATATCTTATCCAGTGCATAGATTATGCTGTAGTATGATAGTTCCATTTAAGGATAATATAAAACATTAAGTCCTCACGACTAACATCTAACGATGGAGATAATCAATTAAAAAAAGACAAAAAAAATCATGAACCTCCAAAATATCTTTATTTCCTAAGGGTTATATTAAATTTTACAAATCAACCATTAATATTATATTTAACTATTGATATAAAAGTAAGAACTACATATGGAGGTTTGGGAACTAATTCAATAGACATTCTCCGAGGCATTTCGTAAATACTGATCATTCTCATTTTAGAACATTTAGTAAATATTGATTAAAAAATACTTTACAACAATTTTTATATATCATCAGATAAATCTAAATACCAAAAGACATATCAAAAGTGCATTTTGTTCTAATACATAAACTCTTTTCAAAAGTCATTTTACACCCTTATAGAAGTTCTCTAAGTCGTAAAAAGTTTAATGTTAGTCAAGTTTAATGTTAGTCATTTTACACCCTTATAGCAATGATATTTCATATTTTGTTAGCCATTATAGGAATATTCTTGATTTTTTTTCATGTGTTATGTTTGAATTTCAATTAACTTAATATTATTTATGTTTTCAAATGCAGGTAGAATTCAAATAATATTGGGAAAACAAACCTCTAATGTTAATTTCTGTAAATTCAAACTTCAAGCATTTATAGTATTTACTTAGCTAAAATTTCAAAATTTGGTGATCAAGTCAAGCATGACATTATCATTCAAAATTGAATTTTCTTAGATAACAGGTGAGGCCAGCTACGAGGAGATTTAGAGTGGAGTAGTCTAAATCTTGACATGAAATACACGCCAATGAAACTTGATAGTTTACAATTAGGGGTGGAAATAGGCTGGGCCGAGCTAGGCTTTGCCAAGCCTGAGTCTGACCTGCTATAATATTCAAAGCCTAAGTCTGTCCTGTAGCCTATTATAGGCTTATTTTTTTTGCCTGAGTCTGGCCTTTTTGAAGGCCTGATTGGCCTATTAGCCTACTTAAAAGCCTATTTCATTTAAACATTTGTAAATAAGTCATTCAACTCGTCTTTATATAGACTAACAAATTAAAAGATCCGTGAGATTAAATGTTTGTTTGCATTAGTTTATTTGAGTTTATCTAGTAGCATAAATTTTGTGATATTATTTGTTTGAGATAACTTATCGAAAAAACTTAGGACATTGTTCATAAGATTCTTTTCATCTTATTTTCATAATTTCTTCAAGATAACTAAAATTTATTTTTATATTTTTAATTTAAAGTAAAAAATATAATATAATAATAATAAAATTATTCATATTTATTTGAATAAGCGGGCCTCTTAGGCTTAAAAGGCTTTTTATGTGGCCTGTGGCCTAACCTTTTTAGCTAAATAGGCTTATAAAAAAGCCTAGGCCTTTTTTATTTATCTAAAAAGCCTGACATGACCTAGGCCTATGTAGGCTGGACTGTAGGCCCCTGTTAGTCAGTTTGGCCTATTCCCACCCCTATTTATAACTCAATATCAACACTATAAAATTAAATTAAATTATCATTCAATTAAAAAAAGTCAATTAAAATGTGTAACTATTTTTGAATTTAATTTACACAAAAAATTTGAAACTATCCACATCAGCTAAAAGTCAAATTTTAATTGTTAGTTTCTTGGACATAATTGAAATGTAACAATATGGTTTGAGATGCATTTATTGGTGATACACATCCTCTATATCGCAGCTGGTGTAGGAAAGAATGCAAACCGTAAGTCTATAGTTCAAGAAAGTGATGTAGACATCTCCTTTTCAAATCTGGAGCATAAAATAGTACCTTTATCTAGACATAGTTGAAATAGGCAGTAAGTTAAACAATAGCAAGTGACACATTTTATGTATCTTGTACCCTTTAGTTAAAAGATTATGGCTTGTTGCAGTTGATATGACAGTACTTTTTATGGATCTGCATACAAGTATTTATGTAGCAGTGTGCCTGAAAATCATTATTTTAATAAAAAAATCATAAACTAGTATTTTAATAAAGCAGCAAATGAAGTTTGCTTCATATGTAAAATTTTGCAGTATGAAGCAAACTTCATTTGCTGCTTTTGAAATGGCGGCATAATTATTGGAAGGAAAAATAAAAAATTAAATTTGTCAACAATTATAATTATGATTTTTTATTTTTTTAATAATTTAAATAATTAAATTATATTTTTTAATAATTATTTATAAGTTTTTAGATAATACAAAAAACGAAAATAAAATAAAATAATAGGTGACCTCCATTTGAAATGGCGGCCACATGAAGGGCTTTATAAGGCCTCCGTTTCAAACGGAGGCCACCTGCTGCGTTCAAAAAAAAAAAAATACAAAAAGTCTGAAAAGTGAAAAAATGATGGCATTTTGGGATATAATTTTTGGAGGGTGGCATTTGCAGATTTTTATTTCAAAGGGGTGGCAGGTAGGTAAAAAATCCGCATACATTATATAAGAATTTAACAAAAATAATATAATTGATTAACAAAAATAATATAAGAACTTAAAAGTTTGCTTTATATAAGAGCTTAATTGCTCGTAATAAAAACTTTAACAAAAATAATATAATTGATTAACTATATAAGAACAACTTCTATTAAATAATATATCTAAGATTTTGCACAGTCAATTATGTTTTTTTCAAATGCAGTCTATTCTTAGAAGTCTTTTGCTTGCAGCAGAATTCAAAATATGTTTTTGGTTTCTACTCTTAACAGAAACTTCCAAGTTCTAAAGATAAATCATTTATGGTTAAGTCACAAGTTCAAATGAATCCTCTTGAATCTATGAAGAAACTTTTCTCACTTGTGGTTAAACAGACTTTGTCAAGCTTTTCCTTCAGCTATATTAGCAAAACAAGAGACATCAAAGAAAACTCAAAAGTTGCATGGCCAAATTTACTAAACACAAAACAAGGTCAATATAAATACTAAATGGCTGTAACAGTGTCAAAAGAAATCATCATCATCATCTTCCTCCTCCTCTTCATAGACCTCTTCTTCCTCCTCCTCCACTTCATATACCTCTTCCTCCTCATAGACCTCCTTCTCTTCCTCTTCCTCCTCATAGACCTCCTCCTCTTCCTCTTCCTCCTCTTCCTCATATACCTCTTCCTCATATACCTCCTCCTCCTCCTCATAAACATCCTCCTCCTCATATACCTCCTCCTCATATACCTCATCCTCCTCCTCCTCCTCCTCCTCATAAACATCCTCCTCGTCATATACCTCCTCCTCATAGACCTCCTCCTCAACATCCTCCTCATATACCTCCTCCTCCTCATATACCTCCTCCTCATCATCATCATCATCATCATCATCATAGACCTCCTCCTCATAAATGAGATTCCTTCTTCCCGAAAAAACCTGTGGATGTTGTTGTGGAGTCCTATTGAGTTTGCAACAATTGCAGCCTCTATCAGTGTAGGCACATCCACAATTGTAACAAAATTGACATTGACACCTGCAATAAAAGTTAAAATTTTAAAATTTCTTTCTAGATGAAATTAGGATGAACATATACCTAAAAATACCAAGGTTGATTGATAGCTAGTGGTTGTTTTGTATTTGATCATCTCTTAACTTGATGATTGTAAGACGAAAAGAATTCGAAAGAAACCTGCATCTCATGATGTTGCAGCCCATTGTTCTGGCAACATAAATTTTGCAATTAGGGCATCGCCTCCAGTGCATATTTTGTGCAAGGCGCATCAACATAATATCTTCTTTCTCCCTCTCGCCCGCGTTCAGCTTCTGGAAATCGCTGCATTCGATTCCATCGTGCCAAGGAACCTTACATTGTGCACAGAACATTCTATTACAATTAGGGCATTCTGAATTTGTAACAGATTCCGTTTTGTCATACATCAAAAGAGAAGAACAGTCTGCAAAAGGGCAGTAGAATTTCTGCGATGCATTGATCAAAGCCTCGCACAATGCTTTACTCCACTTTTCAAAAACCTCAGCCGGAAGAATAGTCCGGCAAAACTGTGCTTCTAAAGAAGCTTTGCATTCTGGAACTGGACATGAGATGTTGATAATGTTATCTTCAAGCTTGGAACTGATGTAATTTGCAACGCAATCAGAGCAATACGCGTGAGAGCAGCCCTTGACGTAGAAAGCTTCCTTCATTGTTTTAGTTTCCGTGCAGATTTCGCAGATGAACGGAATGTTACTTGAATTTGAACACTCTCCTTTTTCGAAATTTCTCTTACGTTTTCTTAAAGGAATGTGCTTAGGAATGAAATCGAGGATCTTAATGCCGTCGTTGACTTCATCCGAAAGGTTGATGATAGCGGAGATTTTTCGCTTGCCGTATGAGCGGAACGAGCCGAGGTCGATAACCTCTGGTGTGGAAGGTGGAACTCTATTTCTTCTTCCGTTTGTAGTTGCTGCCGGAGCCATTGTAACTCACTAGGGTTTCTGAAGCATTAGTCTATCAATTCTAAAGTTAGCGGAAATTATTTATATTTAAAATTGATTCTAACCTCTCATACACAAATCACGGATTACTAGATATTATGTATAATCTTTTTATTTTCCCTCTCAAAAAAAAAATGTATAATCTTTTTATTTCATTTGCCATTAACATTAACAATCTTTTTATAAATAAGCACTTATTTCATTATATTCTATAAAAAGATTTCAAAAATATATATATATATATATATATATATATATATATATATATATATATATATATATATATATATATATATATATATATATATATATATATATATATATGAGGGCATATCATATGAGAATGCCATATTTATATGAGAATGTGAGAATGAATCTGAACCATTGGATTTTAAAATAAATGGTGGAGATTATGGGTGTATCTTTTTTTTCTCTCTCATACATCATTTATTTCAAAATGTAGGAGAGAGAAAAAAAAGATACACCCATAATCTCCACCATTTATTTTAAAATCCAATGGTTCAGATTCATTCTCACATTCTCATATAAATATGGCATTCTCATATGATATGCCCTATATATATATATATATATATATATATATATATATATATATATATATATATATATATATATATATATATATATATATATATATATATATATATATATATATATATGAGGAGGGATATATTTACAATTTTTTAAATCACAGTCGTTAGTTAAATCTAACGGTTAATATTATTAATTCTCGTTTCTGATAAAAGTTATTAGCTCTTACCGGATACGCTCTATAAAAAAACAACATTCAGAATTATGTTTTATTAAGCTTTAAATATTATATAAAAAGATATTCTTACCATAAATATTTTTATTTGATTATTAAATCGTAATACAAATATTGTCAAAATATTTGTTATAAACATATTTAATATATGAGGAGACATATATTTATTCCCAGAGCAAGTGTTGAAAACTTATTTCAAATCTTAACTATTGATTATCATTAATTTAACGGTTTTAATTAATCATTTAATCTAATTATTTTTGAAAATATTTTTCTATATAAAAAATAAAAAATTATTTAATGATAATCAATGGTTAAGATTTGGAGTAAGTTTTCAATACTTACTGTTGGAGTAAATAAATCCCTCCTTTATATAAATATATAGTTAAGATATGAATATAAAACAAGTTAAATGAATTTATTATTTTTATTTAAAATTAAAATTATATAAACTATTTCCTAATAAAACTATTTAAATTATTTTTTATTACTAAAATAAAATTTCCAAAAAAAAACTATTAATTTCAAAATAGTTAGAATCATAAACTATTTACTCATTTTCTTAGTATTAAAACTATTTTTAAATAAAATTATGTCATTTAAATTTTTTTAAATATAAACTCTTATATAATTAATTTAATGAAAAACATGTTTTAACATTGTATTATGCATTTTATATAAATATATTTTTGGAGGAGATAGCTTTTTAGGTGGATTTTTTTTTGTTTTGGAGAGGAAATGTGTCTTCCGAATTGTATAGATTGCTACTCTTTGCTGTGTAAAAAAGATTGCATAAGGTAAATTTGGAGTCTTTTGGCTCGCTTCTTGATTATTTGGTTGACAAGAAATGAGATTTGTTTTGGAAATGATGTTTTGAATATTAACAACATGGCGTGTAATATTAAAAATTTGGTGTGGAGATGGTCTTCTTTTGGTGAAATTACTCACTCCAATTTTAATTTTTAAGAATTTAGTAAAGACCCTTTGGGTTTTATGTCTTTAAGTCTAATTGGTTTATAATTTAACTTTTTGTTGATTTTTTTACCGTTTATTTGTGTACCACGGTTGGAGAACCCCTAGTTCTCCCTTATATAAAGTATTGCTTACACAAAAAAAAGGCTAAATTATAGTTTTGGTCCTCTATTTTTGTGTTTTCACGATTTTAGCCCCCCTATTTTATTTTTAAACACTTTTGGTCACTTATCCTCACTTTGGCTACAAAAAACGCTTATGTCACATTTTAAAATCCGTTTTTTGGTCCACCATCCTCACTTTTGGTCCCCCATCACCACTTGAGGGTGAGCTACCTATTTTAAAAAGTGACACATAAGTAGTTTCTTAAACTTTTGGTCACTTTTGGTCCCCCATCACCACTTGAGGATGAGCTGAAGTCAGGGATTGTTGGAAGAAGGCATACATAGGGAAGCTTTTGTTCTTAGGTGCGTCTTATAATATCCAAACTCACCTAGAAATAGAAGTTTTTTTCTCTATTAAGGTCCATCCTTTTTGGGGGCGAATCTTTGTTTGTTGGTGGAAATGGAGGCGGGTATTATTAAGGATTTGATCAACGAAGGGAGTTCATGGTGGAAATAATGTTTTCGATCGATAATACCTTGGAAGGAGAGTGATGTAGATTCAGAGCAGGTTGTTTGGGTTACAGTTCACGGGTGCCTTGCCATGCTTGGTGTTTGGAATTTTTTGAACATATTTCTAACTTTCTTGGTTAATATATTTATGTTGATGAGAACACCTTGTCGGTTTGTAACATGGACATTGCTAGGTTGATGGTTAGAGTTCCTTTTATCTTTTATCTGAAGGAACAGTTGGTGGTAGCCATTCATGGAGTTGATTATACATTAGTGTTACGAGAAGATTCTTACGGTCCTATGTGATCAGCAAAGCAACATTTTTCTACGAAGAGTAAACATTCTTCATCCTTTAATTTTAGAGATATTTGGTTTATTCATGAAGAGAGCTCCATTGGAGAAGAAGAGTGTACGAGTTCTTGCGCTTACGAGTCAAAATTGTAGTTGATCTGGAGAATCTTGAGGCGGAGGAAAGGCAGAAAGGGTCTGGGGGGTTAGGGAAGGACATACTTGGAGCGGGTGGGGAAGATGCAGTAATAGAAGTGGAAGATAGGGAAAAGGTGGAAGAGATAGGGACGAGTGTTTCTTCTTTCGATGCAGCTTTATTGCTTGCTTTAGAGGCTAAAACATTAAGTCACGAAAAGGGTAAAGGTCATTCTGACTTTTTTTAACCTAGTTTTTCTACATATAAAGTTAATTATTTGTTGAAGGATTCTTCTTATATTTTGGCAACTCCTCACGATACTTCACCTTTTACTGTTGCAAATAAAGTTGTATAAGTCAGAAAGAATAAGAAAGGGAAAAAAATGAAATTTAAAAATTTTGTTGATTTTGGTGGGCCCTTGAATGAGATTCTGTCAAGGCCCAAAAGGAAAATCTCTTTGCAAGCTAAAACAAAAATTCTTTCGGTTTCTGATGAAATTGAAGGTCCAACATAGTTTTTTCCTTCCAGCGTTATTCATGCTGCAGCATCGGATCGCAGGGTTAGTTCTGCAACTTTCTCTCTTGGTGAACATCCTTCTGAGTCTGATATTCAAAGATGTAGCCATAGGATTCTTGCTAATTTTGGTTCGATTTTGGACGAAAATTGTGGAATGCTATCGCCAATTTAGGAGTGGTATCGGGATACTCCAGGAGGGATTTTCAGAAGAAACTTGAAGACATGAATAGAGTGGAATTAAAGAGAAGGGAAGGACGGGAGGTGCATTTAAATTCATTTAAATAATTGTGGGAATTTTTAACATAAGGGGAGGCGACAATAAGGTTAAGAGAATGAGGACATATGTCTAGTTCAAGAAACTAAATTGGAGGAGGTGACAGGTTCTTTAGCTAGTAGTTTGTAGGGGATGGAAGAAATTGGTTTTTCATATTTAGAGGCGGAAGGTATGTCGGGTGGTCTTTTGACTCGATGGAAGACACAATCTCTTTCAATGATTTTTAGTTTTTGAGGCGATGGCTATCTAGATAATAAGGTTGATTCGAACAATGGTACCTATTACATAGTTAATATTTACTCCCCTTGCACAATAGGTTTGAAACGAGCTCTTTGTACATAATTATTGGAATTGAAACAAATATATCAAGATGGGGAATGGATTTTTGGGGGAGATTTTAACGCGGTTAAGAAGAGGAATGAGAGAGTAGGTCAATCTATGGTTAGAAGTAATGTGGAATGGGAGGAATTTTTGGATTTTATCAAAGAAAGTAGTTTGGTGGATGTTCCTTGTAAAGGAAAGAAGTAGTGTTGGTTTAGTGGAGATGGGAAATAGAAAAGTAGGATTGACATGTTTCTTGTGTCTGATAATATTGTTTCGTCTTTGGGTTTTGGTGATCATTTTATCTGATTGAGGGATGTGTCAGATCATTTTTCGGTTTGGTTGATAGTAGATAGAGAGGATTGGGGCCCTAAACCGTTAAAGTTCAATAATAAGTGGTTTTCCAATAAGGGCTTCATTCCTTTTGTTGAGAAGGAGTGGAAGGCATTGGTGGTGTATGGGAGAGGTGATTTTGTTTTGAAAGAAAAATTTCGCTTACTTAAAGAGAGATTGAAGTGGTGGAACAAAACGATCTTCAGTAAGTACGACAAGGAAGTCGAGGAAATTGTTAGGGATTTGAATGAATCGGATGACATGGAGGTGTTGAATGGGGGGGTGCAAGCGTTCAAAAGAAAGGCTAGCAAAAGAGTCTAGTTGAATTAATCTTAAGATTAAGGAGAACATGCTTATTCAAAAGTCTAGATTAAAGTGGTTGAATGATGGGGACTCTAATAGAATTTTTTTGGTAGAGTCATGAAGGAGATGAGGAGAAAGAACCATATTAGTTTTATTATCACTAGTAGAGGAGTAGTGAATTCGGTTAGGGAGGTTAAGGAAGTGGTGAAAATGTATTTTGAAGACAAAGTCATAGAGATTTGTTTCGATAAACCAAATTTATATGGGATTATTCTTAATTCGTTGAGCCGGGAGGATAGTTTGTCTCTTAAGGTTCCCTTTTCAAAGGAGGAGAGAAAAGAGTTGTCGGTTCTTTTTAAAAGATGATGTCTTCTCGTGTTTTAAATATTTTCACTCCAGGATGATTTTTTCCAAGTGTATTACCTTCTCTGTTCTAACCCATATTGTGAAGTCTACTAATCTGTTGGGGTTAGATGAGTATCAGCCTACTTTCTTAGTGGGATGTATTTACAAAATATCTCTAAATTGTTGGCTAATATGATTAAAAAGGTTCTTTCTTCGATAATATCTGATTGTCAAAGTGCCTTTGTTTTGGGAAGACAAATTATTGACTAGGTTCTAGTAGCTAATGAGTTGGTGGATTATGCTACTAAGGAAGGGAGGGAGTTTCTTCTTTTTAAAATGGACTTCAAAAAAGCGTATGATAAGTTTAGTTGGAACTTTCTTATGATAAACTTCTAAGTCTTCTAGAGTCTACTGATCCCAACTTGATCACTCTAGGAACCTTTTATAAATTAATGTAAAACAAATTCTTACAAGAGTATTACAATGCTTCTTAATAAGATATAATCATAACTGTGATATTTCTCTTAAGTTCTAAGCTTAAATCTCACTAAGATATTACAAAAGTAATGTGAGGTTGAAGATGAAGTTTGATAGCTTTTGATTCAACAGCGTTTCAGCAAGTTTGTAAGAGTTGTTCGTGAATTCTTAAACTTGCTTCTGATCCGAACTTCACTATTTATAGGCGTTTTAAGAATATGACCGTTGGGAGCACTTAATGCGTTGCGTGATCCGTACAACTTTGCATTTAATGTTTCACTCTTTTGTCAACTACCTCGAGCCTTGCTTTTCCTGCTTTAACTGACTTTGCCTTTAATAGCTTCTAACGTTCCTTTTGTCAGTCACCGTAGTTGTTACCCTAAGATTTCAACCTACTAATGATGGTAATTGATCTTTAAGAAAAGTACAAAATATTAATAAAATATTAATAATTGATCTTTGAGAAAAGTACAAGATATTAATGTCTTGAGTCGAAACAGTTCGACTAAAGAGTTCCTGTCAGTCGAGGTGGTTCGACTAAATTGGAAAATTGCCATGTCTAGTCGACTAAAACATGTAGAAAAAACTTAGACGTTTTTCCAAGTATAGATTTGAAGTCGGAAGACATCAGAAGTCAAAAGCAACAGTTTTAGACGGTTTGCAGCAGTTTCAAGAGATACGTGGAAGCTTTTTAGGCGAAGATGCTGGATCTCAAAGACACGTTAGTAGCAGTTATTGTATTTTACTATTTAAGCAAGTTTTAGGAATAGGAAAAGGGTCCGCATTTTCTACAAAACACAAGTAAAACTCAAATCTCTGTGCAAAATGAGTAATGAGTGCAGCTTTGGAATGTATGTATGCGCACCAATTTAATTTATGCAATCATTTTACGTTACGCTTTATTTCCAGTGCACATTTACTGCATTTTGTCGTTTCCATTTACTTTAAAGCCTTAAATTTCAGTGTGTTCTTTACTGTAAAGTTATTGCTACATTTAATACAAATTAGATACACGTAAAAGACAAAGAAAAGCAATTAGTCCTGGAATATTCTAGTTGATTCCGCAAAAGTAACCTTTAAAAAGGAAACTAGCGATTGTTTACCACATTTTTGGGTAAACAAATTGGCACACTTGGTGGGACTCGTCAATTGCTATTTGTTTTGTATTTGTTAGTGTAAAAGTTATGTACGATACTAAGAAGTGGTCGAAAATTAATTAACATGTCTGAAGTTAATGTCATTGATTCTGACCTTTCTAGAAATCAAGGAGTTGTTCTAACCATAACAACGTCACAAGATGCTGCCAATTCGTCCCCAGATAGAACAACAAGTATTGGTGGACCGACGACAGCAGCATTAGTGTCATCACCAATGAATGTACGGTCACCGTTTAACCCATTGCGACCGCCGTTTCAAGGAATAATACCTCCACTAGGTTTTAACCCTCAATTTGGAATGCCTACGTCAATGATGCAAGGTTTGCACACGAATCCTTCATTACATTCCGATAATATGATGGCAACCAGCACATCAAACCCAGGGGGTCGACCTACGGGCATAGGTTACATCAACCAGACATTGCCATCTCTAAGTACTACGTCAATGTTGTCAATCCGACAACAGATAGACGAAAGTAACCATGAAATGGTGAATGCCCTTACTCAACAAATGGGAACTATTTTTACTCCCATGATAAACAATACGAACCAAAGTTATGAGATATTGGCCGGACAAATGGCCAGAATAGCAGATTTCTTTGGGGCGCCCCCACAACCAAACCTTCCAACTCCCTAAGGGTCGAATATAAGAGTAGTCGAAACCACGAGACATGGGGAACAAATTGAACAAGAGATCCCTAGAGTAATACAACGGCATCAGGATGCTGATCAGGTTCTTAGAAATATCCAGCAAGATGCCAATGTTGGACACAATAATATCTCAAACGTGGTCGAACAAATCTTAGTTCAGAATGGAATAAATGTGGGATTACATAGACCTAATTTTGTTTCCCCACTATCAAAATATGTAAGGCAAACAGAATTGCCTAGGGGTTGGAAAATCCCAAAATTTACCAAATTTGCTGGTGAGACTGGCGAATCGACAGTCGAACATATTGCTAGGTTCCAGACAGAGGCTGGAGAATTAGCAAACAATGAGAATTTAAAGATGAAATATTTCCCAAGTTCTTTGACAAAAAATGCCTTTACTTGGTTTATGACCTTACCTCCACAATATTTTTTTTCATGGAACCAGTTAGAACGATTGTTCCATGAACAGTTTTATATGGGACAGTCGAAAATTAGTTTGAAAGAATTAGTCGGAGTCAGGCGAAAGGGTACGGAAGCGGTCGATGATTATTTAAACCGTTTTAGGTTATTGAAAGCTAGATGTTTCACCCAAATCCCTGAGCATGAGTTAGTCGAAATGGCTGCAGGTGGGTTAGATTATTCCATAAGGAAGAAATTAGATACCCAACATTTAAGGGATATGGCGCAACTGGTAGTCAGGGTGCGTCAAGTCGAAAGGCTAAAAGCTGAAAAAGCCAGAGTTAGTAAATATCATAAAAAGGAAAAGATAGCTTATGTTACTACCAATGAGTTCGACTCTGATAGTGATAGTGAATACGAGGAAGGAGAGTTTAATGTGGCTGAATTGAAGCCAGGACCACCATATATCTGTAAATTACTCAAGCCCTCAAAAGATAAAAATCCAATCGTAAGTAAAAATGAAAATTTTTCTAATAAAACGTATTCGTTTGATATAACAAAATGTGATGAGATGTTTGATTTGTTGGTAACTGATGGGCAAATCATAGTACCCCCAGGACTTAAAAATCCTCCTCTTGAAAAAAAAGAAAAAAAGAGGATTTTGTAAATTTCATAATTTCGTGGGTCATAAGACTTCTCAATGTGTCCTTTTCAGGGATTTGGTGCAAAAGGCTTTGAAAGAAGGAAGGCTACAGTTTGGAGAAAAACCAAAGTCATCAATGCAAGTTGATACTGATCCCTTACAGGTCGAAGAAGCCCACTATAGTGAGCTTGCTGATGTGATGATGGTCGATACTACTGATGGTTTCGGTGAAAAGAAAGACGGTGCTACTGATGGCAAAGTCTTGAGCATGGTGTATCCTGAACCAAAAGAGAGTCTTCTGAAATTCCTTGAGAGATGTCACAACAACAATTCTCAAGTTGGGTTATGTCCAAGGTGTGATGTTGTTTTCAACGTTGACGCTGCAAACAAAGTGAGGTTCGATCCTCGTCGAGGTAAGAATCGTCAGTTCATGTATATGGGGGAAAGCAGCGGTCGAAGGGCTGGAGATTACAGGAAGCTGAAGCTATTCGAAAAGCCGAAGACTTTTCGCCCTAAGACGGATGTCCCTGAAGATAAGTGGGTGAAACCTATTAACTTCCGAGGAGGCAAACGTCTAGAATGGCAGATCCAAGGTGTTGGAGCAAAAGCTGAAGGCTCTTGGACTGATAGTGGATCCAAGAGGAAAGATTATATATCTCCAAACTACAAAAGAAAGAACCCTATGACTCGAACTCAGTGGAGGCGTTATCAGAGAAGCTATAAGAATGGGCAGGAAAGCTCGAAGATGATGCAGGCGGGTTTTTCTCATTATCAGCCAAAACCTTTTCAGAGGAAGTTGACTGAAGAACAGGCCAAGGTGGAAAATAAGAGACTCGCTGCAGGAATGATCTTGGGAAAGAAACTCATTAAAGAGTTAGTCGACAATGATACTCCGATTCTCAATACAGGAAAAGAAGCTGAATATTCCCCACTGTCAGATGAAGAGGTTGATGACAACTTTGACATAGAATCAGGTGAGTTGTTAATTGACTGTGGAATTGTATCTGTGCTTCCAGCAGAGTTCGACAGAATATTTGAGGTGTCTGAAAATGAAGATGATTTTCTTCCAAACGAAAATGTGGAAGAAACACATGCTTGCTATTATGTAATGGGAAAAGGAGTAGTGGAAGATCAGAGGGCTGTGTTTGAGAAGCCAGGTCGAGGAATGATGTATCATTTGAAACCCTTATTCATAAGGGAAAAGGTAGATGGTGTTCCAATAAATAAAGTGTTTGTTGATGGTGGGGCTGCTGTGAATTTAATGCCCTATTCTTCACTTCAGAAAGTGGGAAAATCTGACAAAGATTTAAGGCCCCATAATATGGTGTTGTCTAATTATGAAGGTAAGACCAGCGGAATACTTGGGGTAATTCAGGTTAAATTGGCTATAGGTTCGACTATCAGGCCAACCATCTTTATGGTGATTGCATCTCAAGCCAATTTCAAATTACTCCTGGGTCGAGAATGGATACATGGCATAGGGGCGGTTCCCTCTACTTTGCATCAGCGTGTGGCTATTTGGAGGCCAGATGGTATAGTAGAAAATATTGAGGCTGATCAAAGTTACTATAAAACTGAGAGTGGTCGCAAACATTTCGACCAGCATCTAGCAAATGTAGCCCCTTGCTACAAAGCGGGAAAGGTGTATTCTTCTAACGAGAGTGTGTCTAAGTATTTGAACTTAGACCCAAATTATGGTTTTATTTGGAATAGAGAAGATCCCAATGAACCATTGAATCATAAAAGTCCTCTAGAGCAGGGGACAACAGTCAAAGATGATGACCACTGAGTCAAAATACTTGGCTCGAATAACGGCTTACTTGGCCGAAAATAAGATAAAAGCGGCTTTGGAAGCCGAACTGGAAGAAAATATGGCTATTGAGTCCATGATTGTAAAAAGTGAAAATAATCAAGAAGTCGATCACCAAATCGGAAGATTTGATGGGATATATGATGACGGACCCTTGGGCTTCGATATGGATCCTTTGGGATCAGTAAAAAGAATGCAAGCTCAAGATCCTCTTGAAGAGATTGACTTGGGTGATTGAATTACTAAAAGACCTACGTATGTAAGTACGAAGCTTGCAAGTGATTTAAAAATCAAGTTGATTCGACTTTTGAAAGAATATAAAGATTGTTTTGCTTGGGATTACAATGAAATGCCTAGTTTAAGTCGAATTGTGGTAGAACATCAATTACCTTTAAACCCAGGAAAGAAACCTATCAAGCAGCTTCCTAGAAGATTTGCACCAGAGGTTATGGAAAAAATCAAGGTAGAAATTGAAAGGTTGCTGAAAAGCAAGTTTATTCGAACTACGCGGTACGTCGAATGGTTAGCTAATATAGTGTCTGTAATAAAGAAAAATGGTAGCCTTCGTATATGCATAGATTTCAGAGATTTAAATAGTGCTACCCCTAAGGATGAATATCCTATGCCTGTGGCTGAGATATTGGTCGATTCTGCAGCAGGGTTTGAATATCTCAGCTTATTAGATGGATATTCAGGCTATAACCAAATTTTTATAGCTGACGAAGATGTGCCTAAGATGGCGTTTCGATGCCCAGGTGCTTTAGGTACTTATGAATGGGTATTGATGCCTATTGGTTTAAAAAATGCTGGAGCTACGTACCAACGAGCTATGAATTCCATGTTTCATGATTTTATTGACAAATTTATGCAGGTTTATATTGATGATATTGTAATAAAATCTAATTCTGAGAATGGTCATTTAGACCATCTTCGACAGTCCTTTGAAAGAATGAGGAAATATGGATTAAAAATGAATCCTTTAAAATGTGCTTTTGGTGTACATGCAGGGGATTTCCTAGGTTTCGTAGTTCACAAGAAAGGTATTGAAATAAACCCGAACAAGACGAAAGCAATTTTGGAGCTGAAGTCGCCAAAAAAAAAAGAAACAACTCCAGTCATTGTTGGGGAAGATTAATTTCTTGAGAAGATTTATCTCAAATCTAAGTGGTAAAACGAAGATATTTTCACCACTTGTGAAGCTCAAGAATCAAGATCAATTCAAATGGGAGCAAGAACATCAACAGGCATTCAACCAAATAAAAGCATATTTAACTAAGCCTCTTATTTTTTACCCCCCAATAGGACAAAGAGTATGAAGTTGTATATAGCTGCATCTGGTTCGACAACTGGGAGTATGTTAGCTCAAGAGGACGATAATGGCGTCGAAAGAGCTATATATTATCTAAGTCGAACCTTAGCAGATGCTGAAGCTAGGTACAATGATATTGAAAAATTATGTTTATGTTTGTACTTCTCATGTAATAAACTTAAGCAATATATAAAGTCTGTTGATGTGTATGTGTCATCTCATTATGATGTTATCAAACATATGTTGTCTAAACCAATTTTGCATAGTCGAATTGGTAAATGGGCCTTGGCGCTAACTGAATTTTCCTTAACATATGTTCCTTTAAAATCTATGAAAGGACAAATCGTGGTCGATTTTATAGTCGAACATGGGCTAGTTGAACTATCAGAAAATCTGGTCGATCAACCTAACTGGAAGTTGTTTTTTGATGGTTCCAGTCATAAAAATGGATCAGGAATTAGAGTCTTAATTATTTCTCCTCAAGGACTTCCAACTAAGTTCCACTATAGAATGAATGGTGTATGTTCTAATAACGAAGTCGAATACAAAGCTTTGATAAAGGTTTAAAAGCTCTAGTAGACTTGGGGGAAACGCGAGTTAAAATCCGAGGTGATTCTGAGCTTGTGATTCGACAAATTAAGAAAGAGTAAAAATGCATCAAAGAAAATTTAATAGTTTATTACGCAATAGTGGTACGCTTGTTGGAGAAATTTGAATATGTTGAGATCTTGCATGTACCAAGATCTGATAACTATGTCGCCAATGAATTGGCACAAATTGCTTCAGGACACTCATGAAGTGTTGGATAAGATAGGACAATTGTCGACACCAAAACTTGGGGGGGTAGAAGACAAAATTAGTAAAAATGAAGATTTGGATATTGTGGAAATTTTTGCCATCGACAATATGGCAGTTTCTGATTGGAGAAACTCATTAGTCCAATACTTAAATAATCCAGTCGGAGGAACTGATCGAAAGATTAAATACAGAGCTTTAAACTATGTGATATTGAGAAATGAATTATACAAGAAAACGGCTGAAGGTGTATTGTTAAAATGCTTAAGTTAAGCCGAAACATATTTGGTTGTATCAGAGGTCCATAGTGGTGTCTGTGGAGCCCATCAGTCAGGCTATAAAATAAAGTGGTTATTGTTTAGACAAGGTTTATATTGGCCGACAATGTTAAAAGATTGTATTGAATACGCAAGAGGGTGTCAAGAATGCCAGAAATTTTTAGGTATTCAACATGTTCCAGCTAGTGAGTTGCATGCTATTGTCAAACCCTGGCCTTTTAGAGGATGGGCTCTGGATTTAATAGGAGAAATTAAACCTGCATCTTCTAAACAACAAAAGTTCATTTTAGTAGGAATATATTATTTTACTAAATGGATAGAAGCAATTCCACTGGTTAATGCTGATCAAGAAGTAGTGATTAGTTTCATACAAAAACATATTATTTACAGATATGGGATTCCAGAAACTATTACCACTGATCAGGGATCAGTGTTTATTGGTCGAAAGATGCAAGCTTTTGCAGCAGAGACAGGATTTAAGCTGTTAACATCAACTCCTTATTATGCTCAAGCTAATGGTCAAGTTGAAGCAGCTAATAAAGTTATTATAAACGTGATAAAAAAGCATGTAGGGAAGAAGCCAAGAAACTGGCATCAAACACTCGACCAAATCCTTTGGGCCTGTCAAACATCACCAAAAGAAGCAATAAATACTACCCCATTCTATTTGACTTTTGGGCATGATGCTGTATTGCCTGCAGAAATTCATCTATAGTCGGCTAGAATTCAACGACAAAGCGATCTTTCGACAGATGAATATTGGAGTATGATGTTAGATGAATTAGTAGAGTTAGACGAAGAACGATTAATAGCGTTGGATAGATTGATTAGACAGAAGCAAAAGGTGGCGAAAGCTTATAACAATAAAGTAAAAGAGAAAACATTCATGGTGAGTGATTACACGTGGAAGGTTATTTTACCCATGGCAAATGGTCCCCAAGTTGGGAAGGACCGTTTAAAATTTTGCAAGTATTTTCAAACAACGCATACGAGATCGAAGAATTGAATTCAGATGGTCGAATCTTGAGGATAAATGGTAAATATTTGAAAAAATATAAACCTATACTTCAAGAAATTCGTATAATAGAATAGAATCAAAATACTATATTAAAATGGCTAAAAATATGGTCAGTCATTACAAAATGTTCATTACAAAGCACGTGAATAGTCAGACGGAAACAGAATTACAAAGAAGGAAAGATATTTCTAAAATAGGCTAGCTTGGCCGACTCAAAGTCAATCTTAGAGTCAAGTCGAGACAAGCCTTGTCTAAGTTGTCGAACGCTATTTTTCAGTTTGAGAGTGTTTTCACCATGACCAAGACCCTTCAAAATCTCTTGATTGACAGTTTCAGGCGAAGGAATCTTCTCAGTTTGAGCCAAAGTGATTTTCTCTTGTTCAAGATCTTGAATTTTCTGGTTAAGAGCATCAATCTAGGCCTTATAATCAGCAATTTTGTTGTTGATTTTCCCTTCCTTGTCAGAAAATTTTAAAGCTCTTTCCTGAAACTCTTCAATCTTTTTAGTCGAGGCTGCACTGGCATCCCACTCCCTGTCCATCTCGAGCTCTTTATTCTTTGCTTGACGATCAATGTTTTTCTTAGTGATGAGGTCACTCCAGAGTTGGTCGAAATATGCTTCAAAATCAAAAAAGAATTGAGCAACAACTGCTGGGAGAGAAGCTTTAACGAGTAAATCCAGTAACTTTCAAATCTCTCCACCAAGATGTTCAGAGCTTTCAAGGACAACAAGAAATTCAGGTTCATTCAAGTGAGCTCGAAGTTGGCAAACAGCGTCGACAAGAGAGGCATCGATCTCATCATCAAGATTAGCTTATTGAACAGGGTTATCAAGAGAACTTTCCCTAAGTTTTTGAAGTCGAAGGAGAGCCTCTAGAGGATTTGTTTTCTTCAAGTTCAGAATTCCCTCTTGACTAAGAGAACTGTTGGAGTTATTGTCTTCAACAGTAAAGTGTTGTTTTGACTGAGAAATGGAATTGTGCTCTGGATGAGAAGCGTGGTTAGCAGTTTCAACATTTTCAATTGCATGTTGAGGTTGGTCGATGATGGGATTGTCTTGTGGGTCAGTTCGACTCCAACCTGGAGTATTAGCCGAATCAGTAGTGCTTCCAAAAGCGTCAGTCTTTTGAGGGCTAAGAAGGCTTGAGTCAGGAGTAGCCTCAACAATCTTTTCAGCAACCTCGACGATCTTCTCTTGAGAGCGGTCGACAGCCGATGCACTCTGTTTAGAGGAAACGTATTAGAATATAACCTTTTGAAAGAAGTACACTAGAAGATAATGCTAAGTTCTACCTCAGGAGGAATTTGAGACGAAGAGGGGATTATTGTTGGGATTGTCTGTGATTGGACGATAACTTTAGGAATGTTTCTGACAACCTTACGTTTTTTTGTTGGAGTCGGAAGAGGAGGTCGTGAGAAAATTTCGCTTTCCTGATTTGGTGGAGATGTAGTTTTGTCTGAATCCTCAGGAACTACCAACTAAAGAGAGAATAAACAATTAATGGATGAGTATTGATAAGAGATGAAGGTTGAAGTAATACCTTTCTTACAACTTTGTTTTTCTTAGTCGTAGTGGTGTTCGACGTACTGGGACGTTTTCGACTTGGTTTAGCAGCAGGGACCTCGACTTGGTTGGTAGGATCAGGCCTTGAAAGATCTAAAATTGAAATTAGAACACTGCAGATTGTAATAAATAACTGAAGTTAAATATGAAAGTGCTTACTTATAGTGAGTTGATCTTCCAGCACGTTGAACGCAGTGTTCAGTTTTTTGATAAAAGAATCTCCATCATACAATTGATAATAATTAGACCACCAAGTATTGAACTCTTTAGCGGTAAAATAAGAGTTTTGCAAAGTAAAGGTGGGGTGTTCCAAAGATTGTTTATTGTGGAATTTTAAACAGTCGAGATGATTGAGAGATGTGAAGGGTCGACCAGACCAACAGATGTCAGCATCATGGATGTACAGGCTTTTTGGTAACATTTGGCTCAAGCCAAATTATCGTGAGACCAGATTTGGTTGATAACCCACGAACCCATAACACTTACCAGTCGACTCAATGCGATGAGAGATGAGTGTTGGAGTCAGAAAAGCATCCCAAATGGCGTTCAATTGAGCTCGAAGAGTTGGAGTGTTTCCAGGAAAAATGGCTTTAAACCAACTTGGCCCAAAGCATCGATTTGAAAAAGGAGCCATAGAATCTATGAATGTTTTACATTCAGAAAACACTTTCACATATTTGAGAAGGTTGGGCCTGTTAGACTCGTCTTGAGGAGTTTATAAGGCAAGTTTGATGCCTTCGACCCTCCGGTCAAACATGACTTCTAAAACAGATCGAGAGACAGTGTAACCAATATGTGACTCAAAAGTGGCATTCAACCAATGTTGTAAAAGCCAGTAAGGTCCTGACAGAGATAGCTACTTTGGGGTTTCATGAAGGCGTTTGATTCTTAGAGACGCTATACCCAAACTATGATAAAGATAGGCAAGTAAAAGCTTACCTAAGGAAACCTTTCGACCTTCATGGATCTGAATAGCCAGGGGTATATAAGCTTTAGCTATCTGAACAGATCCTGGACAAAATAAGTAATACAAAAGCCAATAGGTGAGGAAAGCAACATGTTCTTCGTCAGAAACTTCGACCATGGACTTGTCATGGTGATCCTGCATATATTTAGTGATAGTAGCATTGGTGAAGTTGAAGTTCATCTCTGTTGGGAGAGTTGGGTCGAAGATTTCACCCAAAGGCGAAAGCCCTGTGATAGCAGCCACGTCGAAAAGAGTGGGAGTCATCATTCCTCAAGGGAGATGAAAGGTGTTAGTCGAACCTTCCTAGAAGAACAACGAAGCAAGCAACATAGGGGGAAAAACCCTATGACCATTTCTGGATAATTGGATAGCGTCGAAGATGCCCAATTCCTCCCACCGTTGTTGTTTTTTCGCTTGGACTTTGTTGAGCCAAGCTAGATACTCTTTGTTGCCAGGAGCTGGGGTCGAACGAAATACTCTCACTGAAGGATCCATGAACTTTAGGTCGAGAGGGCGTTGCTTATCAAAGGACATAGGCATTGTGGTTTGAAACGAGGGGAAGAAACCAATAATCTTTTCTGGGTGAGAACGATGATTTGGAAGAGGCCCTGAGAAAGCCACCAACTTATCAGTGATATGGAAAGGAATCAACATCTGATTCTGCCAGATAATGGCTTTAGCTTCTGTGAGTTTTGGTTGAGGGACAAAATCTAGCCCTCTCTCTTCTTCTTCATGAGAGATAATGGCTCCTAGAGGGTTATAACCTGTATCATAAATGGTGGTGTTTGCAGTGTTGGCAGCCATGGTCAAAGAACGAGAAAGAGAGAGACGTTTAGGGTTTGGAGAAGAACAAGAGAGGTTCTGAGTGTTTGTGAAGAGCAGAAAACGTGAAGAAAGAAAAAGGGAAGAAGAGAAGCCTATATATATAGGAGAGTGTAATGACGTCAGTGAAACTTGAAGAAGGAAGTTGTTGAATCAAGAGTCATGTCAAAATGCTTTGGGAACTGGTACAAGAAAGTGGGGAGCAGTTATAGCCCACTACCTAGTATTTAGGTAATAATTAGTGTCTGGGAATGCGTAAATTAATCATGGCGTTAAAGAGATAAGAAAGGTCGAAACTTAAAAAAAAAGACAAAACACCATCTTTCTCCTTTTGAAATATCAGTCGAAAGAAGCCGTCTGGGGGGCAATTTGTTACCCTAAGATTTCGACCTACTAATGATGGTAATTGATCTTTAAGAAAAGTACAAAATATTAATAAAATATTAATAATTTATCTTTGAGAAAAGTACAAGATATTAATGTCTTGAGTCAAAACAGTTCGACTAAAGAGTTCCTGTCAGTCGAGGTGGTTCGACTAAATTGGCAAATTGCCATGTCTAGTCGACTAAAACATGTAGAAAAAACTTAGAAGTTTTGCCAAGTATAGATTTGAAGTCGGAAGACATCAGAAGTCAAAAGCAACAGTTTTAGACAGTTCGCAGCAGTTTCAAGAGATACGTGGAAGCTTTTTAGGCAAATATGCTGCATGTCAAAGACACGTGTTGGGTGATAATCAGTCGACCGTTAGCAGTTATTGTATTTTACTATTTAAGCAAGTTTTAGGAATAGGAAAAGGGTCCACATTTTCTACAAAACACAAGTAAAACTCAAATCTCTGTGCAAAATGAGTAATGAGTGCAGCTTTGGAATGTATGTATACGCACCAATTTATTTTATGCAATCATTTTACGTTATGCTTTATTTTCAGTGCAAATTTACTGCATTTTGTCGTTTTCATTTACTTTAAAGCCTTAAATTTCAGTGTGTTCTTTACTGTAAAGTTATTGCTACATTTAATACAAATTAGATACACGTAACAGACAAAGAAAAGCAATTAGTCCTGGAATATTCTAGTTGATTCCGCAAAAGTAACCTTTAAAAAGGAAACTAGCGATTGTTTACCACAATTCTGGGTAAACAGTAGCCTGTCATCTTGTCCTTGCTTCTGATCTGATCTTTGTAGATACAACGTTTGAATATCAGAGTTATTCAGCTTGGTGCAGAGCATCTTCTTGTCTTCTGACTTTGAAGTGCTTCTAGCGTGATACCATACGAACTTCAGTGCTTCTGCTTCTGAACTCAAGTTCTTCTGATGCTCATAGACCATGTTCTGATTCTGCTTGACCATCTTCTGATGTCTTGCGAGAGCATGTTCTGATGTTGCATACTTGAACCTTCTGAGTCAGTGCTTCTTGTGTTGAATTGTGCCTACTCTTTATATATTTCCTGAAATGGAAAATGCATAGGATTAGAGCACCATATTGTCTTATACAAAATTCATATATAATGTTATCATCAAAACCAAGAATATTGATCAGAACAATTCTTGTTCTAACAGAAGGATTAAAAGTTTTGGTTAATAAGGCGGTGGAAATGGTGATTTTGTAGGTTGCAATGTGACCGGTAGATGTTTTGTTAACATTTTACAATTCGCAGATGACACTTTGTTGGTAGGAGATGGGAGTTGGAAACACCTTTGGGCTATTAAGGCGGCATAGAGAGGTTTTGAAATGGTGTTGGGGCTTTGTATCAATTTATTTCTTGTAGGACGCAGTTGAAAGAGTTTCAATTCCTCTGTATATTAATTGGTTCTAATCCTAGAAGGATTTCAGTTTGGAGACCGCTTTTGGATAAAATAGGAGGAGGTTTATTTCTTGGAACGGGAGGTGGCTTAGTTTTGGGGGAGGATTATGCTATTAAAATCGGTTTTAAGTAGCTTAGCTATTTTTACTTTATCGTTTTACAAAGCTCCCAAGAAGATAATAGCGAAGATTAATAAATTGCAAAGAAACTTTTTGTTGGGGGGGGGGGGGGTCGGAGGAGAAGACGAAAACTCATTGGGTTAGTTGGAAAGAAGTTTTTCTTTCGGTCGATAAGGGTGGCCTCGGTTTTAGGAGATTAAAAGATTTTAATAATGCTTTCCTTTTCAAGTGGAGATGGAGGATCTTGGAAGCTTCTAATTCTTTGTGGTTTTGTATGTTGAAGGTGCCGTATATGGATGTCAAATTAAGAGGCGTGATTGGAGGAGGGAAGTTATATAAAAATAGCTCTAGGTCGGTTTGGTGTTCGAACATTTCTTCTTTGGGGAAAAAGCTTGTGGAGGAGCTTTTAGCGAAGAATTGCAAATTTTGAGTTGGTCTAAGTTATTCCATTTCCTTTTGGCATGCTAATTGGTTGGAAGTGGGGATTCTTAAGGAAGTTTTTCCAGTTTTGTTTGCTTTATCTCTTTTGCAGGGTGTTTCTATAGCCGACATGGGAGGATGTAGAGTTGGAGAGTGGCATTGGGGTAATTTTGGAATTCCAAGCCAAACTAAATCAGTCTCGGTCTCGGATCTGTTCAACCTTCGCCAGCTGCTACCCACGGCTATTCCTATAGAAGACCGTAAGGATTCTACTGTGTGGTTGCTGTCGGAAGACAGTTCCTTCACCGTGTCTTCTTGCTATCGGGTCTTGAGCAATAGGTGTTTTCTGTTTGGTCTGACAAGTCGGTTTGATAATGTTTTTTCCTCTATTTGGAAGGTGGATGTCCCTCTTAAATTCAAAGCCTTCAGGGGGAGATGTTTCAATAACAAGATTCCTACTAGGGATTTGCTAGTTTTAAGAGGTATTCTTAATTCTTCTTCAAATATTTCTTATGTTTTTTGAGATGAGGTTGGTGAAACTTCGTCCCATTCCTTATTGTTTTGTCGTAATGCGGTATAAGTTCTGAAGGAAATGGCAGAGTGGATTGGTTTGAAATACCATATAGCGCTAGATTTTAAAGAGAGCTTTTGCCTTTGGAGTTCCTTTTGTCTACATAAGAAAGTCAAAAGAGGAAAGGTGGGATGAGTGTGGTTGACTATTGTTTGGAGTCTATGGCTGTGTATGAATGGTATCATCTTAAAGAATACCGTTTGGAATACTAGGGATGTTGTTTGGGGTTGTGAAGCGTTAATTTGGAGGTGGTCGTATATCGAGAAGATTACTCGATCCAATTGTAACTTTTATGAGTTTAACAAAAGTTCATTATTTTACTTAAGTTAGGTTCTATTTGATGGATAATTTTCTCTTATAGGCTCTCATCGCCTACTTTGTAATCGAGTTTTTAGAACTTTTGTTCTACTTCAATAATACTTGCTTACAAAAAAAAAAAAAACTCACATTGATATATAAAAACAATAGCTTAAAAAATCAAATTATTTTATTTTTTTAAGTTACTGTTAATTAAAGGAATAAGATGTTTAATTAGTGGTAAAATGTTTATTAGTAATCTTAATTGTGATGATTAAATTGTTATTAAAATATTGAGAGTCTGATTTAAAAAGTAATTTTAAATCAATTTATTCAATAAAATAAATTATGGAAATATATACTTTTACATATAATATTCAAAATACAATGATAAATTAGTTTTTTTAATTAAATTAATTTTATTTGAGTTAACTTTTAAAAATAAAATTAAATGATATAATTTTAAAAAAAATGCTTTCACTAGGAAAAGTAGTAAATAATTTATGCTTCTAACTATTTTAAAATTAATATAATTTTGGCCCTTTTAAGAAAATAAAAAGAAACAAAAACATTTAATACTAGTTTTCAGATTTTTTATTTTTGAATTCTTCTTTTAGTTTGGAAAAATATTTAAAGTTTAGAAAATTTTAATTTTAAATAAATATATTGAATACATGTGAGTTATATTTTGTACTCATAATATTCTAAATAAATATTAAGTATGTTTATAAAAAATATTTTAATAATGATTTAATTAAAAAATAAAAATATTTATGGTAAGAATTTTTTTATGGAATATTTAAATGTTAAACTTAATAGAAATTAATTGTTGTTCTTTCTATGAAATTTTTAAATCTTATACCTCAATTATATCTTATGATTGATATTGATATTTCTCGTTTGACATGATAGATATCAATTCTCACTATATATGCTACATATCTGGTGAGAAAGAGTAATCTTATACAAGAGTGAGAGGAAGAGATAACGACCGTTTGATTAAAATAAACGGTTAACATTTCGTTAAAATTATTCACGTGACTCTCTTTTTTCTTAACTTTTTTTAGTTGAGATAAAAGAGAATCATGTGACGAGATATTAAATCTAAACTATTTATTTTAATCAAACGGTTGTTCTCTCTTCCTCTCACTGTCATTTAAGATTACCCTTTCTCAATATATATATATATATATATATATATATATATATATATATATATATATATATATATATATATATATATATATATATATATATATATATATATATATATATATATATATATATGAGGAGGGATATTTTTACTCCAAGAGTAAGTTATCAAGACTTACTCCTCATCATGACCATTGACTTTTTTCAATCTAATGGTTAAAATTAATAAGTAATTAAATATGGAGAGAGATAAATAATACTCAATATTTAATTACATATTATTTTTAAATAGGAGATAAGAGGATTAAATTCTAGCTAATGGATTGGATATTTGATATTGATGAACATTTATTAGCTATGGTTACATATGATTTCATCAAGACCAAATATCTAATCCAACGGCTAGAATTCAATCCTATCTCCTATTTAAAAAATGTTCATACTTTATATACATTTGATCTTGATAAACATTTATATGTGTGTGTGTGTGTGTGTGTGTTTATATATATTTATATCTAGCAAAAAAATATTATTTGGACAATCTCCCTGATGTGAATCAGCCGAAACCACAAATGTACTGTGTTGAGGGAGCTTTTTTAGAAAAAGGATGAAAGGACACCTTATAATAGCCCAGTTTTGGCCATAAGATCCTCATAATCATTTACAATACAATCATAACAAGATCACAATCTTGAGGTTCATCTTTTTCTTTGTTCCACCTTATCTTTAAGGGGATCACTAAGCACCCGTGTTTGTTTAAACTTGTGAATATCTCTTTTTTATGTTATACTATCCAAATTTCCAAAAAATATGTTTTTTTCTTTTAAAGCTTTGTGCATTGTAGGTGGTTAACCAAGTGTATCCATACCTCTCCTAAAGCTAGGGTTTTGAGGATCGACCCTCAATTAGTTGGTCATCTATGGAAGCTAACTTGAGAGACTCGTAATTTTCACCTCGGTCATACCCTAAAATTTGCCCACCATATTTTCATGCAAGACTCATCCAAGTATCAAAAGCTCAAGACGCAATTGAGTACACGCTCTCCTAATCAAAGGCTCCTAAACTAGGGTTTTGCTTCTCTCAAGATCAAATCAAGTCCTAAAATGGATCCCATGGCCTCTCATATGCCTCAAAGAATCCTCCCATCAAGTTTCAAGATCTGATTCACAAGATTGCCCAGACAAAAGCTCAAATAGTCAACAGTCGACTAGTTTGACCTAAAAGTCAATTGTGGTCAAAATACAGTCGAAATTCCTGATTTTTTCTCAACATCCTTATTTTGAAGTAACATTCATCATTTGATCAAGGGTTGATCATGATTCATCAAGGAAAGTTCAGAAATCAACAAAACTCAAAGTTTCTAAATTAGGGTTTTTGACCTAAAAGTCAACTGAACTTTGACCAGCCATAACTTTCACATAGTTCATCATAAATTTCCCAACCAAAGCTCATTTTGAAGGAAATTTAATTCTATACAACTTTGCCTCTCTAAAGCCAAGGCCAAAAATGCTTCATTTGGGAGATATGAACCAAAACATTACAGGTCCTACTAAAAGCTCGCAAAAAGCTGTTTTTTGTCAGGAGCCATATCATCAAGATAAAATCTTCAAATGCAAAAAAGGTTCCAAAGTGGCTTATAGAGGACATCTTGGTTTTTCCAAAAACTCATAGATCATCTCCATAGGATAAATATTGATTGAGTTATGACTTTCACAAGTTGGTCAATTTTCAAGAGATGCATGAAAGTGAAGTGTCATACCCCAAATTTGCCCGACTTATTTCTAACATTTAAATTTCTTTTAACTTTGATTTTATAAGCTTTTTTATTCAATCTTACTAACATTTAACAATATATATATATATATATAATAGTTACTTTGAATTATTTTTATTTTTAAATAATTAAATTTTGCTAGACACTTTACATGTTTTATAGTGTAAATTTAATTTGAATAAATTGATTAGCACTATTGGCAAGAAGATATATTTAAAGAGTAACGGGTGTCCTAAAAGGTAGTGCATTGACAGTGTAAAATAGTTTTACACTATCGTCTAATAGAAAATCATAAATGTGGCATGTCATTAAAAAAAATTTAAATAAAAAATAATTTAATTGGATACATGGGTGATGATTGGTTGTGCATCACCCATTTTCTCTAATTTTATTGTATTTTTTGTCATATTTCCCAATTAATAAAATTGTAGATTTTTATTATTAGTTATTATTTTTATAATTGGATTTTATTATTATAAGATTTCACTAATAATTTTTGTTATAGTTTTTATTAAAAATTGGTTTCCATATATTAGATTTTCATCGGTCGAAATAAACAAAAATAACAGCAATAAAACACTTATTCTCACCAAGATTTCACGGCCAAAATCAAGAACTTTCCAATATTTACACGACAAAACACTCAAACCTTCCAAAACATCTTCAAGACAACATCTTAAAATTCTTTGAAGAGAATTAATCATGGGACAAAGCTCTTGATGTCAATAAATTATTTTGTTTAATTCCATCTTTGATTTAGGCTATAAGAACAGAGGATTGAAAGCGGAAAAGGGGGAGGGTTTTGGGGAAAAAAATTGAAAAGGAGTAGAAGAAGAGATTTAAGGGCGAATCCTTCTTCATACGATTACGGTGCAAATCCTCCACCCTTCAATAAGAGACTCCCTTTTATAGAAATTTAGGGTTTCAGAACTGAAACCCTAAATCCGGTGAACAAAATCTCCGATCGGTACCTGTAAGAAAACGAAAAGGGAAGAATCAGAAAGGAAACCGACGACAACACATCAACAATCAACGACACACACCGTCGTTGAAGCCACTGCGCGGATCGTGTTCCAGGTGCGCTTCAGGACGTCATGTTCACGGCTCAGACCGCCGCTTTGTTGTTGCTGAATTTTTTAGGATAAGACACGAGAGAGGAAAGTGATGAGAGAAAGGTGAACCGTGAAAGAGAAATTGTTGTAAACTTAAGCACAAATCAATTCACAGAAAATATATGAAATGAATTGTTATTGATTTGAAGCAAAACAGTTGGCTTATATAAGCCTTACAATGAGAAAAAATAGGAAACAAACTACCCACATTTTACTGAATCTAATAACGTGGTAAGTAACTAAGAATTAGTCAGACTCTACTACCACTATGTCCTAAATACTAGGAATTATTAACTGACTACACTTTGACAATTTCTACTGTAACTCTAATAACCCTAACAAATTCCTCCCTTAAACTGATTGCAGTAATGCTTTCAGTTTACTCGTGGTACCACACATACACCCATTGATTCCCGCAGCTTCAAGAACACATCCAGTTTCAGTGGTTTTGTCATAATGTCTGCAACTTGTTCTTGTGTAACACGGTGCTTCAGCTCAACAATTCCATCTCTAGTCAAATCACGCAAGAAATGAAACCTTACATCAATGTGTTTGCTGCGTCCATGCATGATTGGGTTCTTGGATAGCTTAATTGTAGAACTGTTGTCACATAACACAGTGGTACACATTCCTTGATAATGACCAAGCTTTTCCAATACTCTCCTCATCCATATCCCTTGACAAACACAAGAGGCAGCTGCTACAAACTCTGCTTCAGTAGTGGACAAAGTAACGACGGGTTGTTTTTTCGAGGACCAAGATACAGCTCCTTCACTAAGTAGAAACACATAACCGGAAGTGCTTTTCCTGTCATCTACATCTCCTGCATAATCACTATCTGTATATGCCATCAACTCTCCATTACCATTCTTTCGATAAAAAACTCCTAAGTCCACAGTACCTTTCAAATATCTTAACACCCTTTTTGCAGCTTGCAAATGCAACTCAGTTGGACTTGCCATGAATCTGCTAATGAGACACACAACATACATCAAATCTGGCCTTGTCGCAGTTAGATACATAAGACTTCCGACCAATTGTTTGTACATGGTAGCATTCACCTTGGCTCCTTCTTCATCCTTCATTAGTCTAACACCAGGAACAATGGGATTCTTCACACTATTACTCTTCTCCATCTTGAACCTCTCCAAAACTTCTTTTTCATACTTTCTTTGACTGATATAAATTCCTTCAGAATTTTGTAAAACTTCCACACCAAGAAAATATTTCATCTTACCCAAATCAGTCATGTCAAATTCAAGTTTCATAGAATCCTTGAACTTAACAAACATACTCTCATCATTACCGGTAAAAATTAGGTCATCAACATATAAACTAATAATCAAAATTTTACCTCCATCTCCTGTTTTTATGAATAAAGTGTGTTCACAGTTGCACCTCTCAAATCCTTCTTTGACAAAGTACGCTTCAATACGGCTGTACCATGCACGAGGGGCTTGTTTAAGACCGTACAAAGCCTTCTTTAATTTGTACACCTTATACTCTTCACCTTTCTTCTCATAACCTTGTGGTTGCTCAACAAATACTGCTTCATTTAGCTCTCCATGCAAGAAAGCGCTTTTGACGTCAAGTTGATACACACTCCAACCATTACGAGCTGCTAAAGCAATTACCATTCGAATTGTATCCCACCTAGCCACAGGCGCAAAAACCTCAGTATAATCTATGCCATGCTGTTGTGCATACCCTTTCGCCACCAACCGAGCCTTACACTTGCTACAACATGCGACTCTGCTGGGGACCTTAAGCTTAGAGTCGACCCTACTTTTAGGTTTAGGTTTTGGGTTTTATTATATTTTGGTTTTATTTTTGTTGGCGCTTTTATTGTTATTATTTTCTATTTTTTATTTCGTTTGGACCTTATCATTATATTTCACTTTTATTTTATTTATTTATTATTTATTATTATATCATTATTTTATTGGTGGAACTTCTTAGTGTGGAGAAATGGAAGGAACCCTAGAAAAACGAAATGTCAATTGGGCACGAGGGCTAATCTGCCCCCTGTGCGTTGTTGCGACTATTTCACCTAGAGTCAGTCTTATCCTAAGAAATACCTTTGGAAAGAATATTCTTTCGGAGGTAGGACTTGGGATTTGACCTACGACTCTTTGTAAAACCCAAACAAAATTTTATGGTGAGACCTTTGTACGATCTAAGAGACGAAGTCTCGGTCTACAATGAGGCTCTACTTAAGGGAGACCCTTGTCTTTCCCTTTCGTATTATCCATAATACCCTTAGGGAAAACTACCTTTATGGGGAGGGTATAATATCCGTAGGACGAGCTAAGAGTCCACATACAAATGATACATTTACCATACCATCCTTCATAAGAAGCCTCCCATAAGGGGCATTATTTTATAATCCTACACCCGTAAGGGTCACCTCCTGTCTATTACTACAATCCAAACTGTTATAGAGCAGTACTGCCCTAGCCCGTATATGCGTCAGTTTTTTTGTCGTATTCCCTAGCCTGTAGGGATTTCCTCTTTTATATTATGATACCTAGCCTATAGGGGTTCTTTTTTTGTATGACATTATCCATAACCCTTAAGTGGTTTCTATTTGTTTATCCCTTAAATAGTGGGGGGTATCCTTATGGTAATCTTCACCCTACACCACATTGCATTGCATGTCCATGAAAATTGTAGCATCCTCAAAAATAAAAATAAAGTATATATTCGCATACCATTACATCAAACATCATATGAGTTTATTTCTCTTATCATTCATGCATCTCATGCATTTCTACCAGGAGCTCATTTTGCAACTTGACTTGTTATTTAGAATCAGACGACAACAAAACTGATTTTACGACATTCGAGGTTTATCATGGAAAAATTTCAGACAGAGATGGTAGAGATTAGGGCTCAGATGGGGACTAATATGGGTCCATTTATGGAAGCTATTCAAGCCATCGCCCATGGACAAGAAGAGTTAAGGCATCCTGTTCAGAGGCCAGATGTTATTGATGATCCAAGTGACGTTCATCGAAAAGGTGTCAATCTTAGCCAAGAGGTTCCTTTGAATCAGAATGTTAGAAACACTGTTCAAAATCCTATCAACGAGATTCTACACCTTGAGAATATTTCTGTTTCGTCTTATGATACCTTTAAGTTCCCAACGGATGAAGATGTGGGTAAGTTTCGTCTTTTGGACAAGAGATTAAAAGCTATTGAGGATCGTGATTCCCTTGGTTTAGATGCTGCTAGTTTATGCTTGGTACCTGGTATAAAGATTCCTCCTAAGTTCAAAGTCCCCAATTTTGAGAAGTACGAGGGTACCACTTGCCCGATGACACACATAAAGGCATTTTGCAACAAGATGGCTCCCTATGCAAAAAATGATTAGCTTCTAATGCACTTATTTCAAGATAGTCTTAGTGGGGCGTCTCTTGAATGGTATACCCAGCTTGAAAGGACCAACATCCGAACTTGGAAAGATCTAGCCAAAGACTTTTTCAAGCATTACAAGCATAACAGTGATATGGCTCCTACCAGATTTCAACTTCAGGGTTTGACTCAGAAAGTTGATGAGTCTTTTAGACAGTATGCACAAAGATGGAGAGAGCTAGCTTCCAGAGTTCAACCCCCCGTTTTGGAACGAGAACTTGTTGACATGTTCATGGGCACTTTGCAAGACCCCTATATGAGTCGGATGGTTGGATGTACCGCTTCTGAATTCTCAGCCTTGGTTGTCATAGGAGAAAGAATTGAGAACGGTCTCAAGACTGGTAAGATTCAGGATGTTGCTACTACTTTTGAATTCCCAGAGCAGGATGATGAAGAAACAAGTACAATTTCTGAAGTTGAAGAAGAAGGTCATGCTTATTCTCCAGTTCAGATCCCTTGTTATCAGATGACAGAAGTTACTCCTAATCAGGATGCTCCACAAATTTGTGCTGCAACTATTGTTAGAACAAGAATTGTTCTGATCAATTATCTTAGTTTTGATGATAACAATAATATGAATTTTGCTTAAGATAATATGGTACTCTAATCCAATGCAATTTCCTTTTCAGGAAATATATAAAGAGTATGCATAATTCAGCGCTCAGAAGCTTTGTCTCAAAGGGTTCAGCATGCAACATCAGAACATGGTCTGGCAAGACATCAGAAGATGGTCGAAGCAGAATCAGAACATGGGTCTATGGAAGCATCAGAAGAACATGAGATCAGAAGCACTGAAGTTCTGATGGTATCACGCACAGAAGCACTTCAAGGTCAGAAGATCAGAAGATGCTATGCACCAAGCTGTTTGACTCTGATGATATTCAAACGTTGTATTCACAAACATCAGATCAGAAGGAAGTACAAGTGGCAGGCTACGCTGACTGACAAAAGGAACGTTAAAAGCTATTAAAGGCTACGTCAGTAGACACAGCGTGAACAAGGCTCGAGGTAGTTGACAAAAGCGTATAACATTAAATGCGATGCTGTACGGAACACGCAAAGCATTAAATGCACTCAACGGTCATCTTCTCAACGCCTATAAATATGAAGTTCTGATGAGAAGCAAGGTTAACGACTCTGAACAAGATTATTCAAAAAGACTTGCTGAAACGCTGTAAAACTCAAAGCTCAGAATCTTCATCTTCATCAAAGCTCACTACATTGCTGTTGTAATATATTAGTGAGATTAAGCTTAAACGTTAAGAGAAATATCACAGTTTGTGATTATAGCTTTTAAGAAGCATTTGTAATACTCTTAGAATTGATTACATTAAGTTGTAAGGAACTAGAGTGATCGTGTGGATCAGAATACTCTAGGAAGTCTTAGAGGTTATCTAAGCAGGTTGTAACTAGAGTGATCGTGTGGATCAGTAGACTCTAGAAAAGTCTTAGAGGGTATCTAAGCAGTTGTTCCTGGAGTGATCAGTGTGTGATCAGAAGACTCTGGAAGACTTAGTTGCTGACTAAGTGGAAAACCATTGTAATCCGTGCGATTAGTGGATTAAATCCTCAGTTGAGGTAAATCATCTCTGCGGGGGTGGACTGGAGTAGTTTAGTTAACAACGAACCAGGATAAAAATAACTGTGCAATTTATTTTTATCTGTCAAGTTTTTAAAGCTACACTTATTCAAACCCCCCCCTTTCTAAGTGTTTTTCTATCCTTCAATTGGCATCAGAGCGCCGGTTCTAAGGTGCAAGCACTTAACCGTGTTTAGAAAAGATTCAGGAAGAGAAAAACGCTTCAGTAAAAGATGGCTGATGAAACTGGAAAGTCTACACCTGCATCTACATCTGGCTCTGCTGAGCAACACAACGGTAACAATGGTTATACTAGACCGCCGGTATTTGATGGTGAAAACTTTGAATACTGGAAAGATAAACTGGAAAGTTACTTTCTTGGTCTAGATGGTGATCTATGGGATCTTCTGATGGATGGTTACAAACATCCAGTAAATGCCAGTGGCGTAAAGCTGACGAGGCAAGAAATGAATGATGATCAGAAGAAGCTTTTCAGGAATCATCATAAATGCAGAACTGTTTTGCTGAATGCTATCTCTCATGCTGAGTATGAGAAGATATCTAACAGGGAAACGGCCTATGACATATATAAGTCCTTGAAAATGACTCATGAAGGAAATGCTCAAGTCAAGGAGACTAAAGCTCTCGCTTTAATCCAAAAGTATGAAGCCTTCAAGATGGAGGATGATGAAGACATTGAAAAGATGTTTTCAAGATTTCAAACTCTTACTGCTGGATTGAGAGTTCTTGACAAGGGATACACCAAGGCTGATCACGTAAAGAAGATCATCAGAAGCTTACCCAGAAGATGGGGTCCAATGGTGACTGCATTCAAGATTGCAAAGAATCTGAATGAAGTTTCTCTGGAAGAGCTTATCAGTGCCTTGAGAAGCCATGAAATAGAGCTGGACGCAAATGAGCCTCAAAAGAAAGGTAAGTTTATTGCATTAAAATCCAATATCAAGAAATGCACTAACGCTTTTCAGGCTAGAGAAGAAGATCCTGAAGAATCAGAATCTGAAGAAGAAGATGAACTGTCCATGATCTCCAGAAGGGTAAACCAACTCTGGAAGAGCAAACAAAGGAAGTTCAGAGGCTTCAGAAGTTCAAAGAAATTTGAACGTGGAGAATCTTCTGATGACAGAAGAATTGACAAGAAGAAGGTCATGTGCTATGAATGCAATGAGCCAGGACACTTCAAGAATGAATGTCCAAAACTTCAGAAGGAAAATCCCAAGAAGAAGTTTCATAAGAAGAAAGGTCTTATGGCAACCTGGGATGAGTCAGAAGATGATTCAGACTCGGAAGATGAGCAGGCTAACTGTGCGCTGATGGCGACAGAAGATGACGGATCAGAATCTACATCAGAATCAGATTCTGAAGAGGTATTTTCTGAACTTACTAGAGATGAGTTAGTTTCCGGTCTAACTGAACTTCTGGAATTCAAGTCTCAGATTAGTCTCAAATACAAAAAGCTGAAAAAGCTATTTGAATTTGAAACAAAGAAGCTTGAGTTGGAAAATTCTGAATTAAAAGAAAAACTTTTAAAATTATCCAATAATGTTGGATCTCCTTCTGATTCAGAAAAATCCACTCCTAGTCTAAACCATATTCTGAAAGAATATGATTTAAGTTTCAGGAAGTTCTTATCTAGAAGTATTGGCAGAAGTCAGCTAGCTTCTATGATATATGCTGTGTCTGGAAACAAAAGAGTTGGCATTGGTTTTGAGGGTGAAACCCCATACAAACTTGAACCTGTTGATGAAATGAAATTCACATACAAGCCATTGTATGATCAGTTCAAGTATGGCCACTCCCATGATATTAGGCACACTTCACATGCTCAAAGTTTTCACATAACACACACCAAAAAGCATGTGACACAACCTAGGAAATATCATGAAACTCACATTAAAAATTATCATGCTGTTCCTCCTATTGCTTACAATGTTAAACCCAAGTTCAATCAGAACTTGAGAAAATCTAACAAGAAAGGACCCAAGAAAATGTGGGTACCTAAGGATAAGATTATTCCTATTGCAGATATCCTTGGCTGCAAAAAGGACAAAGCACAACATGTCGTGGTACCTGGACTCTGGATGCTCACGACACATGACAGGAAGAAGGTCTATGTTCCAAGACCTGGTGCTTAAGTCTGGAGGAGAAGTCAAGTTTGGAGGAGATCAGAAGGGCAAGATAATTGGCTCTGGAACTATAAAGTCTGGTAACTCTCCTTCCATCTCTAATGTACTTCTTGTAGAAGGATTAACACATAACCTCTTATCTATCAGTCAATTGAGTGACAATGGTTATGATATAATCTTTAATCAAAAGTCTTGCAAGGCTGTAAATCAGAAGGATGGCTCAATCCTATTTACAGGCAAGAGGAAGAATAACATTTATAAGACAGATCTGCAAGATCTTATGAGTCAGAAGGTAACTTGTCTTATGTCTGTTTCTGAAGAGCAGTGGGTCTGGCACAGAAGATTAGGTCATGCTAGTTTGAGAAAGATTTCTCAGATTAACAAACTGGATCTTGTCAGAGGACTCCCTAATCTGAAATTCAAATTAGATGCTCTTTGTGAAGCATGTCAGAAGGGCAAGTTCTCCAAACCTGCATTCAAGTCCAAGAATGTTGTTTCTACCTCAAGGCCATTAGAACTCTTGCACATTGATCTGTTTGGCCCAGTCAAAACAGCATCTGTCAGAGGGAAGAAATATGGATTAGTCATCGTAGATGATTATAGCCGCTGGACATGGGTAAAATTCTTGAAACACAAGGATGAGACTCATTCAGTGTTCTTTGATTTCTGCATTCAGATTCAATCTGAAAAAGAGTGTAAAATCATAAAGGTCAGAAGTGATCATGGTGGTGAATTTGAGAACAGATCCTTTGAAGAATTCTTCAAAGAAAATGGTATTGCCCATGATTTCTCTTGTCCTAGAACTCCACAGCAAAATGGAGTTGTAGAACGAAAGAATAGGACTCTGCAAGAAATGGCCAGAACCATGATCAATGAAACCAATATGGCTAAGCATTTCTGGGCAGAAGCAATAAACACTGCATGCTATATTCAGAATAGAATCTCTATCAGACTTTATTCTAAATAAGACTCCTTATGAATTGTGGAAGAATAAAAAGCCCAACATTTCATATTTCCATCCTTTTGGATGTGTATGCTTTATTCTGAACACTAAAGACCATCTTGGTAAGTTTGATTCCAAAGCACAAAAATGTTTCCTTCTTGGATATTCTGAACGCTCAAAAGGCTACAGAGTATACAATACTGAAACATTGATTGTGGAAGAATCAATCAATATCAGGTTTGATGATAAGCTTGGTTCTGAAAAACCAAAGCAGTTTGATAATTTTGCAGATTGTGATATTGATATATCAGAAGTTGTTGAGCCAAGAAGCAACGCATCAGAAGCAGAGCTTCTCAGAAGCAAAGAATCTGAAGATCAAGTATCAGCTTCTCTGGACAATCTAAGCATTTCTGAAGAACCATCTGTCAGAAGAACATCCAGACTCACTTCTGGTCATTCAGAAGATGTCATTCTTGGAAAGAAGGATGATCCGATCAGAACAAGAGCATTCCTTAAGAACAATGCAGACTGTCAATTAGGTCTTGTATCTTTGATCGAGCCAACTTCTGTTGATCATGCTCTAGAAGATCCAGACTGGATAATTGCTATGCAAGAAGAGCTGAATCAATTTACAAGGAATGATGTTTGGGATCTTGTTCCTAGACCAGATGGATTCAATATAATCGGTACAAAATGGGTCTTCAGAAACAAGCTCAGTGAGAAAGGTGAAGTGATAAGGAACAAAGCCAGACTGGTGGCTCAGGGTTATAGTCAGCAAGAAGGGATTGACTATACAGAAACCTTTGCACCAGTGGCCAGGTTAGAATCTATTCGTCTATTAATTTCATTTGCCACTCAACATAACATCACTCTCTATCAGATGGATGTTAAGAGTGCCTTCTTAAATGGTTATATAGATGAAGAAGTTTATGTCCATCAACCTCCTGGTTTTGAAGACTCTATGTCTCCTAATCATGTTTTTAAACTAAAGAAATCGTTATATGGATTGAAACAAGCTCCCAGAGCTTGGTATGAACGCTTAAGTTCTTTCCTTCTGGATAATGGTTTCACTAGAGGAAAAGTGGACACTACTCTCTTTTGTAAAACCTTTAAAAGGGATATTTTAATTTGTCAAATATATGTAGATGATATTATTTTTGGAACATCTAATGCTACACTTGGAAAGGAGTTTGCTGAGTCTATGCAGGCTGAGTTTGAAATGAGCATGATGGGAGAACTCAAGTATTTCCTTGGAATACAAATAAATCAAACATCAGAAGGAACGTATGTTCACCAAACCAAGTATGTAAAGGAACTTCTGAAGAAGTTTAATCTTCTAGACTGCAAAGAAGCCAAAACTCCTATGCATCCAACATGCATCCTAGGTAAGGATGAGGTAAGTAAGAAGGTAGATCAGAAGTTATACAGAGGTATGATTGGATCTCTTCTATATTTGACTGCTTCTAGACCTGACATTCTGTTCAGTGTTTGTTTGTGTGCTAGATTCCAATCAGATCCTAGAGAATCTCATTTAACTGCTGTTAAGAGAATTCTAAGGTATCTGAAAGGTACTACTAATGTTGGCTTAGTTTACAGAAAATCTAAAGAATACAACTTAGTAGGATTCTGCGATGCTGACTATGCTGGAGACAAAATTGAAAGAAAGAGTACTTCAGGAAGTTGTCAATTTCTTGGAAGTCATTTGATCTCCTGGTATAGCAAGAAGCAAGCAACTATTGCTCTATCAACAACAGAAGCAGAATATGTCGCTGCTGCTGGTTGCAGTACACAGATGCTCTGGATGAAGAGTCAGTTAGAAGATTATCAGATATATGAGAGTAACATTCCTATGTTCTGTGATAATACTTCTGCTATATGTTTATCTAAGAATCCTATTCTTCATTCAAAAGCTAAACATATTGAGATTAAACATCATTTCATAAGGGACTATGTTCAGAAGGGTGTTATATCTTTAAACTTTGTGGATACAGACCATCAATGGGCTGATATCTTTACAAAACCCCTGGCTGAAGATAGGTTTAAGTTCATTCTGAAGAACATCAGTATGGATTTATGCCCAGAATGAGAAGATGAGAAGTTCTTACGTATGAGTATCTTCTGAAATGAATTTTTTTTTATCAGAAGTTCTGATTGAAATCTTTTAGAAATTATGATTCGGTTATTACTAACGTTTCATTGTCTAAGTTGATTCAGAACCTCTTTTAAAGCAAAACAGCTGTATCGTTTTATCTCGGGATGGTAAACCTGTCGTTACTATTCATGGATAAGCGCGCGTGCAGTTGAAGGGACGCCGACCATAGGTAACTGTGCTAGTCACCTCATTTGTCTTTATTATCTCTCCTCATGTCACGCAACATTAAATGCTATCCATCATTTGCTTCATTTTATTTTCTTTTAAATATTCTTCAAACGTTTTTTTTTTCTCTATCTCTTTGCATTCCTCATCGAGTTTTTTTTTCCTCTCTCTCCCGTTTTTTTTGCTCAAACAAAGTTTTTTTTTCCTTTAAAAAATCCTAGTTCAAACCTTGCGTTCATCTTGAAACCTTTGTCTGGATCTATGACTCAAAGGCGGCAGATCTCTGCATATCTCGGGATGGCTCTCCTAATACCTCTCAAGTCAGACCTCTTCTTTGATGTTGTTATCAACTTTCACCCAAAGACAGAAGACTTTCTTGAGTTATGGGAAGAGGTTAAGAATGATATTCTTAACTTCTATGTTAAGGGAAAGCCCCGTTTGCATCAGCAGTTCTCTGCTTGTGAACTGTCCCTCTCTTCCTCTTTGGTCTCTGGGATCTCTCCTACAGTGGAGGTTCTAGTCTGGAAGACAAGAAGTCCTCAGGGATTCTTGATGGGTTGACATAGAATGTGTCTTGCTAGGGTTGTGTTTTTAATTTTTGTAGTCATTTCCTCTTGGGATGACTTTTTATGTATTTGCTAGGAATGTTTCTCATCTTGTTAAACATAGGAACCTTTTGTAATATTTTTTTTATCAATGAAAAGTTTCTTTGTTTTTCCATTCCAGTGATTTTTATTTGACGTTTTATTCATCTGAATCTTTTGAGATATTCTTTTTGATGTTATGACAAAAAGGGGGAGAAGATAAATGATAAATGATTTGATTAATCTATCAGTTGCTGGGTAAAGCTCCCACACATTTACTAACAAGAACTGCAAGTTCTATATGGTTTAAGTGTTTTGCAGGGATAAAGAAGTGAAGAGAATCTTCAGAAGCAAACACAAGAAGCAAAACCATAAGAAGTGTTATTCTGAAAAGAATAAGCTCATGGAAACTGAAGCAAGCTTAGTGCTGTCAAGCTTCAGATATCAGAAGCAAGAAAGAAGAATGAATCAGAAGCACTGATAATAGAATTTGATTAATATTTGTCTATTTGCTCTGACAAAATTCTATTTGCTCTGATACACTATTTTTAGCCTATATGGCTCTGATATATATGGCTCTAATACATATCATGTGTTATAATACACATTTTATATTTTGACTCGTTCATGCTGACTTTTGTCGTTTAGTTTTTGTTCTGTAACATTTCAGGATGTAGAGATGCTCTGATGATGCTCTGGTACATTCAACAATGTTCTGATACAAATCTAGCATGAAGTGATGTTGGTAGACATTCAAAGTTCTGAAGCTATCCGAGGGAAGCAGAAGTCAGAAGCTGTGAATGTTCTAAAGATCCAGAAAACTCAAGTTCTGAAGCTGTCCTAAATGGAAGCAGAAATCAGAAGCTGTGAATGTTCTGAAGATCAAAGAAACTCAAGTTCTGAAGCTGTCCTAAATGGAAGCAGAAATCAGAAGCTGTGAATGTTCTGAAGATCAAAGAAATTCAAGTTCTGAAGCTGTCCTAGATGGAAGCAGGAATCAGAAGCTGTGAGTGTTCTAAGGATCTAAAGAAATTCTAGTTCTGAAGCTGTCCAATGGAAGCAGAAGTCAGAAGCTATGAATTCTCTGAAGACAGAAGCTTATGTGATCGTCTCTACCGAAATAATCAGGGAAGTCTTTTATTAAAGTTCTTCGAGTATTTATTTCAGGGGGAGATTATTTATCTCAGGGGGAGATTGTTAATCTCAGGGGGAGACATATTCATATGCTTATGCTATAGCTGTGTAATTTGTCTTTTGCCGTCTGCTCTTTCTGATCGCAAATTCATATCATTTACATATGTTTTTGTCATCATCAAAAAGGGGGAGATTGTTAGAACAAGAATTGTTCTGATCAATTATCTTAGTTTTGATGATAACAATAATATGAATTTTGCTTAAGATAATATGGTACTCTAATCCAATGCAATTTCCTTTTCAGGAAATATATAAAGAGTATGCATAATTCAGCGCTCAGAAGCTTTGTCTCAAAGGGTTCAGCATGCAACATCAGAACATGGTCTGGCAAGACATCAGAAGATGGTCGAAGCAGAATCAGAACATGGGTCTATGGAAGCATCAGAAGAACATGAGATCAGAAGCACTGAAGTTCTGATGGTATCACGCACAGAAGCACTTCAAGGTCAGAAGATCAGAAGATGCTATGCACCAAGCTGTTTGACTCTGATGATATTCAAACGTTGTATTCACAAACATCAGATCAGAAGGAAGTACAAGTGGCAGGCTACGCTGACTGACAAAAGGAACTTTAAAAGCTATTAAAGGCTACGTCAGTAGACACAGCGTGAACAAGGCTCGAGGTAGTTGACAAAAGCGTATAACATTAAATGCGATGCTGTACGGAACACGCAAAGCATTAAATGCACTCAACGGTCATCTTCTCAACGCCTATAAATATGAAGTTCTGATGAGAAGCAAGGTTAACGACTCTGAACAAGATTATTCAAAAAGACTTGCTGAAACGCTGTAAAACTCAAAGCTCAGAATCTTCATCTTCATCAAAGCTCACTACATTGCTGTTGTAATATATTAGTGAGATTAAGCTTAAACGTTAAGAGAAATATCACAGTTTGTGATTATAGCTTTTAAGAAGCATTTGTAATACTCTTAGAATTGATTACATTAAGTTGTAAGGAACTAGAGTGATCGTGTGGATCAGAATACTCTAGGAAGTCTTAGAGGTTATCTAAGCAGGTTGTAACTAGAGTGATCGTGTGGATCAGTAGACTCTAGAAAAAACTTAGAGGGTATCTAAGCAGTTGTTCCTGGAGTGATCAGTGTGTGATCAGAAGACTCTGGAAGACTTAGTTGCTGACTAAGTGGAAAACCATTGTAATCCGTGCGATTAGTGGATTAAATCCTCAGTTGAGGTAAATCATCTCTGCGGGGGTGGACTGGAGTAGTTTAGTTAACAACGAACCAGGATAAAAATAACTGTGCAATTTATTTTTATCTGTCAAGTTTTTAAAGCTACACTTATTCAAACCCCCCCTTTCTAAGTGTTTTTCTATCCTTCAACTATTAGTCAGCCGCCAATTCAGTTTGTTCAACAAAAGCCATATCAATCAGTTAAGTATGCTCCTCTGCAGCAAAACTATCAACATGATCATCGTCAACAAGGTAGGCAAAGGTACAGGAAGCCAAAGAGAGTGTTTGATATGATTCCTATGCCTTATAGTCAATTGTTATCTCAGTTACTCGAACTTTCTTTAGTGGAAACCAAGCAGTTGGATCCTGTTATTCCTCCTTATCCGGTGAAATTTGATCCCAACGTCAGATGTGGTTACCATGCTGGGGCACCTGGTCACTCAATTGAAGACTGTAAGCCATTCAGAGATAAGGTACAAGACCTACTTGACTCGAAGACTATTGTTTTCACACCAAACGGTCAGAATTAAAGTTTCCTTGCTCAACTGAGCGTCGAAACTTAAGCACATCTTCTGAAGCAATAAGTATAGACGGAATCAAGTCTCCTCAATGCTTGCAATCTTTGTTTCATTTTGCACTCTCATTTGTAATTTTCTTGTTTTGTTCAGTACTTTATTGTATGCAGAACTTGTTTGTTTTTGAAATAATAATCATAATGCATTGAATATTTTTGTCTTGAAGCAATCCATTCGTTTTCACTCTTAATCGCTTTTATTTGCTTTTGGTGATACTCAACTCTTGTTTAAAAAAGTAAAGTAACTCTGGAGGGAGGATGATGAGCATGATACCAAGATTTTCAAATGGTACGCTTTTGAATAAAACCTTGTTGATGATGTACAGGCATTGTTTCAGATCCCCAAACACCGGAGATATAAGGGAGATAGACCATCGTTTACCCCTTTGAGCCTTGAAGTAGAAGTTTTGTTTCTATTTAAAAAAAAAACCCTTCATTTTTAACCATGGGGCGGGTAGTCTTCAGTTAATTTGATCGAGCGTTCAAATTTCAAAAGGAGTGTTTTATTTGGGGATCACCATACCTTATCCCTCACACGTCAAGGGGTAAAAAAAATCAAAACCACAATGGTTACCCCTCACCGACTAAGGACTAAGACAGTCACAATTCTTTCAACAAGTCAAAAGACTTGAGATCACACGATTTGTTCAAAAAAGAAAAAAGAATGAAAGAAAAAAAAGAGAAAATAAAGAAGGTCCTCAAAGTCAAAAATATGAAAACAAGTGACTTAAAAAAATTGGGGCACCACGGTGGACTTCAAAATCAAAATTCAAAGGAATTTAACCAGGAAAAAGTTAGGGAACGAAAAAGCAAAACAGAGTGAAGAGCCTGTGAGGCACAAAAAGACTACGAAATAAATATCCTAATCAAAGAACAAAGTCGTGTGATCAGACACCAAAGAACAAAAGGAGAATGACTGTCATGTCCAAAGAAACTCATCGAATCCTCAATCGCATCAAAATTCCTCTTGGGATATGAGTGCTCATATCGAGTTAACTGGATATAGAATTGGAGAACATCATGGAGAATGGGCGGGCACCAAATATCTTTGAGCCTTAATTTTTTTTTCTAAAACCGTGAACCAAGCCACGTTACAACCCTTAAAAGTCCTAATTGAAGCATGGGTTAATTCAAAAGCATACTATAAACGAGAGTACAATAATCCGACTCCTATGAGGCTTGCTAAAACTTTTGAGTTGGTATCACACCATCTTTCATACAAAAAAAAAGAAGAAAAAATTCGATGTTACAACATCCTTTCAATAATAATTCTTTTAAGTTTCAAGACAAACATAGGTTTTGCATCAGAATTTTGTTTCTTATGATAAACATTCTTTGCATATGAAAAAGTGTTTGGCATCAAGGAAACTTTCATAATGAGCTTCAAATGAAAAGTTGCGTCCTCCCCAAAGGACAATTTTTCTTTATAACTCCCTCGAGTTGGGGCAAAAATATCTCGAAGTATGATTACCCTAAGGGGCACAGAAGAAAATGATAGTACTCGTTGAGTAAAAAATTCAGTTATTTTGGGGCAATCAATTCGAGATATGATCTCTCAAAGATTCAATCAATCTGGGGCAGTTATGTCAATACTTAAAGAATCTCTCATAATGTTGAGTAATCTGGGGCAGTCAGGTCAAGATTTAGACAAATCTCTCAAATTGTTGAGTAATCAGGGTCTGTTACCCAAGCATCATTCAAGCCATCACAAACTTGGGCAAACCATGGGCAGTGTTCCACGGTTCATGACACTGGGGCATGTTACGTATGATGGTACAAATTTCAAGAAGTCTCCATGAAGCAGATTCCTTCAAAAGCCCTGCAGACTGGGGCAAGATAGTATACTTGGGCTTTTCCTCCTTTTCAAGGATTGACCAGGTTAAGTCCGGGCGCAGGCTATACAACTTGTGAATTCGAAAAAAATGTCGAGAAGTTCGGATCGTTATCTTCAATAGAAACCAGATTGTTGCTGGCCTTCCAGCATCAGGGATGTATCTTTATCCATAGCTTATTTAGAGATTTAAGTCCAGATGGTTGGCATACCTCAGCAGATGTTAAAAGACTCATTTCTTTAAGCTCCTGGTAGTTATCTTTGCATGTTGCATTGCATCCTCCAAAAACGCGTAGCATTTCCACTTAGGTGGAGCATTACGCTAAAAAAATATAATAAAAAAATATAATTCAAACATACGTCGAAGCATAAGCCATATTCGAGTTGTTATCAAGCACCTTTTGCTTCCCTAATTAGGCTGGTGTAATTCTAGTCTCACAAATACGATCTTTTCCAAAAACCAATACCAGTACCGTACTGTTCGTCTACTTCCCAATAACCCTACCAACGATAATGACCCTTATATCACATTTCATTTCCTTTCCGACCCTCGAGTCGTGAGTTTCCATTCCTCATGTTGTGATTTTCCCCTTTATAATCAATATATTGTTTCATTTCTAACCCTCGTATTGTGATTGTTTTGTTTTCCGATCCTCGAATCGTGAGTCCTCAACTTATCACTTTCATTCCGACCCTCGAGTCGTGAGTTTTCAACTTTTTGCTTCCTTTCCGACACTTGAGTCGTGAGTTTTCAACTTTTTCGCTTTCATTCCGACCCTCGAGTCGTGAGTTTTCAACTTTTTGCTTCCTTTCCGACACTCGAGTCGTGAGTTTTCAACTTTTTCGCTTCCTTTTCGACACTCGAGTCGCGAGTTTTCAACTTTTTCGCTTCCTTTCCGACCCTCGAGTCGTGAGCCTTCAATATATCGTTTCTTTCTGACCCTCGAGTCATGAGTTTCCGACCCTCAAGTCGTGAGTTTGCTTCCTTTCCGACCCTCGAGTCGTGAGTCTTTAATATATCGTTTCTTTCCGACCCTCGAGTCGTGAGTTTGCTTCCTTTCTGACCCTCGATCCGTGAGCCTTCAATATATCGTTTCTTTCTGACCCTCGAGTCATGAGTTTCTGACCCTCGAGTCGTGAGTTTACTTCATTTCCGACCCTCGAGTCGTGAGTCTTTAATATATCGTTTCTTTCCGACCCTCGAGTCGTGAGCCTTCAATATATCATTTCAAAACCGGCATTGTCTACCCCATAGGTTGTGGTAAATGTGCGAAATTTACGACTGCTTTTCTCAGGCATTGATCCACATCATCCTTGCCCATTTTTGTTACTTACTTTATTTTTCAAACTACTTCTCAAAAAGAGTCTTTAGGCAAATTTTGGGGTCTTCCGGTATTTAATAACCCTTCGACTCGAATGTGCGAAAAATGCGTACTTTCGCACCCTTCAATCAAAGAGTAATTAAATAGGGGCAGCTGTCATACCCCAAATTTGCCCGACTTATTTCTAACATTTAAATTTCTTTTAACTTTGATTTTATAAGCTTTTTTATTCAATCTTACTAACATTTAACAATATATATATAATAGTTACTTTGAATTATTTTTATTTTTAAATAATTAAATTTTGCTAGACACTTTACATGTTTTATAGTGTAAATTTAATTTGAATAAATTGATTAGCACTATTGGCAAGAAGATATATTTAAAGAGTAACGGGTGTCCTAAAAGGTAGTGCATTGACAGTGTAAAATAGTTTTACACTATCGTCTAATAGAAAATCATAAATGTGGCATGTCATTTAAAAAAATTTAAATAAAAAATAATTTAATTGGATACATGGGTGATGATTGGTTGTGCATCACCCATTTTCTCTAATTTTATTGTATTTTTTGTCATATTTCCCAATTATTAAAATTGTAGATTTTTATTATTAGTTATTATTTTTATAATTAGATTTTATTATTATAAGATTTCACTAATAAGTTTTGTTATAGTTTTTATTAAAAATTGGTTTCCATATATTAGATTTTCATCGGTCGAAATAAACAAAAATAACAGCAATAAAACACTTATTCTCACCAAGATTTCACGGCCAAAATCAAGAACTTTCCAATATTTACACGACAAAACACTCAAACCTTCCAAAACATCTTCAAGACAGCATCTTAAAATTCTTTGAAGAGAATTAATCATGGGACAAAGCTCTTGATGTCAATAAATTATTTTGTTTAATTCCATCTTTGATTTAGGCTATAAGAACAGAGGATTGAAAGCGGAAAAGGGGGAGGGTTTTGGGGAAAAAAATTGAAAAGGAGTAGAAGAAGAGATTTAAGGGCGAATCCTTCTTCATACGATTACGGTGCAAATCCCCCACCCTTCAATAAGAGACTCCCTTTTATAGAAATTTAGGGTTTCAGAACTGAAACCCTAAATCCGGTGAACAAAATCTCCGATCGGTACCTGTAAGAAAACGAAAAGGAAAGAATCAGAAAGGAAACCGACGACAACACATCAACAATCAACGACACACACCGTCGTTGAAGCCACAACGCGGATCTTGTTCCAGGTGCGCTTCAGGCCGTCATGTTCACGGCTCAGACCGCCACTTTGTTGTTGCTGAATTTTTTAGGATAAGACACGAGAGAGGAAAGTGATGAGAGAAAGGTGAACCGTGAAAGAGAAATTGTTGTAAACTTAAGCACAAATCAATTCACAGAAAATATATGAAATGAATTGTTATTGATTTGAAGCAAAACAGTTGGCTTATATAAGCCTTACAATGAGAAAAAATAGGAAACAAACTACCCACGTTTTACTGAATCTAATAACGTGGTAAATAACTAAGAATTAGTCAGACTCTACTACCACTATGTCCTAAATACTAGGAATTATTAACTGACTGCACTTTGACAATTTCTACTGTAACTCTAATAACCCTAACAAATTCCTCCCTTAAACTGATTGCAGTAATGCTTTCAGTTTACTCGTGGTACCACACATACACCCATTGATTCCCGCAGCTTCAAGAACACATCCAGCTTCAGTGGTTTTGTCATAATGTCTGCAACTTGTTCTTGTGTAACACAGTGCTTCAGCTCAACAATTCCATCTCTAGTCAAATCACGCATGAAATGAAACCTTACATCAATGTGTTTGCTGCGTCCATGCATGATTGGGTTCTTGGATAGCTTAATTGTAGAACTGTTGTCACATAACACAGTGGTACACATTCCTTGATAATGACCAAGCTTTTCCAATACTCTCCTCATCCATATCCCTTGACAAACACAAGAGGCAGCTGCTACAAACTCTGCTTCAGTAGTGGACAAAGTAACGACGGGTTGTTTTTTCGAGGACCAAGATACAGCTCCTTCACTAAGTAGAAACACATAACCGGAAGTGCTTTTCCTGTCATCTACATCTCCTGCATAATCACTATCTGTATATGCCATCAACTCTCCATTACCATTCTTTCGATAAAAAACTCCTAAGTCCACAGTACCTTTCAAATATCTTAACACCCTTTTTGCAGCTTGCAAATGCAACTCAGTTGGACTTGCCATGAATCTGCTAATGAGACACACAACATACATCAAATCTGGCCTTGTCGCAGTTAGATACATAAGACTTCCGACCAATTGTTTGTACATGGTAGCATTCACCTTGGCTCCTTCTTCATCCTTCATTAGTCTAACACCAGGAACAATGGGATTCTTCACACTATTACTCTTCTCCATCCTGAACCTCTCCAAAACTTCTTTTGCATACTTTCTTTGACTGATATAAATTCCTTCAGAATTTTGTAAAACTTCCACACCAAGAAAATATTTCATCTTACCCAAATCAGTCATGTCAAATTCAAGTTTCATAGAATCCTTGAACTTAACAAACATACTCTCATCATTACCGGTAAAAATTAGGTCATCAACATATAAACTAATAATCAAAATTTTACCTTCATCTCCTGTTTTTATGAATAAAGTGTGTTCACAGTTGCACCTCTCAAATCCTTCTTTGACAAAGTACGCTTCAATACGGCTGTACCATGCACGAGGGGCTTGTTTAAGACCGTACAAAGCCTTCTTTAATTTGTACACCTTATACTCTTCACCTTTCTTCTCATAACCTTGTGGTTGCTCAACAAATACTGCTTCATTTAGCTCTCCATGCAAGAAAGCGCTTTTGACGTCAAGTTGATACACACTCCAACCATTACAAGCTGCTAAAGCAATTACCATTCGAATTGTATCCCACCTAGCCACAGGCGCAAAAACCTCAGTATAATTTATGCCATGCTGTTGTGCATACCCTTTTGCCACCAACCGAGCCTTACACTTGTCAACCTCGCCATTTTCGTTGAGTTTGGTTTTGAAAACCCATTTTACTCCAATCTTCTTCATTCCTTTAGGCAAATCTATTAGCTCCCAAGTCTCATTTCTTTCAATTGCCTCTATTTCCAAGTCCATGGCAGCTCTCCACTTGGAACTTTGAACAGCTTCTTCAAAGGTAGTCGGATCTGCAGTTGGGGTAAACAAAACCAAATTGTTATGCTCAATTTCTTCTTCTGAAAATTCTCTTCCACTCTCGTAATCTTCCATCCAGAACGGTGCTCTTCTGTTCCTCTCCTTGGGTGAGCTTTCTCCAGATGTTGGAGAATTCTCTCTAGGTGACTCACTTGAAGACAAGCTAACCTCCCCCCCTTCATCTTCTACTGTCACCTCCTCTTCAGATTCTTCTTCACTTTGATCATGTTCACTTTCTTCTTCATTACTATCTCCCCACTCAAGCATATCAAGTCTTGCTTCTTCAGTACTTCTCCCCCAATTCCAACACTCATTTTCTTCAAAAACCACATCTCTGCTTACAACTATCTTCTTAGACACTGGATCATAAAGTCTATATGCTTTAGACTCTTCACTCCTCCCTAGCAACACACACTGAAAACTCTTATCATCCAACTTCTTTCTTTTACTGTCTGGCACATGAGCATGGCCAATGCATCCAAAAACCCGAAAATAATCAACATTGGGTTTGACACCACTCCAAGCCTCTTCAGGAGTTATATCTTTCACTGCCAATGTAGGACTTCTGTTGAGCACATGTGTTGTCCAATATACTGCTTCTGGCCAGAAATTCTTCGGAACTTGCTTCTCCGATAACATGCTTCTAACCATGTTCATGATTGTCCTGTTCTTACGCTCAGCTACTCCATTTTGTTGGGGAGTGTATGTTGCAGTGAGCTGCCTGCTAATACCATTAGCCTTGCAAAAGGCGTTGAATTCGTGAGATGTGAACTCTCCACCCCTATCTGTGCGTAGACAACGAAGAAAAGCTCCTGCCTCTTTCTCAACAAGGTTTTTATAACTCTTGAATATAGTAAAAGCTTCAGATTTTTCAGTAAGAAAATATATCCACACCTTACGACTGTAATCATCAATAAAGCTTATGAAATACCTCTTCTTACTATTGGAAACAGGTTTGATGGGTCCGCATATGTCAGCATGTACCAACTGCAATCTTTGTGATGCTCTCCATAAACTCCTCTTTGGAATTGCATCCCTGTGTTGCTTTCCTACAGTGCAATCAGTGCATATTTTGGATGGTTCTTTCAACTGGGGCAGCCCTCTCACCATTTGCCTATATTGCAATGTTCTCAGACCCTTGTAACTTAGATGTCCATATCTGCAGTGCCAAAGGTGAGTGTTGTCTTCAAGAATTGTTTGGAAGCAAGTGGAAGCTTTTGGCAGAATTTTTGCATGTATCATGAACATCCTGTTTGCAGACATTGCTATTTGCATAATAAGCCCTTTCTTGAGATGATAAATTCTACATACTCCATTTTGTATCAAAATAGCTACACCTTTTTCTTGCAATTGTCCCATACTTAATAGGTTATTTTTCAACTCAGGTATATAGAAAACATCAGTGATTACCTGAGTAACTCCAGCAATTTGCATCCTTATGTTACCCTTTCCCAGCACAGCCATCTTGGAATTATTCCCAAGCCTTACCGATTGCCGAAATTCCTCATCGAGATCCAAGAACCAATGCTTATTTGCGCACATATGATTGCTACATCCAGAGTCAAGGAACCAAACATCTTCTCTCCTTGATTGATTAAGTTCCACATATGACATCAACAACATTTCTTCTTTCTCCTCAAGCTCGGCATAATTCGCTTCCTTCTCCCATTTAGGACACTCATATTGAAAGTGCCCTAATTGATGGCACTTATAACACTCAACCACAGCCTTGTTGAATGAGTGTCTGCCTCTTCCACTGCCTCTTCCTCGAAAAACTCCGCGAGCTCGACCGCCTCCTCTTCCACCAGTTCTATCATCGTAGGCCACTTTTAATGCTTGCTCATCTTCTGCATGCCCGTTCATCCTTTGCTCATGTACCAGCAAACTACTCTGCAACTCATCAATAGTTAAGGTGTCTAGGTTATTAGACTCCTCAATTGAACACACAACATAGTCGAACTTTGAGGTCATTGATCTCAGGATCTTTTCAATGATTACCACTTGCTGCATGTTTTCACCATGAATTTTCATCTTGTTTGCTATGGGGAGTGTTCGAGCAAAGTACGCATCAACACTCTCGCCCTCTTTCATATGTAGAATCTCAAACTCCTTCCGAAGAGCTTGAAGTTGTGCTCTTTTGACTCTTGTGGAACCCTGGTACTTCAGTTTCATTGAGTCCCAAATGTGTTTGGCAGTGTCTCTGTTGAGGATCGTCTCCATAATGGTTCGATCAATGGCTTGGAACAAATAATTCTTGACCTTCAAATCTTTTAGCTTCTGGTCCGCAATTGATTTTTGTTGTACTGCAGTAAGCTCCACTCCTTCTGCTGCAGCAAGGACTCCAGTTTCCACCAAACTCCAATACTCCTTTGAGCGAAGAAAATTTTCCATAAGCATGGACCAATGATCGTAATGACCATCAAACTTAGGAATTGCAGGTTGAACAAAGTTATTTTCAGCTGCCATGCTTTGAATCTCTCTTCTCACTCTTCCTTAAGAAACTGCGGTTTCTTTTCTCTCAGAATCAGGCCCCGTGATGGAGCTCTGATGCCAGATTGTTGTAAACTTAAGCACAAATCAATTCACAGAAAATATATGAAATGAATTGTTATTGATTTGAAGCAAAACAGTTGGCTTATATAAGCCTTACAATGAGAAAAAATAGGAAACAAACTACCCACGTTTTACTGAATCTAATAACGTGGTAAATAACTAAGAATTAGTCAGACTCTACTACCACTATGTCCTAAATACTAGGAATTATTAACTGAGTGCACTTTGACAATTTCTACTGTAACTCTAATAACCCTAACAGAAATAAGTTTGTTCCAAGGTGCATCCCACGTTCCTAAATATCTCCCTTGCATTATTTATTTGTTTTGTTATAATTTTAATGCCACGTGTCATATAATTATTGGTAGGTCAATATTGGTGTTGAATTAGTCTATTTTAATGGTGTTAATTTTGTTAAAAAAAAAAGAATATTGTGTGGGTAAAAAATGAAACCTGTTTTGGCTTTTCATATTTTTGTAGAACTTGTGAAATATAGTTTTAAGATGTCTCCTTCAATTTAATTTAATTACAGATTATAGATATTAATTTAATTTCAAGTACTCATTCCTTTACAAATAAACAGTTAGCTTTTAAATATATGGTTAAATATTTTCGTAATTCAAATTAACTATTAGTTCTACTTTTAATTATTATTAACATTATAAAAGAAAAATAAAGAGTAACAGCAACAAAAATGTATGCAACAAAGATATGTTTTAGTCTTTTGTTAATCTCACTCCATTTTATTTAGTTTTAGAAAAACACCAAAAAAAATACAAAATTACAAAAAAAGTATTCTATTTCATTTCACTTGGTTAGTTTTAATTAATCGATCTTGTTTATTACGGTTTCTCACTTATTAGATAAATTTAGTGTAATTAATTTGGTGTAAATTAATCATAAAAATAAATTCGTTTAGTGTAGGTTAAAATGGCTAACTAACAAAAACTCTTTTTTTCTACTAACTTAAATTCACAAACTCAAAGATCATTTTCAAAAAAGATGATTGTGAAATTGCTTTCAAATTAAACTTCGAACCACGTCTACGATTACACAATTTTCAAACCCAGACGAATTTCAAAGGATCGTTCGAAAGCTATTACACTATCCTATAAAAAACACCAACCAAACAATTATGAACTACGGTACTCTGACTTCCTCATTGCACTAGAGGATACGTAGGTATAGGGTTTTGAAACCCTAGCGAGTATAACTATAAAAAATACTAACATTTGGTTTAAATCTCTTAAAAAGTCATTTTTCTGATATGGGTAGATGGACGTTTACCGTATCTAAACTTTAAATCTATATAATAATCTAAACCTAAGAGGGGTCCCCTTGAATACAAGGGAGACGAAGGGTGCCTAACACCTTCCCTTCGTTTAACCGACTCACGAACATAGAATCTCTGAAACTTAGGGTAATCCGTTTAATTCCCTTCCTTTAGGATAAAATAAATGGTGGCGACTCTTTTCTTTAAAATTTTAAGCCGGTTGCTACATGAAGGTGAATAAATTTTGCATTTTTTGACTTATGGGCCTATGTTTTGGACCTTGAACATGATCGTAAGCTTGCATAAGGCCCATGTTTCCATTCTTTTATTTTTTTATTCCATTTATTTTGGATTTTATTCATTAAAATTCAAGATTAAATCTAATAAAATAATGGAAAATACAAAAGGAATGATTGGAATCACTTTGTAACTAAATAGTGAGCATAAAAACTAACTCAAATCAAGGGGATTTCATTGAAATAATATTGAGCCAAGATTGGAAAGATTTCATACAAAAATCAATCAAAATATCTCATACTCCAATCTTCACAACTACAAAACATTTGAACAATTATATAACTCTAAATGCATCCTATATATACTCATCATATTCCGAATAGGAGGGGACGAAAAATTGGAAGAGAATAAGGGTTTAAAAAGTTAGAAAATTTCAAAAGGAGGGGGTGAGTTCGTATCAGTCCTTCCAGCCCTATTCAAAGCAAAGCAATCGTACTAATCTGCCCTGGAGGTAATATAAGAGGGAAAGGTATCGTTACTAGGCTCCCATGACACGTGAATCCATATATCATGAATTTCATAACTTGTGAATTGATTATGTTTTACTGTAAGCTAACTATATATTTGAGTTCAAGAGGTTACTTGAACCATTGGAATGAAGCTTAAAGGCCTATAACACCAATCACCATTGTTAGGGAAAAAGAGGTCACCCTCTTCGTTTTCACGCATGAAGGTACTTTTAGGGCATGAAAACCACACCATTGAATTCGTGGCCCTCGATTTAGGTGAACTGGGTCGTCTCTTGTTTCTTTTGATCGTTGTTTTGCTGGTTTTAAGTCGTTGCCGATGGAGGAGAAGAACCAGATGGAAAATCCGCAGCAACAACTGTAGTAGTTTCCATAAGCAAATCCGCAGGAAAAAGGAAGGAGATGAACAGTAGCGTATGAAGGATAGAAAAACACTTAGAAAGGGGGTGGTTTGAATAAGTGTGACTTTAAAAACTCTTAAGATAAAAACAATTGCACAATAATTTTTATCCTGGATCGTTGTTAACGAAACTACTCCAGTCCACCCCCTTAGAGTGATTTACCTCACCTGAGGATTTAATCCAATAATCAATCTTGATTACAATGGTTTTCCACGGCAAGCAACAAAAGATTTGGAAGTATTCATCCGGGAATTATCGTGTCCACAGAGATTGGTGAGAAGAACTGTCGTTCGTCTATCTCGCGTTCTAAGTTTCATGAATTGGATGCGGAAAGCTAAATGCGGGAAAAGTAAAAAAAAGCAGATAAACAATCTCAATAGTTTAAGAGAAAGAGTTATGGAGTTGCATTTCGTTCTACCCGTCGAATACTTAAATCTGAAGATTTATTGCTCGACACTCACAATACGCATCAACATCACCGGGAATCACTCGAGATGCCACATCGGTGTCCATGTCTGCAACACCGAAGAAAGCTCAACCGTACTATTCACATCAGCTATTTCTCCACCGACACAAACAAAACGGAGGCATTAGACTCGATACCCACTACGATTGCTAGTTCTGAATCCATGTCTGCAACAACACAAATCTAGAGCATTTAAGCAAAAACATCAATAACAACAACAATGATGATTTGTAAAGCGAATATATAAACGATACCAAGATCCACAAATATACATACAATAAGAGTAGAAATATACATACAACACCCACCATTGGAATGAAACAAAGGGAAGAGAGAAGATGAACCGAAAAGATCTCACCGGTACAATGAAATCGAGATAGATCCATGATCAATCCACATGACGTCGCACCCAATGGTGTTTCCTAAACCTCTAAACCACCAAGAAAGGATCAGAGCTCAACTTGTCAAGAAGAGGTGATAAAAAACCTAGAAAAATCTGTTTAAAACTATTTATACAAACTGATTTACGCACAGCGCGCGTAGCGCTCTCTCACTTATGTACCAAACCGCCCTAACGCACGAAGCGCTCTAAAAACCACGTGACGCGCCTAAACTTCTGCCACCTTATGTTCTTCAAACTCAAAGAGCGCACGACGCGCCCTACAGCGCGCGAAGCGCCTTGCACCAGAACAACATAATTATTTCCTCTTTGCTCTCGCAGCCGTGTCTTCGACACTTTATTCCTCAAGGCTCCGAAAACGCAAGAATACCTACAAAAATACAACAAAACTATCAAACGGTATAAAAGTGTATGAAAATACAAGTTTTCGTAAAGTAAACGTAATTACACAAAAACGGGGGATTATTCAAACGGTATTAACAAAAAGCGTCGATAAATGCCACTATTTACATACACAAAATAACTACAATTTGGCACTTAACAACTCTCCCTAACTAGAATTTGTTTGTCCTCAAACAAGGCCAAACACTCAAATCGCAAAAGTAAAAATCCAAAGAATCAAGAATCAACAAGATTTGGAAAAACGAAACAATTGTACGGTTCAAACAAAAACGTACGAACAAAGTAAATACTTACCACTATCCTACAACGACAACATGAAAATGAAACGATTCCTAAGTACACAAATCATACAAAACATTCTAAACAACAACAAGCTCAATAATGAATCACGCCTAGCAAAAACTCATCGGTAGATGAAAAACACCGAAAGGTGAGGACTTTGACACACACCCGACAAACTTGCAAACAAAAGACAAAATTATGCATTCATCCAAATATAGTATCGAAAATGCAACGAAACGAATCACAAGGGCTTTCAAGGTTGTAATGTGGCTCGGTTAACAAACAAGTGATAAGTCCTAAAGCTAATCGAAACAAAAACTTGCCTAAACATAATTATTTCCTCTTTGCTCTCGCAGCCGTGTCTTCGACCCTTTATTCCTCAAGGCTCCGGAAACACAAGAAAACACAAAAATACAACAAAACTATCAAATGGTATAAAAGTGTATGAAAATACAAGTTTTCGTAAAGTAAACGTAATTACACAAAAACGGGGGATTATTCAAACGGTATTAACAAAAAGCGTCGATAAGTGCCACTATTTACATACACAAAATAACTACAATTTGGAACTTAACAATACCTTCTAAGTCTTCTAGAGTATTCTGATCACACCTTGATCACTCTAGGAACACAATGCTTAGATACCCTCTAAGACTTCTAGAGAATCCGATCACAACTTGATCTCTTCTAGTTCTTTACAAATGAATGTAAACAAATTCTTTCAATAGTTACAATGCTTCTTAATAAGCTATAATCACAACTGTGATTTTTCTCTTAAGTTTAAGCTTAATCTCACTAAGATATTACAACAGTAATGAAGTGAGGTTGAAGATGGAGTTTTGAGAGCTTTTCACTTTGACAACGTTTCTGTATGTTTGTGTAGAGTGTTGTATGCAGCTTCTCATTAGAACTTCTATTTATAGGCGTTTTGAGAAGATGACCGCTGGGAGCATTTAATGCGTTGCATGATCCGTACAGCATTGCATTTAATGTTTCACTCTTTTGTCAACTACCTGAAGCCATGCTTTTTCTGCTTTAACTGACTTTGCCTTTAATAGCTTCTAACGTTCCTTTTGTCAGTCAGCGTAGCCTGCCATTTTGTACTTGCTTCTGATATGATCTTTGTAGATACAACGTTTGAATATATCAGAGTCAAACAACTTGGTGCAGAGCATCTTCTTGTCTTCTGACCTTGAAGTGATTCTTAGCGTGATACCATGAGAACTTCAGTGCTTCTAATCTCAAGTTCTTCTGATGTTTCAATAGACCATGTTCTGATTCTGCTTGACCATCTTCTGATGTCTTGCGAGAGCATGTTGTGATGTTACATGATGAACCTTATGAGTCAGTGCTTCTTGCGCTGATTTTGTGCATACTCTTTATATGTTTCCTGAAATGGAAATTGCATATGATTAGAGTACCACATTGTCTTAAGCAAAATTCATATACATTGTTATCATCAAAACTTATGATATTGATCAGAACAATTCTTGTTCTAACAATCTCCCCCTTTTTGATGATGACAAAAACATATATAATTGATATGAATTTGCAATCAGAATCACAGATGACCAAAGACAATTATACAGTTATAGCATAAGCATATAAACATAGTGTGTGAATATGTCTCCCCCGGAGATCAACAATCTCCCCCTGAGATTAAAAATCTCCCCCTGAAATAAATACTGGAAGAATTTAAAAATAAAAGACTTCCCTGAGTATTTTCCATTTCAGTTGAGACGTTCACATTTGCTTAAACATCATAACATTCAGAGCTTCTACTTCTTGCTTCCATAGGACAACTTCAGAGCTTTGAATTTATTCTTGAATCATTGCATGCTTTGATTGTTTCAGAACATTCTTGAATGTACCAGAGCGTCATCAGAGCATCTCTACATCCTGAAATGTTTCAGAACAAACTAAACGACAAAAGTCAGAGCATGAATGAATCAGAAACATTCTTTTAAGAAGAACATATATCAGAGTAGTAACTCTGGTAAGTTCTTAAAATAAATATATATCAGAACATATAAGGAATAAGAATGTGTTAGATCATATTCTGCCACAAGAATATCATAACATTCTTCCTTCTTGCTTCTGATCTTGAAGCTTCACAACACTAAGCTTGCTTCAATTTCCATGAGCATGTTTCTTTATAGAATTGCTTTTCCCCATGTCTTTGCTTCTCATGTTGAGCTTTTTCAGAATGACTTCAATCCTGCAAAAAATCTCAAAGACATAGAACTTGCAAATATTGTTAGGAATGTTGAGACTTACTCCCAGCAACTGATATAATAAATCAAATCAATTATCACGTTTTCTCCCCCTTTTTGTCATAACATCAAAAAGCATAAAAGATTCAGATGAAAAACAAACAATATGAGAGAAGAAGATAATATTGCATTGATTCAAAAAAATATCAGAAGATACAGAAGGAGATGCAAGAAAACAGATGCAAGAATAAAGAGACAACTAAGACCAAAGGAGTACGACTAGTCTAGTTTAGATACTATCTTGGCCAGAAGGTCTTGAATCTCAGAGGTGCTTTCAGTCTGCTTCTTCATGAAGGTTCTGAATTCCTCATGCGTTTCATCATGCTTATCCAAGCGAGAAGCTAGAACATCTTGGTTTTGTTGAAGAGCCTTGATAGCGTTCACCAGAACGGAGGGTTCAGCAGAAGAAGATGCACAACTATCATTCAATGGGATAGCATATCCAACAGAAGCATCTATCATGAGAATCTCATCTTGATTTTCCTCAGCAAGATGATTCTCATTAGCTTGTTTCTCAATATCAGCTTCTACCATAGAAGCATCTTCAGAATATTCTGGAGCAGGGATCTCGGAATCTCCGTTCTCCAGAGCCTTAAGAATCTCAGCCAGATTCTTTGGAGGAATGGGAGCAGCAACTTCTGAAGGGTAGACAACCTCAGGAATGACCATGTCTGGTGCTTCCTCATAGGGATTCTCCCGTAGCCAGTTGAATAGCCATTTGAAGTCTCCAGTCAGAATAGAATATGGGGGCTTCCATACGACCATTGTTACGCATGGTTCATCTTCCAACTCATCTACAAACTTCTTCTCCTTAAGAGATCTCCAATTTCTGATGGGATGATAGTACCTACCATCATCAGCTTCCAACAGACAACCAGTAGAACTAGATGCTTCAGCCATGCATCTCCTCTGGATGTTCATAGCATCAACCTGAAAATCCCTTCTAAAGATTCTCCATAATCTCCAAGTAGCAGCTTGATCCAGCTTGAAGTTATAAGCAGCTCTCAAGGTTTCCATCCTCTTTTTGAAAATAAGCTTAAACAGCTTAAAATCAACATCAATAGGTGGTTCAGGAGGGTTGAAGGTGAATTTGTAGTCAGGATACAGAAGGCAGTAGGGTTTGGATTTTCTGGAGGGTAAAGAATGAGTTAGAGAAGGAGTATAATCTGTTGTGAAAGTGGATGAATATGGAATATCAGAATGTGTTGGGGGAATGGCATTTAGTGGTTTAGGGTTAAGAATATGAGTAGAAGGAGGTGGTTGAAAACTGTTTGAGGAGGGGGGCGAATTTTGGGGTTCAGAAGATTGAGGCTTTTTCTGAGAGGAACGAGTAGCATTCAATGCACGGAAAGATTCCCTGATGCGCTTCTCTTAATATTCTTTGGAATATACCTTGAGAGGATCATAGGTAATCTTCTGCTTCTTAGCTAGCTTAGCTGCTTCTTCTAAAGCTTTTCTCTTTAAACTCTTTTCTTTCTTCTTCTGTTCTTTCTTCTTTAACTCAGCCAGAGATGGAAGAGTTCGTCCTCTGATCCACGCAGGATCAACAGAAGATTGAGCAATGGAACAGTTCTTCAAATAACGCTTAACAGATTTGTCAAGCTCTTCTTTGAACAGTTGTGAAAAATCCTCAACAGGAGCTCTTCTAGTCAGAATATCTAGAAACATTTTTGGAACAGAAGTTACCTTCTCAATCAGAAGCATCCTTTGAAGATCAAAAGCATTCAGAATGTGTCCTTGAATGACAATTAAGAACTTGGGCGTACCAACAGTTCTCAAAATTTCCGGCAAGTCACTTTCTATCAGAATGTCTGAGATCATTCTGGCAAGAGGAATGGTGTTCTTCTTGAAATCTATAAACTTCTTGCGTTCTTCATCTCGAGATTCTTCAATATTTGTCTTTAAATGTTGAAATAGAATGCTTGAGAGATTAGCCTCAGTACCTTTTCTAATGCAAAAGAGAACATACTTCTGATCTTGATTCACATACATAGAGGTAAGGGGTCGCTTTCTATGATAAAGAGATCCTAGAATAATCTCAGCCCAAACTCTGTAGAACGGTTTCAACGAAGTAGTTTGATGAGACGCATAACCAGAAGTAGTATACACTTATTTATCAACTGTTTCCCAGTCAACTCTACCAGGAAGACCACATGTGACTCCTTTAGAATCATCAAGACTGTACAGCTTCCTAATCATCTTCTCAATTACCACAACTTCATACCCTAATACGAAGGAGATGATAGCAGTTGGAGTAACCTTTGCATGAACCCAGAAATCCTTAACCAAAAGAGGATACACTGGTCCAATCAGTCTTTCAAAGTAGTTCGACCAACCTTGTGCCATCATTGCTTCTTTTGCTTTGAAATCATGTTCCCACAGATTTTCAAAGTCAACCATTGTTTCGCATAGAACTTCCAATTCATTTGATTGAATAGAACAAGTCTTCAATGGAGCGTAGCCATATTTGTGTTGAACAAGATGAGCAGAAGACATTTTCTTTTGAGTACTTGAAGATGAAAGCATGAATAACTTGTGAGATTCGGTTTAGAACTAGGTTTTATGCAAACAAGGAGAAAGAGAGAGATGAACGAAAGAGACAATGAATGAGGATAGAGAACGTAAAGAGATGAATGGATATGAAGATGAGTTTAAATAGAAGCGGATTTGAAATGAAATGCAATGTGTGTTTGAATGAATATGATTACGGAAAAACATAGAATCAATTGCATTTAATGAGAAATGATGTTAGGAGAGATAATGTAAAATTTGAAATGATTTGAACAGTTACCTAGGGAGGCGTCTCCTCAACTGCACGCGTGCTTGTCCAAATAGAGTGAACACGTGTTCAACATCTGGAAAGCTGGTGACAACTGTTTTACTTTAAAAGAACTTCTGAATCAACTTAGATAATGAAACGTTAATAATAACAGAATCAGAACTTCTAATTGATTAGTATCAGAACTTCTTATAAGAAGATAAAACAGAATCATTTCAGAACTAATCCATACGTCAGAACTTCTCATCTTCTCATTCTGGGCATAAATCCATACTGATATTCTTCAGAATGAACTTAAACCTATCTTCAGCAAGGGTTTTGTAAAGATATCAGCCCATTGATGGTCTGTATCAACAAAGTTCAAAGATAGAACACCCTTCTGAACATAGTCCCTAATGAAATGATGTTTGATCTCAATATGTTTAGCTTTGGAATGTAAGATAGGATTCTTAGATAAACATATAACATAAGTATTATCACAGAAGATAGGAATGTTACTCTCATAAATCTAATAATCTTCTAGCTGACTTTTCATCCAGAGCATCTGTGTACTACAACCAGCAGCAGCAACATATTCTGTTTCTGTTGTTGAAAGGGCAATGGTAGCTTGATTCTTGCTGTACCAAGAGATCAAATGACTTCCAAGAAATTGATAACTTCCAGAAGTACTCTTTCTTTCAATTCTATCTCCAGCGTAACCAACATTATAATATCCTACTAAGTTGTACTCTTTAGATCTTCTGTAGACTAAACCAACATTAGTAGTACCTTTCAGATACCTCAGAATTCTCTTAACAGCTGTTAAGTGAGATTCTCTAGGATCTTATTGGAATCTTGCACACAGACAAACACTGAATAAAATATCAGGTCTAGAAGCAGTGAGATATAGAAGAGAGCCAATCATACCTCTGTACAACTTCTGATCAACCTTCTTACTTACCTCATCCTTACCTAGGATACACGTTGGATGCATGAGTTTTGGCTTCTTTGCTTTCAGAAAGATTAAACTTCTTTAGAAGTTCTTTCACATACTTCGTTTGATGAACATATGTTCCATCAGAAGTTTGATTGATTTGAATCCCAAGGAAGTACTTGAGTTCTCCCATCATGCTCATCTCGAACTCAGCCTGCATAGACTTAGGAAACTCCTTTCCAAGTGTAGCATTAGATGTTCCAAAGATAATATCATCAACATAAATTTGAAAAATTAAAATATCTTTCTTAAAGGTTTTACAGAAGAGAGTAGTATCCACTTGTCCTCTAGTGAAACCATTATTCAGAAGGAAAGAACTTAATCTTTCATACCAAGCTCTAGGAGCTTGCTTCAATCCATACAATGATTTCTTTAATTTGAAAACATGTTCTAGAGACTTAGAGTCTTCAAAACCAGGAGGTTGGTGGACATAAACTTCTTCTTCTAAATAACCATTTAAGAAGGCACTCTTAACATCCATATGATATAGAGTGATGTTATGTTGAGTGGCAGAATAAATCAATAAGCGAATAGATTCTAACCTATCCACTAGTGCAAAGGTTTCTGTATAGTCTATACCTTCTTGCGGACTATAACCCTGAGCAACCAGTCTGGCTTTGTTTCTTACAACTTCTCCCTTTTCGCTTAGCTTGTTTCTAAAGACCCACTTTGTACCAATGATGTTAAATCCTTTTGGTCTAGGAACAAGATCCCATACATCATTCCTTGTAAACTGATTTAGTTCTTCTTGCATGGCAATTATCCAGTCTGCATCTTCTAGAGCTTGATCAACAGAAGTTGGCTCGATCAAAGAAACAAGACCTAATTGACATTCTGCATTATTCTTAAGGTGCAGCAACTTGATCTTCTGATCCTTTGCTTCAGTATTGTATACTCTGTAGCCTTTAGAGCATTCAGAATATCCAAGAAGGAAACACTTTTGTGCCTTAGAATCAAACTTACCAAGATGATCTTTAGTATTCAGAATGAAACAAACACATCCAAAAGGATGAAAATAAAAAATGTTAGGCTTTCTGTTCTTCCACAATTCATAAGGAGTCTTATTTAGAATAGGTCTTATAGAGATTCTATTCTGAATATAACATGCAGTATTTATTTCTTCTGCCCAGAAATGCTTAGCCATATTGGTTTCATTGATCATGGTTCTGGCCATTTCTTGTAGAGTCCTATTCTTTCGCTCTACAACTCCATTTTGCTGTAGAGTTCTAGGGCAAGAGAAATCATAGGCAATACCATTTTCTTTGAAGAACTCCTCAAAGAATCTGTTCTCAAATTCGCCACCATGATCACTTCTGACCTTTACGATTTTGCACTCCTTCTCATATTGAATATGAGTGTAGAATTCAAAGAACACTGAATGAGACTCATCCTTGTGTTTTAAGAACTTTAACCATGTCCAGCAACTATAATCATCTACAATGACTAATCCATATTTCTTCCCTCTAACGTATGCTGTTTTGACTGGGCCAAACATATCAATGTGTAGAAGTTCTAGCGGCCTAGAGGAAGAAACAACATTCTTATATTTGAATGCAGGTTTGGAGAACTTGCCTTTCTAACAAGCTTCGCAAAGACCATCTGATTTATATTTCAGATTTGGGAGACCTCTGACCAAATTTAGTTTGTTAATCTGGGAAATCTTTCTCAAACTAGCATGGCCTAATCTTCTATGCCAGACCCATTGCTCTTCACTAGCAGACATAAGACAAGTTACCTTCTGATTCTTAAGATCTTGAAGATCAATCTTGTAAATGTTGTTCTTTATCTTGCCTGTAAATAGGATTGGGCCATCCTTCTGACTTACAGCCTTGCAAGACTTTTGATTGAAGATTATGTCATAACCATTGTCACTTAATTGACTTATGGACAATTAGTTATGCGCTAATCCTTCTTCAAGAAGTACATTAGATATGGAAGGAGAGTTACCAGTACTTATGGTTCCAGATCCAATAATCTTGACTTTCTGATCTCCTCCAAACTTTACTTCTCCAGCGGACTTAAGCACCAGGTCTTTGAACATAGACCTCGTTCCCGTTATGTTCCGCGATCACCAGAGTCCAGGTGCCATGACATGCTTTGCTTTGTCTTCTTTACTGCCAAGGATATATACAACAGAAATTATCTTCTCCTTAGGTGCCCACAATTTCTTAGATCCTTTCTTGTTAGTTTTCCTCAAGTTCTGATTGAACTTGGGTTTAGCATAATAAACAACAGGAGGTACAACATGATATTCCTTAGGTTTAGCAGCATGATATTTTCTAGGTTGAGTCACATGCTTCTTAGTGTGTGTAACATGGAAGCGTTTGGCATGTGAAGTGAGCCTAATATCATGGGAGTTTCCATACTTGAACTGATCATACAATAGCTTGTATGTGATTTTCATATCATCTACAGGTTCAAGTTTGTGTGGGGTATCACCCTCATAGCCAATGCCAACTCTATTGTTTCCAGAAACAACATATATCATAGAAGCAAGATGACTTCTGCCAATACTTCTAAATATGAACTTTCTAAAGCTCAAGTCATATTCTTTTAGAATATGGTTCAGACTAGGAATGGACTTTTCTGATTCAGAAGGAGATCCAATATCTTTGGATAATTTTAAAACTTTTTCCTTCAGTTCAAAATTTTCCACTTCCAGCTTCTTAGTTTTAGAATCAAATAGCTTTTTCAGCTTTTTGTATTTGATACTAAGATGAGCCTTGAGTTCTAGAAGTTCTGTTAAACTGGAAACTAACTCTTCTCTAGATAGATTCTGATCCATCATCAACTGTGGCCATCAGTGCAATGTTTGCCTGCTCGCCTTCAGAGTCTGATTCTGATTCTAATGAATCAGAATAATCCCATGTTTCCATAAGACCTTTCTTCTTATGAAAAATTCTTCTTGGGCTTCTCCTTCTAAAGTTTTGGACACTCACTCTTAGAGTGACCTGGCTCATTGCACTCAAAGCAAGTGACCTTCTTCTTGTCATATCTTCTGCTTCCAGAAGATTCTCCTTTTTCAAGCTTCTTAGAACTTTTGAATTTCTTGAACTTCCTATGCTTGCTCTTCCAGAGTTGGTTTACCCTTCTGGAGATCATGGACAATTCATCTTCTTCTTCTGATTCTGATTCTTCATAATCTTCTTCTTCAGCCTGAAAAGCGTTAGTGCATTTTTATAATTAGATTTTAATGCAATAGACTTACCTTTCTTCTGAGGTTCATTTGCATCCAACTCTATTTCATGGCTTCTGAAAGCGCTGATCAGCTTGTCAAGAACTCTTAATCCAGCCGTTAGCGTTTGATATTTCTGGATGTTTTCATCATCCTCTCAATATATCTTGAGAACATCTTCTCAATGTTTTCATCATCCTCCATCTTGAAGGCTTCATATTTCTGGATCAAGGCAAGAGCTTTAGTATCCTTGAATTGAGCATTTCCTTCATGAGTCATTTTCAATGATTCATATATGTCATAGGAAGTTTCCCTGTTAGATATCTTCTCATATTCAGCATGAGAGATAGCATTCAGCAAAACAATCCTACACTTGTGATGATTTTTGAATTCTTTCTTTTCATCATCACTCATTTCTTGTCTTGTCAGCTTTACTCCTCTAGCTTTCATTGGATCCAGAAGATCCTATAAGTCACCATATAAACCAATAAAGTAACTTTCAAGTTTATCTTTCCAATATTCAAAGTTTTCACCATCGAATACTGGTGGTCTACTGTAACCATTGTTACCATTTCCATTGTGTTGCCCAGCAGAGCCAGATGTAGATGTAGGTGGTGAAGTTTCAACCATCTTGACTTAGCGTTTTTCTCTTCCTGAATCTTTTCTAAACACGGTTAAGTGCTTGCACCTTAGAACTGGTGCTCTGATACCAATTGAAGGATAGAAAAACACTTAGAAAGGGGGGGGGGTTGAATAAGTGTGACTTTAAAAACTCTTAAGATAAAAACAATTGCACAATAATTTTTATCATGGTTCGTTATTAACAAAACTACTCCACTCCACCCCCTTAGAGTGATTTACCTCACCCGAGGATTTAATCCACTAATCAATCTTGAATACAATGGATTTCCACTTAGATACCTTCTAAGTCTTCTAGAGTATTCTGATCACACCTTGATCACTCTAGGAACACAATGCTTAGATACCCTCTAAGACTTCTAGAGAATCCGATCACAACTTGATCTCCTCTAGTTCTTTACAAATGAATGTAAACAAATTCTTACAAGAGTTACAATGCTTCTTAATAAGCTATAATCACAACTATGATTTTTCTCTTAAGTTTAAGCTTAATCTCACTAAGATATTACAACAGTAATAAAGTGAGGTTGAAGATGAAGTTTTGAGAGATTTTCACTTTGACAACGTTTCTGTATGTTTGCGTAGAGTGTTGTATGCAGTTTCTCATCAGAACTTCTATTTATAGGCGTTTTGAGAAGATGACCGTTGGGAGCATTTAATGCGTTGCGTGATCTGTACAGCATTGCATTTAATGTTTCACTCTTTTGTCAACTACCTCAAGCCTTGCTTTTCCTGCTTTAACTGACTTTGTCTTCAATAGTTTCTAACAATCCTTTTGTCAGTCTGCGTAGCCTGCCATCTTGTACTTGTTTCTGATCTGATCTTTGTAGATACAACGTTTGAATATATCAGAGTCAAACAGCTTGGTGCAGAGCATCTTCTTGTCTTCTGACCTTGAAGTGCTTCTTAGCGTGATACCATGAGAACTTCAGTGCTTCTGCTTCTGATCTCAAGTTCTTCTGATGCTTCAATAGACCATGAGAACTTCAAGGCTCGAGGTAGTTGACAAAAGAGTGAAACATTAAATGTAATGTTGTACGGATTATGCAATGCATTAAATGATCCCAACAGTCATCTTCTCAAACGCCTATATATATGAAGTGCTGATGAGAAGCTGGATAACACACTTGCGCAATTATACAAAAACGTTGTCAAATTCAAAAAGCTCTCAAACTTCATCATCAAACTCACTACATTACTGTTGTAATATCTTAGTGAGATTAAGCTTAAACTTAAGAGAAAATCACAGTTGTGATAATAGCTTTCTAAGAAGCATTGTAACTCTTAAAATAATTTGTTTACATTAAGTTGTAAGAACTAGAGTGATCAGGTTGTTGATCAGTATACTCTAGAAAGTCTTAGAGGGTATCTAAGCAAATTGTTCCTAGAGTGATCAGGTTGTGATCAGTATAATCTAGAAGACTTAGAAGTTGTCTAAGTGGAAAACCATTGTAATCTCGTGAGATTAATGGATTAAATCCTCAGGTGAGGTAAATCACTCCAAGGGGGTGAACTGGAGTAGTTTAGTTAACAAAGAACCAGGATAAAAATCATTGTGCAAATTGTTTTTATCTTACAAGTTTTAAAGCTACACTTATTAAAACCCCCCCTTTCTAAGTGTTTTTCTATCCTTCATAAAGAGCATGCACAAATCAGCGCTCAGAAGCAACTAACTCTGGAAGTTCTGGATGTCTTCATCAGAACATGCTCTGGCAAGACATCATAAGATGGTCAAGCAGAATCAGAACATGAAATGAAAGCATAAGAAGAACGAAGTCAGAAGCAGAAGCACTGAAGTTCGGATTGGTATCCCGCTTAAGCTCTTCAAATTAAGAAGACAAGAAGATGCTTTGCACCAAGATGTTGACTCTGATATTCAAACATTGTTATTCAAAATCTGAGTCCAGAAGAAAGTACAAGATGAAAGACTGAAACGTCAAATCTCTGACTGACAAAAGGAACGTTAGAAGCTACAAAAGGCAAGGTCAGTAAAAGCAGGAAAAGCAAGGCTCGAGGTAGTTTATAAAAGTGTGAAACATTTCCTCTTAACGCCTATAAATAGAAGTTCTAATCAGAAGTAAAGTAGAACACTTGTGCAAAATACTGAAATGCTGTCAAAATCAAATCTCATGAACTTCATCTTCAACCTCACAAACTCTTGTAATATTTAGTGAGTGTTAAGCTTAGAACTTAAGAGAAATATCACTGTTGTGATTACTGCTTTATTAGAAGCAATCTAAACTCTTGTAAATAATATTTTAAATTGTTTGTAAATGGTTCCTAGAGTGATCAAGTTGTGATCAGTAGACTCTAAAAGGTTTCTAAGTGAAGAATTCCTAGAGTGATCAAGTTGTGATCTGTATACTCTAGAAGACTTAGAAGTTTTCTAAGTGGATAACCATTGTAATCAGTTGGATTAGTGGATTAAATCCTCAGTTGAGGTAAATCACTCTAAAGGGGTAGACTGGAGTAGTTTCGTTAACAACGAACCAGGATAAAAATAATTGTGTTAATTGTTTTTGTCTTACAAGTTTTTGAAGTCACACTTATTCAAACCCCCCTTTCTAAGTGTTTTTCTATCCTTTAATTGGCATCAGAGTGCCGGTTCTTGGTGCAAGCACTTAACCATGTTAGATAAAAGATTAAAGGAGAAAAACACAAAGTCAATATGGTTGAAACAACTTCATCTACTCCTACACCTGAACAAAACAACAATGGTAATGGAAGCAATAGTTTTATTGGCTGTAATAGACCACCAGTTTTTGATGGTGAAAACTTTGAGTACTGGAAAGATAGACTCGAAAGTTACTTTCTTTGTCAAGATGGTGACTTATGGGATCTAGTGTTGGATGGTTACACACCTCCCGTTAATGCTCAAGGTGTCAAAGTTTCAAGACAAGCCATGAGTGATGCTCAAAAGAAAGACTTCAAGAATCATCACAGGTCTAGAACTATATTGCTGAATGCTATTTCTCATGATGAATATGAGAAAATAATAAACAAATAAACTGCTCATGACATATTTGAATCATTAAAGATGACTCATGAAGGTAATGCCCAAGTAAAAGAGACAAAAGCCTTAGCATTAATCTAGAAGTATGAAGCATTCAAGATGGAGGAAGATGAAAACATTGAAGCAATGTTCTCAAGATTCCAGACTCTGACTGCTGGATTAAGGGTGTTAGATAAAGGCTACACCAAAGCTGATCATGTCAAGAAGATCATCAGAAGCTTTCCCAGAAGATGGGGTCCTATGGTGACTGCATTAAAGATTGCCAAGAACTTGAATGAAGTGTCTCTTGAAGAGCTGATCAGCGCCCTGAGAAGTCATGAAATAGAGTTTGATGCAAATGAACCTCAGAAGAAAGGTAAGTCAATTGCATTAAAATCCAATAATAAAAAATGCACTAACGTTTTTCAGGCTGAAGCAGAAGATTCTGAAGATTCAGAATCCGAAGAAAAAGATGATGACGATGAACTTTCCATGATCTCCAGAAGAGTAAATCAACTCTGGAAAAGCAAACAAAGAAAGTTCAAGAACTTCATGAACTTCAAAAGGCCTGAAAGAGGAGAATCTTATAGACACAGAAGATCTGACAAGAAGAAGTGACATGCTATGAATGCAAGGAACCTGGACATTACAAGAATGAGTGTCCAAAGCTTCAGAGGGAAAAGCCCAAGAAAAAGTTTGAAAAGAAGAAAGGTCTTATGGCTACTTGGGATGACTCAGATTCTTCTGATCAAGAGTCAGACTCTGAAGATGAGCAGGCAAATATAGCACTGATGGCCACTGTTGATGAGGAATCAGAATCTACATCAGACTCAGACTCTAAAGAGGTATTTTCTGAACTTTCTATAGATGAGCTAGTTACCAGCTTAACAAAACTTCTGGAAATCAAGGCTAAACTTAGTATCAAATACAAAAAGTTGAGAAAGCTCTTTGCATATGAAACTAAGAAGCTTGAAATAGAAAATGGTGAACTTAAAGAAAAAGTTTTAAAACTATCTAAAGATGCTGAGTCATCTTCTAGTTCAGAAAAGTCTATTCCAAGTGTGAACAATATTATTAAGGAATATGACTTGATTTTCAAGAAGTTCCTATCTAGAGGTATTGGCAGAAGTCAGCTTGCCTCTATGATATATGGAGTTAGTGGAAACAAGAGAATAGGCATAGGCTATGAGGGTGAAACCCCATACAAACTTGAACCGGTTGATGAGATGAAAATCACATACAAACCTCTGTATGATCAATTCAAGTTTGGCCATTCTCATTATATAAAAGCTCACATCTAATTCTAAGAGTTTTCATTTAACACACACTAATAAGTATATTGCACATCCTAGAAAACATCATGCTATTCAGAATAAGGAATATCAGATTGTACCTCCTATTAATCTTCATGCTAACCCTCAGTTCATTCAGAACTTGAGGAGAACTAACCCAAGAGGACCCAATAAATTGTGGGTACCTAAGGAAGAGATTATCCCTGTTGCAGATATCCTTGGATTCCAAAAAGATAAAGGAAAACATGTCATGGTACCTAGACTCTGGGTGCTCGCGACACATGACAGGAAAAAGGTCCATGTTCCAAGACCAGGAGCTTAAATCTGCTGGTGAAGTCAAGTTTGGAGGGAACCAAAAAGGCAAGATCATTGTTTCTGGAACCATTTGTATTGGTAACTCTCCCTCTATAACTAATGTACTTTTAGTAGATGGATTAACTCATAACTTATTGTCCATAAGTCAATTAAGTGACAATGGTTATGACATTATCTTTAATCAAAAGTCCTGCAAAGCTATTAGTCAGAAGGATGGCTCTATCCTATTTACAGGTAAGAGAAAGAACAACATTTACAAGATTGATCTTCAAGATCTTAAGAATCAGAAGGTTACTTGCCTTATGTCTGTTAGTGAAGAGTAGTGGGTCTGGCACAGAAGATTAGGTCATGCTAGATTGAGAAATATTTCTCATATTAACAAACTTAATCTGGTCAGAGGACTCCCTAATATGAAATACAAATCAGATGCTCTTTGCGAAGCATGTCAAAAAGGGAAGTTTTCAAAACCTGTATTCAAGTCTAAGAATGTTGTCTCTTCCTCTAGGCCGCTCGAACTTCTGCACATTGACCTGTTTTGCCTAGTCAAAACACAATCTGTCAGAGGGAAGAAATATGGATTAGTCATCGTAGACGACTATAGCAGATGGACGTGGGTAAAATTCTTGAAACACAAGGATGAGTCTCATACTTTGTTCTTTGACTTCTGCACTTAGATTCAATCTGAGAAGGAATGCAAAATCATAAAGGTCAGAAGTGATCATGGTGGCGAATTTGAGAACAAGTTCTTTGAGATTTATTTCAAAGAAAATGGTATTGCCCATGATTTCTCTTGCCCTAGAACTCCATAGCAAAATGGAGTTGTAGAGCGAAAGAATAGGACTCTACAAGAAATGGCCAGAACCATGATCAATGAAACCAATATGGATAAGCATTTCTGGGCAGAAGCAATTAATACTGCATGTTTTATTCAAAATAGAATCTCTATAAGAACTATTCTAAATAAGACTCCTCATGAATTGTGGAAGAACAGAAAGCCCAACATTTCTTATTTCCATCCTTTTGGATGTGTATGCTATATTCTGAACACTAAAGATCATCTGCATAAGTTTGATTCTAAAGCTCATAAGTGTTTCTACTTGGATATTCTAAACACTCAAAGCCTGCAAAGTATACAATACTGAAACTCTTGTAGTTGAAGAATTAATCAATATTAGATTTGATGATAAGCTTGGTGCCAAAGCATATTGAGAATTTTGGAGATATTGAAATCTCTAACTCAGATCGTGAA